>NC_037679.1:30783842-31089928 GCF_003255815.1 Theropithecus gelada | reverse complement strand
GAAGCTCCCTTTAGTTTGCTAAGCAAACCCAAATTATACAGATGATACAAAAATGAAAGTCAACAAAATAAATGTAGGAAATGGAAAATGAAGCTAAGACTGAACCAGTCTTTAATTATAAACCCTACTGAAATGAGGTAGGCTGTCACATGTCAGCTCTCCCAAGGCCTACCCTAGTTCCCCATGTACAGGCAAGCCACAAGCATAATTGCTCTGTGTCTAGGCTGATGGTTAGAATTAGTGCTCCTTTCAATGTTGTTTACAACAAAGATAAAATGAAGAGAAAAATAAAGCTCAAAGGGAAAATGAACCCAACCATTGTTCCCCTTCCCATATTAGGATATTTTTCTAAAAGTGAATTCTCCAGCAAAGAGGACATCACAAAGAAACAGATGGTTACTTTAAGGAAAGTAGGAGACTTTCCATATTGCCTTTCCCTTGTTCCTTTTTTTAACAGGAAGGACTTAAGCAGTTATGGGTATTCCTCACATACATTTGAGCCATTCTGTTTATGCAATGCAAAAGATGGATAATTGCACTACTGCACTACAAAACAAGCAGCTGAATGTGGAATGGTACTCAGAAATGGAAACCTTGTCAGTTAGTATTAGCGAATCATCACATGAAACAAATTGTTCACTTTTGCTCAGCCCATTAGCTGCAAGGATGAAAGGAATTGCTCTCTCAACACATAATATTCCAATTTCCTGTTTTTACTTAGCATTTTTCTTTCCTGCTCTGCAAATAATATACATTTATATTCTGGACCTAATTTGTTCCCTCTGACCAGGAGTTTATTTTAGTCAGAGACAACTTAAGCAATTGCTTTGTGAAATGAAGCCTTGGGAATGCAGTACCTCTAATATAGAGGGGATTGATTTGGCCTTCCTTTTAGTAGATGGTCTGGTGACTAGAACATAACACCCAGCAACCACTATTCCCTGTATTTCAGTTTTTCCAAGAAAGACAATTGTGGAATGGCTCAGAGCCCACTTACCACAGTTCAATTATATGTATAATAATCATGATAAGTCTATAAATGAGGTATTTTCATTCCTATTTTTCAGACAACTAAAATGAAACCCCAAAAGTGTCAATAATTCTGTAGTGATCACCCAGTAAGTAGAGATACCAGAATTCGTACTTCTGTTTACATGATGTCAATGCCCATGTTCTCTCTCCTATTCTCTGGGAAACAAGTTTTATTTAAAGGTGCCTAATGAAAACCAGATCATCCTAATGAAAACCAGATCATCCTAAGAGTTACAGTGAAAAACTGAGACAGCAAAAGTCTTATCCAGTTATCTAAGCTGCCTCTCATCACAAGTTGAATTCACTTCAGTTTTCTTTTTCCATAGAACAAACCAGTGAGTGACCTACAGAAAGAATCTCAAGTTGTCACCTGGAATCTAATACTTCCGTTGAGCAATTTTGCTGGCCACATCTCACTGGAATCAAGTCCCACAACTCCCAACATTAGAGGAGTATAAACAGGTCAGATAACCCATATTTCTGTAGCATAGGAAGGACGAAAAGACACAAATAGTACAGACACACCATATTTCATTGCACTTCACTGTATTACACTTCACAAATAGTACATTTTTTACAAATTGAAGGTTTGTGGCAACCCTACATCGAGCAAGCCTATCAGCACCATTTTTCCAACAATATGTCTTCACTTCCTGTCTCTGTGTCACATCTTGGTGATTCTTGCAATCTTTCAAACATTTTTATTATTATTATATGTTATGGTGATCTCTGATCAGTGATCTTTGGTGTTAGCATTGTAATTGTTTAGGGGCACCATGAATCACACCCACATAAGACAAATTAAATCAATAAATGTTATATGTGCTCGGACTGCCCCACCAATCAGCCATTCTCCCATCTTTCTCCATACCCTCAAATCTACTATTTGCTGAGACAAAACATTATTGAAATTAGGTCAGTTAATATCCCTACAATGACCTCTAAGTGTTCAAGTGAAAGGAAGAGTCATACATCTCTCACTTTCAATCCAAAGCTAGAAATGATTATGCTTAGTGAGGAAGGCATATCAAAAACCAAGATAACCCAAAAGCTGAACTTCTTGTTACCAGTTAACCAAGTAGTGAATGCAAAGAAAATATTCTTGAAGGAAATAAAAAGTTCTACTCTAGTGAATACACAAATGATAGGAAAGTTAAACAGCATTATTGCTGGTATGCAGAAAGTTTGAGTGGTCTGGATAGAAGATCAAACCAGCCACAACATTCCCTTAAGCCAGAGCCTAATCCAGAGCAAAGTCCTAACTCTGCTCAATTCTTTTGAGGCTGAATGAAGTAAGGAAGGTGCAAAAGAAAAGTATGAAGCTAGAAGTTGGTTCATGAGATACAAGGAAAGGAGCCATCATCAACATATTAAAGTGCAAAGTGAAGCAACAAGTGCTGAGGGGGAAGCTGCAGCAAAGTTATACAGATCTAGCCAGGATTGTGGATGAAGGTAGCTACACCAACCACAGGTTTTTCATGTAGACAAAATAGCCTTCTATCAGAAGACAATTCCATGTAGGACTTTCACAGCTAGAGAGGAGAAGTCAAAGCTTCAAAAGACAAGCTGATTCTTTTGTAATACAGCTGGTGACTGTCAAGGTGAAGCTAATGCTCATTAACCACTGCAAAAAATCCTAGGGCCCTTAAGACTTATGCTAATTCTACTCCACCTGTGCTGTAGAAATGTAACAAAACCTAGATGAAAGAGCATTTATTTATAGCATCATTTACTGACTATTTTAAGCCTATTGTTGAGACCTACTGCTCAGAAAAAGAGACTCCTTTCAAAATACTACTGCTCATTGACAATGTACCTGGTTACCCAAGAGCTCTGATGAAGATATACAAGGGAATAATATTGCTTTCAGGCTGGCTAATACAATGTTCATTCTGCAGCCCATGTATCAAGTAGTAATTTTGACTTTTAAGTCTTATTATTTAAGGCACATGTTTCATAAGACTCTTGCTGCCATAGATTGTGATTTATCAGATAGATCTGGGCAAAGTAAATGAAAACCTTCTGGAAAGGATTTAGTATTCTAGATGTCATTAAGTATATTTGTGATTTATGGGAGGAGGTCAAAATATCAACATTAAGAGAAGTATGGAAAAAGTTGATTCCAGCCCTCATGGATGACTTTTTAGGGACTCAAGACTCCAGTGGAGGAAGCAACTTCAGATGTGGTGGAAATAACAAGAGAATTAGAATTAGAAGTGGAGTCTTAGGATGTAACTACATTGCTGCAACGTTGTGACAAAAATTGAACAGATGAGGAACTGCATTTTATGGATGAGCAAAGCAAGTGTTTTATTGAGATGTAACTGACTCTTGGTGAATATGCTATGAGCTCTTGAAATGACAAAGGATTTAGAATATTTCATAAACATAATTCTTAAATCAAGAGCAAGGTTTAAGAGGATTGACTCCAATTCTAAAAGAAGTTCTACCATGGGTAAAATGCTATCAACAGCACAGTATGCTACAGAGAAATATTTCATAACAGGAAAAGTCAATCAATATGGCAGACTTTACAGTTGTCTTATTTTAAGAACGTGCTACAGCCACCCCAGCCTTCAGCAACCACCACCCTGATCAGTCAGTAGGCATCAACATCAAGGCAAGACCTTCCACCAGCAGAAAGATTATGATTCACTGAAGGCTTAGATGACTGTTAGCATCTGTTAGTAATAAAGTATTTTTAATTATGATATCTACATTTTTAGACATAATGCTATTGCATACTTACTAGACTACAGTGTAGTATAAATATAACTTTTACATACATTGAAAAAACAAAAACAAAACAATTTGTGTGACTCACTTTATTGCTATATTTTTTTGATTGCACTGGTCTGGAACCAAACACACAATATATCTGAGGTTTGCCTGTACTTCTTCAGGAAGTTATGATTCCCAGAACCAACAGGAGAAGTGTGAAGAAAGCAATCTAAAATCCTCTACCCCTTCTCTCTTGCTTTCATCATGGATGTTAGCACTTTTTTGATGCCAGTGATAGCATGCAGGAAAATGAGAGCAGAGAGGAGGGGTCATTTATTAGCTCATGGACCTAGAAAGTCTAAAGGTACATCTAGCTACATGCACAGCTAAATCTGTGAGCTTGACAATGTCACTAAGACATCGTCTCTATCTTTTACTCTTGGCCTTGCATTCTTTATTTGGTGGGCCATGGAAGTTCCAGACTCACTTTCTACCACCTTAAATTACAGGAGAAAGCAGCACACCTCTTTCTCAATGGTTTCAGAAAAGTCCGGGGTTTGGCTTTAATTGGCCCAACCCAGGTCCTGGCCTAACGATGAACCAATCATTGTGACCAGAAGAATATAATAGCTCACTGATTAAACACTGGTCATAAGCCCACCCCTAGAACTGAGAAGTGGAATCAGCCCCACCCAAGATAAGGAATAAGAGCGAGGGACAGGATTCACAAAAGGAAAACTATGGTGCAGTCATAGGACAACGAAGGTATGGATACTGGGCTAAAAACAGCTGGCTGGTATGATCAGAGAGACAATCATCCTAAAAGACATATTTCCAACATGGAAAAATAGCCTCCGTCCAGGTTAGGAGTTTGTAGGAGCTATGGGGCTTTTTCCCTCTGTTCTCAGGCAGAAGCTCAAGAGGCAGACTCAGTCTGGCAATTAGCTGTCAGTTCATCACCAATTCAAATGTCCTGGAGTGGGCCATGCTGATGATCTGTACTTGCAGTAATCATTTGGCTGGGTGAATCAAATTATACTTTCCAATGCCACTTCAAATCAGAATTGCTATGTCTGCACTCATTTTCAGCAGTAATGCCGTGCAAGTTATTTTCTTTGATATTGACTCTACGTGGGCAAGGGAGAAATTTAGGATTCTTTGAAGTTCTGCTCAACAGGAAAGACCAAGAAGTTTTAGAGATTTGCAAGGAGACTAATTAGGATCCATTCCAATTTAATGGCTAGGCTTTCACGCTGAAATGGATAGGGAAACATGTTCTGTCCTTGCAAGGTAGAGATTTTTCTTACAAGTAGCTATCTAACTTGGAAACCTCACTCTTTCATAATGCCATGTGCAGTGATCAATCAGATGTAATGATCAAAAGAAAGCGTGCTTCAATCAATCCTGATAAACAAATAACTGCTATAGTGGCAAATCTAATGTGTTCTTCACTTCAAATTCACTTGCCAATAATTGGCCTCATTAGCGTCTGTGAAGTTAGCTGTTCGCTAAAATTGGGCAAGCTGTACATTAGATGTGTTCAGTGGTTTGCAAACCTTTGGGAATAATAGCAATCTTGCTAGTTCCATGGAAATGAACAAGCTAAAAACAAAGAGACTGCAAGAGATCTAGGAGTGAAGGAGGGACCAGGAACTTCCTCCCACCTACCCATAATTAATATTGCCTTTCGCAACCTGTAAACTAAGGACTAGTTCTGTACCGTTTTTTAAAGATTTGATTTTGACAGAAAATGAACTTCATTTCTTTGTGCCATCTAGCTTTCAAATTACCCTGCCCACATCTGTCAGATGTTTTTGTTGTTCAATTATAAAAACTGTATCGACTGGATTATGAGAATGCTGTTTGCAGGCACCATAACCACAGATGCCCCTGGGTTGAACATCAGGCTCACTGCAATCTTCCCAAAGAAGGAAATATACTTCCAGCTGCTGCACCAGACCCATCCTTCTTGGAAAGAGGACAAAATCACAGCAGGTGAACCTTTTCTGGAATATCTGAACTATGCATTTGGGGAGATGGGAGGCAGAGAGAAGAGTGGAAATAGACTTAACTAATCCACTAACGTTTATATGGCTTATTCCTACAGAAATAGCAGAGTGAACAGTGAACACAACTATTCAGTTTGCCTAGAGGTAAGAGAGCTTTTTTTTTCCCCCTGAATTAACCTATATGTCAGCACCACCAACATTCACCAATAATGCCTCATTTTCTGTGTCATTTTTGCTTCTGTTGTCAATATCTGTGAGTCACAAGAAAAAAAAAATGCATTTGCTTTTCATTCTAGCTTTTTCTCCCTTAAAAACTGGCCAGAAAAAGTTTCACATGATGTTTGTCAAAGGAAGGTTTAAGTATTTGTGAAAGACACAGGGTATGTTTGGACGCCTTCTTTTCCAGCCAAATGCGAATCAACCCAGGTACAGTTCATTCCAGTTTCTGTTTTTCATCTGATGGCACCCACCCTCTTAACTTTGTAACTTATTTAAATACAACTATTTTTAACAACATCCACCATGATCAAGTAAGATATTGATTTTGCAGATCCCCAATATTGCAATGGCCTCCTAATTGGTTTCACTACTTCTACTCTTATTCCCACACTCACCCTTTAACCCCACTATACTCCCTTTCCACAGAGCAGCCTAAGTAAGCTCTTAAAAATGTAAATCAACTAATGGCTAGCCAATTTTCCCAGCACCATTTATTAAATAAGGAATCCTTTCCCCATTTCTTGTTTTTGTCTAGTTAATGGATGCAGCACACCAACATGGCACATATATACATATGTAACAAACCTGCACGTTGTGCACATGTAACCTAGAACTTAAAGTATAATAAAAAAAAAAAGAAAGAAAAAAGAAAAAGAAAAAAATGTAAATCAGATCTTGTCACTGTCTTCCTTACATCCCTCCACTGACCTTCCGCTGCATGGAGAGTGCACCTGAGCTCTTGTCGAACCCTGTATTATTATCTCATCCTTGTCTTTCATGCTGCCCTTATATAATTCCATTCCACCCACTGACAATCTGTCTCTTCCTCAAACACATAAACCCAATTTCTGCTTTGGAGCCTTCAGTCCTTTTTGTTCCCTCTTCCGATAGCACTCTAACCATGCCCCTTTTCAGGCCTGGCTCCATCTCATCCCTGGTTCTTGGTCAAATGCCACCTGCTCAGAAAGGCCTTTCCAGTCCCCCTGACACCATCTCCCCATTTCTCTTTATCAAATCATCCTGATTATTTTCTTCATAGAACTTGCTGTGATTTCAACTAATCTGTTTTGTTGTGTTTTGTTTTGCCTGTATCTCCCTCTAAAAGGTAGATTCAAAGTGGGTATAAACTTTCCTCTACTTTATTCATCACTACATCCTCAGTGTCTAAAATAATGCTGATATTGTGCCTGACATGTTCCAAGAAACTGGATGAATGTTTTGAAACTCCAAGTCGCATTATAAAGAATCACCATTTTATGTTCTAGAACTGGTTTTATTTCAAACATTTGCAAATCTAATATTACAAGAAGCAGTCTCCCATTGTTAATTCCCTTGACTCTCCCCAGAACATGACAATTTGCATAAGAATCATTTTCCAAAAAGAAAAAAAAAAAAACTCAGACACACCAGAAAACTCTGGACTGCTTTCTTCTTCATTGTAAGTAATACAAGTTTGTGAGAATAAACATCAGGGCTTGATTCTTTAGAAGCTGAAAATTAGATCAAATGAATTGGAGGACAACTACATCTTGTGTTAATGTTTTCCTTCTCGAATGAAGAAAATGAGGTGATGCGAGCCATGACTCCATTTGAAAATGAAACTCTGTATTTCTATTCGATTTCACGTTAAAACACACTGTTTCTCATTGCAGACTTTTCATGTTGGTAAATGTTGCAATACTTCACAATCATTAGGCTCAGGCCCATTTACTATAAGCAAGCAAGACAAGCACAGATATATCATGCCCATAAAGCATCGTTTGTAAATTACACAGTAAATAAATGAGACTAAGTCAGAAACCCGAGTCTCACAACTTTCACCACTAATGTGGAAAAAAAAAAAAAAAAAAGAAGAAGAAATTTCAGGTCAAATTTTCCCACTCTTAAAAGGTATAATTTATAAATAGTCTATTATGCTTTTATTATGCCAAATAAAATGAACATTCAAGAATATACCGTATGCCTTATTCTAACTCATAATAGACTAAAATGCTTCAAGAATAAAACTGGACTAATCAGATTTTGGCTATCTTTTGCAAAGTGTGACGCATAAGCACCCTGGTCCTGCCAGGAATTTTGTGTTGATTTCTGATTAGCTGATTACAGAAGTCAGCAGCAAAGCCATAATAAAGTAACAACTCACCGTGAGATGACAGTGAGCAAGTGTCTTTAAATTTATAATTGCCCTTGGATCTATTTAATTTAGCTTTAGGTTATGAAGCGTAATTGACATAAATGGTTGCACTGAGCAGGTATCAAATATGACAAGAAGCTGGCTGTGATTATTTTGTTACACTATTTCCTTACAGGGAATTTTTCTGCCAACACTTTTCCTATGATGGCTATTAAATTTTATAGGATTTTTCCCACCATTAGCTGTAATGGCATTTGCATGTTAAATGCTCACAACAAATGAAAACCGTGATTCCATTGTTTCACAGGGGGAAAACCACGGTTACTGCTATTCCAAATGGAGAACAAATCTAAAAAGAATCAAGTAATTCCACTTCCTTGTATGATACCTATATAAGCTCTGTGGGAAAGCCCATTTACTTTGTAACTCTTCTATTTTTGAAACAAGATAGATTTTGCACATATTAGAAAACTGGATTCCACTACAAGCCAAGCAGAAGACACCTCAAATGCTATTTTTGTTGAGGGAATTTGTTTACAATTAAATATAATTTTCTCTCAAGTATATTTAATTAAGAAGCTCTAATCTCATGCGACTAGAGGGGGAAGCTACTTGTAGGGGTTTCTTAATGAATATATATATGACAGGACTCTAGGACTTGTGTCTAAAGCAATACCAAATTATGAAAATAACACCAAAGGCAGACACTGAGCATTTCTTAGGCAATTTTCTTCTCTGAGAAAATTCAGCAACCAGTTCTGAAAATTTGTGGATATGCTATTCTGGATTATGATTCTGGATTCTAATTTATAAGTAATTTATTCAGGGTCATCTAAAGTTAGCAAAGCAAGATATAAGAAGCTATATATTTATGGATCTATGAAACTATCAAAATTTATGACTGCTTGATCAATCTAGATCTTTTAAATTTGGTTTAGCTTGTTCCTCATTTCTCTACCACCAGTTTTTCAAGGCACTATTCCCTTCACCCGGAATAGCGTTTATATTTTGTGACTCTCACATTCTATCCACCAAATTATTTCTCAAAATTCAGTTGTTCTGAGAATGCTTCAGAGATAAAAGATCCTCAATAGTTAAGACAACCAACACTCAAACATCTGAGTTTTCATTTTAGTTTGATCTCTCCCTGATGTGTCTTTTAGCTCTTTCTCATGTTCTTCCTGAATATATTTAGTTCAAAGATTTCTGACCCTTCGTGGGCTCCATATAAGAGTATGAATTAGTTTAAAATTATATGTAATTTCTTACTAAAAGAACATCTTTGGAAATTGCTCAAGTAAATATTTTAAATTGCTAAAAGTTATTTTATCATTTTTTTTTTCTCTAATTTTTCTTGCCCCCTCCTTCCCCAGTCCAGTGTTCCTTACTACCAAATGCAGAATCAGAAGAACAGTAGTTATGTTCGGTGAGGGAATCCGAAGAAATTCGTTCACTCTTAGCAGTTTTCTATTTGTTCACTTAACCACTTAATGTCATCTTTTACTGCAAAGACCACCAAAAATTTGTGCTGCGTCACTACTGTTTACCCAAAGTTGCCCAAACTTTGGGAAAGTGAAAAACCTTCCACAGATCTGGACTGATGTGCAGCTGTGAGGGGAAACAACAAATATACTGTTGGCAACCCTTCACCACAAACCAAGTTCTATTTACTGATAAACATTAGTTTGGATAGGCATTATTTCCCATCTCCAATAACATATTCACACATGCACACACCAGGACGAATTTATCAGGAAAACAAAAGGAAAGTGCAATGGACGATGAATGCTAGCGCACAACTAACTGTGCTGCTTCAGGCAAATCACAACTTCTCTGTGACTCAATTTCCACATCTCTGAAATCAGAGATGATCTTTATAGCTCTGTGATTTTATTCTCCTCTGACCAGAAAAAAATTGTTTAACCTCCTAAGCATGATAATTTACTTTATTTCAGCAAAAAATTCATAGTCCCAAGATTGACTGTCCACTGTTTAGTCTTTCCTAATGTCCTTTCTGAAAGTACTATCTTCCAAAATGCTTCAGGAAGCTTTCCATAACTCAGGTTCTACAAGGTCAATGCAAGCTCCATATTCCATTTATAAAAAGGTCTTCTCTTGCCTTGTGTAAATATTCAACCTAAAAATCATTCCAATGCTGTATTACCTCAACAATTTTTGAAACAGAATATTGAATCTTTTGTTATTGTGATGAGAAGTTTCCTACAATTCTGGGTTTATATCAAATAACGCTGTGAAAACACTGATACTGTTGAAAATGGAAATAGCTTTACTGCTTTTTTCATTTTACCTAACGAACACAGAGGAAAGGCTTAGATCTGAAAAAGAAAAGGGCTTAAGTTAGACTCGTAAGAGGGCTATTTGTTTACGAATTTTAAGTAGATGCAGTTTGGTTAAGGAGACTAAGCAGGAATGTCAAATCTTTTTAAGACATTTAAACATATTACATTCTTTCATACAATGAGTGGTTATCTGCCATTGGGTTTCTTATGGTGTTTTAGATATTAACACAGTGAGTTACAAGATGGTATAGATATAGAGAATTGTATGCTTATTAGCCAAGCCATGACACAGAAGGTTATTTGTGTTATATGACACTGATGGAATTGCTGCTAAGCCGCAAAAAGATCATGCTGGCAACAACATTGGTTCCAGGCATCAAATCCCCAGATATTGGTTCATTTTGTTTAAGGCATCACACACTGTGTTCAAGTCGCTGCGAAGGTCCTGCACCACATTTTCAATACTTCTGGTGTCTTTCAGAATTTCAATACTCTGCGTGTAGGGATTGAAGTATACTGAGAAGGGACGGGTAATTGACTTTGCAAAGTCCCTGCAGAATAAACAGAAATAGAAAGAGATGTGATCAACCCTCATTTGTACAAGAGATAGACAAAAGGAAGGAATAGAGACAGAAAAATAAAGAGTTATTTTCTCTAGGTAGGAGGAAAAAAGTTTACCTCATCTTTTCTTTGGCTTCTTCAAAACTTTCTGAAACAAAGTAGGCTTCCTGGAAGGTGGTGATAAGGCATTCCTGTAAGCAAGTTGTCTTTGGGTCAAAGGCTTTCACACATGCCTTGTCAGAAAGGGCATGCTGCAAAATATACCACAAAACCCGTTAAACTCTGTAATGAGACTTCCAAAGTGCCGTGACATCACATTTTTACAACACATTTGATAGCTTGGTAATCCTACAGAGCTGCTCAGTTACTAGCTTGTCATGAAATATAGAACTCTCCTGTGTGCAGGGTAAATTGGACACTAGGATTTTGTTTGTTTGTTTGTTTGGTTTGGTTTTTTAAGTGTACTAGGTACTGTGGGAGAAAATGAGATTATGGTATTATTTAATTTATTACCAACCAAATTCATACTGAAGGACAGTTCAGAGCTATACCCCCACAGAAATGGGATTTTAAATATATGCTATGAGTAGAATCAGGGACAGCATAAATATGCTCCTAAATTTATTGCTATAAGCAATGTACTAAAATTTCACTTAAATGGCAGAAGTAATAATTATCTGCAGGGAGAGGTAATTGAGGCTCTGACTAAACTATTTGTTGACTCATTGCAGGATATTTTGAGGCCAGGTACTGTGTATCAACAGAGTCTGGAATGGGCCTGTATATTTGAGGATACTTACAAAGCATTCATTTACCTTCCAGCAACTACAGCAGAGCAATATACAGCAGATACATATTGCCAGTTGAGAAGAAAAGGAGCTCATACTAATAGTTAGAGTTATGCCAAGAGCAGGTATTAGAAAAACGGGAAAGCTGGTGTAATTACTCTTTGAACCATCATTAGCTCCGTTCAGCTCACTACATGACTGGCACTAAGAACAGCAGGGAACAATGAATGACTATATTCTCAAGATAAATTCAGTGATGTTAAAAGTTAGTGGTCATTTCCTGCCATGTGCCGCCTGGCTATTTATAGACCCTAGATTGATGGTTCTAAAAACGCAATGTGCATAAGAATCACTGAGGAGCTTATGAAAATGCAGATATCCAGGGTCTCAATTTCATTTGGCAGGTCTCGATGAAACCCAGAAATCTTCATTTTAAAGGAATCCAAGGTGACTCTGACATAAGTGGTTGTGAACTATATTTTGAGAAATACTCCTCTTGCTTCTTTTTCTTAATTTAAGGGGGAAATTAGTTGGGAGAGAGAAGCAGAGAGAAAAAAAAATGGAGTAGCAGAAACTGCCGCGAACTGAGAGTTGGAAAACTGGGGCTTCAGTCCAGGTCTGAGTAACTTTAGTCCAGGTCTGGAAGATTTTGAAGACAATCTCTATGCCAGCCTCTGGATTCTACCCATTGTGCTTTTCTACCTTCTCAGTGTCTAACAGCTAAGGTTCCCTGGAGAAGTTCTGAAAACCCTTTCCTGTTCAATATTCTTGGTGCATTCCTCCAACAATTTCAAAATGCATGGAATGATTTATAGCCCTCCATGAAGAAGTCTGTGGTTCCCTAAGTTTGAAAATGCAATTGAGAACCAAAAGACTGACATGTAAGAGAAAGGGCACCCTGCATGTGATTTGCTTTCCTACAAAGTTCCGTTGTCCAGATAAATGCACGTATGAATCACAGAATGCAGAGGGCCTCTCAGTGTGAACTCATTTTTTTTGGCCCACAGAACAACTTCATTATAAGCAGAAGGTCACTACACTTGCAAATGCATTTGTGCTAGATTCAACGCAGGGCAGTGAACATCAAGGGATTTTGGTTCCACATGACCAATAATTCTGTCCACAATTTTAGAAACAAATTCGCAGTTTCAAGAAACAAAATGTCCCTTTATGAAAGCTGTCGCTTCTCTGCAAAAATTGGCTTCCTATTGGCTTGCCGTGATTTTCAGAATTCAAATTAGCTTTCTTTGCATCCATACACTCTGGTTACAATTAATGTACTATGTTGTTCTAATAGTCCATTCATCCATCAGTACATATGGAAAGAAGGACAGTGGCTGGCTCAATGTGTTCAATCTTTCTACTCTCTCATCCCTGCATTCCGGGGCATGGCCAGAGTGGTAGCAGAACAGGCTGTAAGAACATTAAAGCCATGGCTCCCTTGGGACATCCTTGCTAAGCTAAAGACATTTCACTGGGTCAAGGACAAGCACAAGAAAGAAGTGAAACTCATCTGTTTGTGTCTCCATTGCTTCTATAAGACATTAGCAACCTTAGCAGTCACTATGTATAGAGGATGCCTCCAGAGGTGTGTATGCAACGACAGAGACTGAAATCAGTGTGGTTTTGGAAAAAAAAATCATTTTGTGACAATTCCACTGGATATCCAGATACTTATTTAGTCATTTTAACAGCTAAAAAGGATTAAAGTAGATCAAGAAAAGGCCCAGAGCATAGGACACTCTGCCCCAGATTTCAAGAAAAAACAGTGGGTTCACACATGTGTAATTTGAGACAGACCATTTGGCAATATGGATCACACTTGGCCAATGTAATATTTAAAGGAAAAACTGGAAGTTAATTGTCTTAAGTTCTCAAAAATGCAGACTATCCTCAGGAGCCTGCTATGCATGTGATATGCTGGTTACCTGCTGGAGACCTTTCTACCCAAGGAGTATGGGACCAGTGCTGCTGTTTGGCTGTTAATGAATACAGGGGTAATAATGGTACCCATGGATTAGCCTGGAGATGACAAGAACCTGGATTTGGGGGAGCAGCCAGTGAATGAAGCCAACAAACGAAGTGATGATCACCCATATAAATGGCCTCATTTACCTGACCATGAGCTGACTGTGTGCTGAGTTCCAGGAACATCCATGCAGCCCACGAAATCTCCTATCTCTGAATATTACAGTGTGTCCCAAGAGGTATAAAATAGCATCCATGTCTTTGATTCCACCTTCTATTGCCCAATGCAGAAGTCCAACTGAGTTTGCTTCTCAGTTTCTATCCAGGTCTCACTCTAAGCCCCTCAGTTTTGGGGAGCAGCTATTGTACCCTCTTCTCTATGTCCAGAGTGGATTCTCTGTAAACATTGAACCAAACTACTTGATGTCCCCAGGGAACTCTGCAGTGATTCCATCTTGAAATGGTAGCAGTCTGATATCCTGAAGTTTGCAAGAATTAATCCAACTTCCTGCAGAGAGAAGCTTTATAATGCTGACAGAATCTGGTTGACAATCTTTTACTTTGAAGCCATTTTTAAAGTACAGGAATGCTTGAGAGTCACCTTCTCTCCTCAGAACACTCTCTAAAAGGACTATTTTGGATTTACCCATAGTGCTAGAGACAAGGGCACAGGGCTGGGAACCAGGAGACCTGGGTTCTAAATGTAGCTGTCTCCAGAGGCTAGACGTATAATATCAAATGAGTGAAACTACCCCATGTTGGGCAGCAGCTTTATCTTTGATAAACTGAAAAGATTGACCTAGATGAATTCTAAGACTCTTCTTGAAATATAATTTTAACAGACCGCAAGTATACAGCACTCATACTACCTTTACCTCCCTCCACACCAGCCACAATAAATTGACCATAGCAGCCCTTCCCACTGGGCCTGGGGATGGACTTCCCACCCTTCTCCACAGAGGTGGTTACTACCAATTAATTGACTTTGGTGCACAAGTTAAGACTTATTTGCCATTCCAGTTTTTTTAATATAAAAATTTCTTTTCAATATAAAAAATTTCCCAGAATCCAACTATTAGTAGACAATACTATAAGGTAGTTAAAAATACAGGTCTTTATGGTTAAGAATACAGGTCTTTATGGTTAAGAATTGAGGTGTAAATCTGACTCCATCTCTACCTAACTACGTGTCCTTGGGCAAATTACTTTATCTCTGTAAGCCTATTTGAGTATTCATCTGGAAAATGGAAATACTAATAGTCATATCTATAACCTGGGGTTGTGGTCAAAATTAAAAGAGATAATGGATGCAAAGTGCCTGGCACGGGAAGTGCTCAGTATATTTAGTTATCATCACTAATTCAGTCCAGCAATGATGCTTTGTGTACAAATATGTTCAGCCAAACCTTCCACCATTTGTGCAGCCCTCCTCCCTCAGGGGTCTGAAACCCATAGAGAATGAAATGGCCCCAGATCTGAGGCTTTCAGGTCCTAGACTATGATAGTGCCTGCCCTGGGTTCATCAGTTTAAAATCTTCCTTCCCAGACACCTGCTTTTGCAATGACAGTTATTATCTCAACTATTCTAGACGCAAACCCTGTGATCCTCACTATCTATATTAGGACTGGTTAAAGTTGAAAAAAAAAAAACCTCAAGTATGAAGTCAGGTTTGTGAATAGTTTGGGCCCTAGATTCTGAATAAGAATTTGCAAACACTCTACACTCACACCACAATCATCTTTTCCCACATCAAAAGAACAACAAATACATACATATATGTATAAATGCATTATGTGTCTATATAATATTTTTGAGCCTCCCTCAAAGGCTTATCCTGCCAAATAAGCACAATGTGACATCTATATCCCCATTGCCAAATTAGGCAATGATGCATTACACTTTTTTAAATTGGCAATTAGGCTACACCAATTTGAATAAGCTGCAGGGCCAAGGGAACAACCTCCATCTTCAAGCAATCGTTCCACAAAAACCAAAGACACAGTTTCCAGCTCCCAACATCCAGCATTTACTCTGTCATTACCAACAGCACTACCAACTTCATGAGAAGAAAGAGCAGGAGGAGGGGACTCGAAAGCCATCTGAACAAGGTAAATGTGTGAGAGCTCAGGAGCAGCGAGTCCTTACTCTAGTCACACCACTGACCAAACAGATGACACCAGAGAACCTGCAAAGCCTTTGGGCCTCTCCTATACAGACTAGCAGTAATTCTGACCACCTCCCAGAGTTGCTGCAAGTGGTAATAAATACAAATTGCTTGTATTAAATATAAAGCTATTCTGAGAATGCTGATTAATAGCTATATCAAGGCAACACAATTAATTTGCCATGCAAGATATCCTAAAACTAAAGCCAAAAAATCATAAGTAAAATTTGTTTAAACCATCAGCTTTTTCAAAACTCAAAGAGCAAAATAGATATATTTATATGTAATATGTCAGCAACTACTATGGGGTGGATGTTAAGGCTACTTGCAAAAAAAAAAAAAAAATCTAATCTCTGGCCTAAAAGATATAAATATCTAGACCTTACCCTTACTCATGAAAAAGTAGAAATTGCCTTTTGCTTTTGAGATGGGTTAGCTTTTTGATATAAGACTCAGCCAATTCATTGACTAGCAATCATTTCCTCACCACCTAAAGTGAAAAAACTTTACTGTCACTTCTCTAAGAGAATTGGACTCAACAAAGATCCATATCATCACTTTCTTAGAATTTCCCTACTACATTCCAAGTTCTTGAAATCTTGGACCATCAATTTTGTGTTTGTTGAACAAAATAAATGAATAAGCAAGCAAATAATAAATCAAAAATGATAGACATATAGTTAGATTAACTCAGGATAAAGAGAAAAAGTGTGAAAGACACAAGTTAGACTATGGGTAAAGCAATTATCCTACTTTCAAACTTTTCTCTAAAGTCAGTGTTCCAGGTGATTCAGCTCATTGTTAATTGTTCTCCACAGTGATGAAAGGTATGGAAAAGCCCCACCCAAATGCACTTTTTGGTATTCCTGTAAGTACACCACAGAATAGATCATTAGAATAAAAGAGGGGCAACCACTGCTGTGGGGGAAAAGGTGGTGTTTATGGTTATAAGATTTATGCTAACTTTTACAAGCTTTTCCATATTTATTTTGTTTCTATCTTCAAAAAGAATAAGTTTCTATTGTCCAAAAAAAAGAGGAAAAAATGAAAGTTATCTGAACTATAGATAAACCACTTGGAAGTACTTGGCCAGCTCTAAAGAGCAACATCTATGCCTCAGGAAAATTTAGCCCCTTATAGCACAAAGTGTAGAATGTGTTCTGTTTAAGAAGAGAAGGTGATTGTGGATACTTATGTAAAAGTTATAAAGATGACACCAAAACCTCCAGCAACTCCATCTAAAAAGTTATAAAGATGACACCAAAACCCTCTAGTAGCTGGGACTTACATTTGGGCTGCAGTTGGAACAGCATAAAATATTTTACTGCAAAAGGTAACTGCACTCAAAACTGTAAGCTTGTTTACACAGGAATAATGATAACGTTATTTATAAAGTTATCCCTACATGGGTCCAGGACTATCATTTTTTCATTTAAATAAAGGTTAAAAGTTCTCAGAAATGCTTTGAGAGGGCTCTGGGGTACCTTCACAAGCAGGGCAAGGAGAATGTGGGGGAAGAGGTGCTAGGGAAAGCATCTTGTATTACATATTCTCTGTGAAAAATCAGAAGATATTTCACATAAAAAGTATTTCTGAACTGTAAAAATGGTCCAATCATAGCAATCATAAGGATGTTGAGGTATTGAAATTTGAGAATGGAAGAACGCTAATGATTGGAGGTAATGGACCAGAGCAAGAAGGTACTCTGTGAACAATGCCCTTCTTGGTACGTATTTCTGGCTGATTTCCATTTCCAGATGATTCTGTCCACACTGGTAGGAACAAAAACAACAGATTCATCCTAATGCTGCCCACACATGCCTCATTAACCAGACCAGAAGACCCTGTGGAAAGTCAGGGCCATGAGAGAGATCTGTTTCCTTTGTTTCTGGTGCAACTTATAAACCGTCTGAGGAGGATATAAATAGACACAGCTCAAGAACTACATCATTTTCTGACTATTATTCAGGGAAATCAAGAAACACTCTATAGAGTGCATAGTCTTATGGGGATATGACATCACGCTGTTGCTGTGGGCTTTGCCCACTGCACTAAGATTAACAGCAAATAGATTCTTTGTTGAGAATTTAGTTTTTAAAAAAATTACCACATTACATCAGGTCATCAAGTTTTTGTTAGGTTGAATATTACTATCCTGTATTCCAGTGAACTCCAGACAGTTCTTTCAATGGACCAGACTTCAACTAGAATCTTGAGGGTCCACACGTGGCCCTCCACTGACAGATCTGTGTACCCCATCCTTTCCTTGTTTACCCTTTCCATCCCTCAAGAATCACCATGGACAGCAGGGCCCTTGACAGGAAGGCTTCTCAGGAATGGCCTAATATGAGCCAGGCACATTTCTTGCATTGTCACACTCTTTGTATTATGTGGTTGGTTGTTTATCTCTTGCACTAAAGTGTACTGTAAACTCTCTGATGGCAGGGATCCCAGGGAGTGCAGCCTAGTGGTTAGGAGCTCAGATCCTAGAGCCTAGATGGCTGGGATTTGAGCCCAGCTCAGCACTTATTAACTGTGTGATCTTAGGCAAGTTCCCTAATGTCTTTATGCCTCAGTTTTCTCATCTGTGATAAAAATATCCCTTATCTCATTGGGTTCTTATGAGCATTACATGGGTTAATACGTCTAAAGCACCAGAAATATTGTCTATTTAAATGCTTGTTCTGACTGTTATCATTATTTTCTTTTTTTTTTTTTTTTTTTCCAGACAGAGTCTCCTCTGTTCCCAGGCTGGAGTACAGTGGCGTGATCTCGGCTCACTGCAACCTCCGCCTCCCGGGTTCAAGTGATTCTCTTGCCTCAGCCTCCTGAGTAGCTGGGATTACAGGTACCCGCCATCATGCCTAGCTAATTGTTGCATTTTTGTAGAGGTGTAGTTTCACCGTGTTGGCCAGGGTGATCTTGAACTCCTGACCTCAGGTTATCTGCCCACCTCAGCCTCCCAAAGTGCTGAGATTACAAGCATGAGCCAATGCACCTGGCCTTTCTTCTTATTCTTCATCATTATTACTTGTCTTTTTATCCCCAGTGACTGCCATAGTACATGGCACTAGGTGTTCAACCAAATGTTTGAAGAATGAATGAAGTCATCAAATAACCAGACTCAATAAAACTATAATTACTTTGCATCTCTCAATAATGCAAATGGCCAAAAAGTATCAATAACTATATACTTCCCATTTATATTACATAAGGATAATCAATGCTCAAAATAAGAATGATCTACAATCCTGACCTTAGTCTGAATAGTCAAAGAAAGGTTCAATTATTTTCAGTACTATTCTAGATTGTATATCACACTGTATTTAAAATTCACCAAAACTTGCTATCCCCCCATGGTTTAAATGGCAAGAATATTTAAATTATCAGAATATTCCAGGTCTCAACATTTCTGGAAAAAATGACCATTTTATTGTATTTTAAAACCAAAAAAATGACATTCTTTAGGCATCATTACACATAATAGATACCTCTCTGATAATATACTTATTTGGTTTATTTCTCCAAATTGTTTATGTCCACACATGTTTTAATGTACATTAATTTTGAAGAAGCTGAAATAACATCAAACTCCCCTTTAGGAAGTAGATGCTGGGGAGTCCAAAGGAGCCAGGGAGGTGTTGGAAATCAGAGGAGCCAAGCCACGCTCACGAGTGAACTTCAATCAGTAGGATCACTGCTAGCTCACGGCCCACTTTTCAGCATTAAATTTAGGCCAGCCATTTGTTACCCAAGATTTGGGCATACATTTTTCATTGCTGTTGATTTGTACAAACGGCTGCTCATCCATTTGAGTCACACTACAAACCCAGAAAGGCATGACCCATTTTCAGAAGTGCAAAAAGTGAGGTCAGCACCCACATCTGAGGTGCCAAATCCTCTATGTTAAATATTTATGGAGTATCTGTGAGTAGGAATGCTCAGACAAACAAATCAATATTTTCTCTGACCTTGAACCAGTTTGCATGGGAAGGGTATTTTCATTCACAGCTTCATACCTTTAATTCTCCAATGGAGGAAAGGAGTCCTGCTCCATATGCCCGCAGTTGCCCTTCTTGCTTGCAAAGACCAAACTCGATTGTGAAGAAATAGCACTAAAAAAAAAGAACACATATCCAGTGAACTGGTCAATGAGTTATTTGATAGGATAAAATGGCACCCAAAACTAAATGCTGTGCTGTGCATAATTTCTTCAATATTATCAATTTAAATACATTTAAATTGAGAATATTTATTGAAATCTATTCCCTTGCTTAATATTCTCTCCCTAGGTTGAATGTATTTTTAAAAAGTATTAACTACTAAGAGTCTTATGCTCCCTGAATTCAGAAGCCCTATGAGTCAAATTATATCCCCTGCAATCATTTTAAAAACAAAAAACAGATACAGAAATGAATAAATATATCACAATGATACCTCCATAACAATATGCTATATATTTACCAAATTGTGTTTCAGTGACATAAATCAGTTTATGCAAATGTGGAAAAATAAGTTGGAATCCAGTAATCGCTAACTGCTTTTGGCAGTTTGTTTATCAATTCAACAAACATTTGTTGGTGCCAGTGCTTGGTAAAGAAACAAGAGAGCAACCAAGAAAGCAAGTACCTCTATATGACACCAAATTACCAAAAACCACAATTTTAGTGTAATTTTTTAGTAAAATCTTAAATGTATATCTATGTTTGCATGTGTATATGCATGTGTAGCTTTATATATGTATTTGTGTAGGTACGTGCTCCTCAACTTACAATAGGTTTATATTTCAATAAACCCAGTAAGTTGAAAATAATATCCTAAGTTGAAAATGCATTTAATACATCTAACCTGCTGAACAGACTAGCTTAGCCTAGCCTACCTTAACAGTGCTCAGAACACTTACATTAGTCTACAGTTGAGCAAAATCATCCAACACAAAGCCTATTTCATAATAAAGTGTTGAAAACATCAAAATTCCAAATTTGAAGTATGGTTTCTACTGAATGCATGTCACTGTCACACCATCATGAAGTCAAAAAAAACTGTAAGTTGACCTAATATAAATTGGAAAGCAGCAGGGCGGTTGTTATATACACACACTAACACACGCACACACACACACACACTTTCTTAGCCCAAGTTTTATCAGCATCAACTACTACAACTTCCCCAGGACATTAATATCTTAAATTGGTTCTGTTGGGTTTAGGAAATCAACCTAAACAGACAGAGGAAACTCTGCACAACGAGAAAAAAAAAAAAAAAATCTCGCAGTTGCTGTTGAGAGAGGCTGAACTCACGCTATTTTTGCTCTGAAAGAAAAGTGAGATGCTGACAACAAGCAATAAAAATTCCATCAAATTAACACTGTCCTGCATTAGTGATGATAGAGCACTGAAGGTGTTAAGAAAGAGAATTTAAACACTCCTGAAAAGGGGCAGAAAATAATAATTATTTCCAGCACATGGCAGTTTGCTCTATTTTTATTTGGAGGCTAAGATGTCCCTTGGTTCAGGAAGGTTATATATTTTTTTGATGTCAGGGTGATCTCTGAAGTTGAATTATCCAAAGCTCTGTAGCACTGGGCTGGAACCAAAGGACTGACCATTTCCAGGTCATGGAGCTTAACCTCCAGAAGTAAATTTTTTTTTCCTGATTTACCTTCCAAAGAGGCTAAAATTACAGCCCTAGGCTGGGCGTGGTGGCTCACTCCTGTAATCCCAGCACTTTGGGAGGCCGAAGCAATCAGATCACCTGAGGTCAGGAGTTCAAGACCAGCCTGGCCAATATGGTGAAACCCCGTCTCTACTAAAAATACAAAAATTAGCTGGGCATGGTGGTGTGCCTGTAAAAAGCCTTCAAGCATATCCTCCAAAATTTTTGCATAATTCTGGATGCAATTAAGGGAAGTAATCATACAGTCATAGCTTCTCAGGAGACTGAGGCAGGAGATCGAGAGGGAGAAGTTGCAGTGAGCTGAGTTCGTGCCGTTGCACTCCAGCCTGGGCAACAAGAGAGAAACTGCATCTCAAAAATAAGATAAAATAACAGCCCTTCCGACCCTCTATCACAACCTACAGCACCTAGCAGCACTCCTCCTTACTCTGTTCCACCTTTTCATTCTTTCTATGAACCACTTTTTGACATACACTGCAATTTCTGTATGCATGATATGTGCTGCTTATCATCTATCCCCCCACACTAGACTATAAACTCCACAAAAGCAGGTATCTCTGTTCATTTAGGACAAGGTTTTCCAAAGTCAGCACTATTGACATTTTAGGCTACATAATTGTTGTGGAAGTCTGTCCTGTACATTGTAGGATGTTTAGCAGCATCTCTGGCCTCTACTAACTAGGTGCCAGTATCATCCCCACCCCCTTTTTAATAACCAAAAATGTCTGCAGACATTGGCAAATGTTCCCAGGAGAGCAACATCATCCTTGGTTGAGAACAACTGATCTAGACTAGTGTGTGAAAGATAACAAGAGCTCAATAAGCACTGGGTTAATAAATAAATGGTGAATGAATTAATGATCTCTAAGTTAAACTGGCATGTGGCAGAATGACCTGGAAGAAAGAAACACACAAAGGGATCCAAGTTCTAGTCTGAGTTCTGCTTCTAATTAGCTATGTGACTCCGATCTCAGGGTTGTAGTTTTCCTGCCTGTGACATCGATCCATCCATTCGTTCATCTATTCTGTGACATCCATCCATCCATTCATTCACCTACTCTACAAATACTTCTTGAGCAACTATTACATGCCAGACTCTGCCCTAGATGCTAAGGATATGCAATGAACAAGGCAACAAAGCCTGTGATCCCATGAAGCATATGTGCTACTGGGATGAGACAGGCAATAACAAAAACAAAAATCAATCGCCAGATAATGTCAGGTGGAATAAATTCTATATATATAACAAAACCATATAATATGTCAAATATTAAGCAGGGAATGTGACTATTTTAGAAAAAGGGTCAGAGATAGTTTCTGTGAAGGGGTAATGTTTAAGCTGCAAACAGCTTTAAAAGCAGCTTTTCATTAAGAAATTTAAAAGGCAGTTGTGCAAGGATATAGAGAAAATGATGTTCCTAGAAGAGAGGACAGCAAGTGTAAAGACCCTGAGGCAGAATAGGTTTTTATTTCCAAGAGCAATGGGAAGTTGCTGGAGGGTTTTAGGCAGGTAAAAGATATGTACTAACTTAGCTTTCAAAAGGTCATGGAGGTATTGCATGGAAAATAGATTGTAGGGGAGCAACAGTGAGTGGAAACAGACGAGCTAGAAGGCAGTGGCACACAAGAGTGGTGAGTGAACAGGAGTATGACTTGGGCTAAGGATGGCAGGGAGTTGGGAGAAGTAAATATCACAGAGCCCTTAGGAGAAGAACCAAGATAAAAAATGTAAATACATGTTGAAAAGCTAAAATACAGTCTTCAAGTATATCCTCCAAAAAATTTGCATAATTCTGGATGCAATTAAGGGAAGTAATCATACAGTCATAGAATACAGAACAAAGGCTTGGAAGTATCCTGGACGTTCAGCTCTCCTATTTTACCAAAAGGAAAATTCAAGTTGAGGAAGATGAAGTGATTTGCCCAGGAGCAGTCTAGACGGTGACATTTAAGAGCTCTAGAGCTCAGGATTTTAAGGAACTTGACATCAACATCTGTCACATTTTAAAGTTTCTAGATAAAAAAATTAAGAGATGCATAATTTTCCTTCACAACCAAATAATGGAGAAATAAAAATCTAAAATGGAGGAAATCTAGAATGTCACAATATCTTCTTAGTGTGCCTTTGGCTGATTTTCCTAATTTATATTGCACTTACAACACCTGGCATGAAATCCTTGGAGCCTTAACATTGAATATAGAAGAGCTTGTGGAAAAAATGTGCTGTCAAATTCAAAAGCATCCAAAATACACATTCAGAGCCAGCTACAGGAGCATTTGGGTCAGCCTATTAAGCACATGTTTAATTTTTTTATGCTAAATCAATGCATACATAATTCATGGTCACATTTATGATCTAAACCAAAACACACTAAGAGAGCCTCTGAAAAAATCTGGTGTGCCATAGACACCGTCTTCACATAGATTTAGCAAACCATTCTAGTCTAAGGTAGGAATTAAAAGGTAGGTCTGCACCAATTCAACTAAAGATCGAAAGCTAAATCTCTCACCCAGTGTGTCTTTGGTTAATGTGCTTCTAGAATCAGAGCAACCTCAGAGGAACGAGCCCCTATGCTCTTCCTTCCCATCGCTCAGAATGCTCTCTGGCCCCAGACCTCATCTGGGAGTGCTTCCAGAAACTCTGGCCTTACATACTGCCATCTGCTCATTCCCTATCTACCTTTCCCTTTGGTTTCCTGCTGTCCTCAACCAAGGAAGGCCCCTAAATGCTGTTTCTGCAGCCCATTCTGTTTAGAGAATTAAACCTTTTGGTTTGAGACAGTTTTCTGTTTGCAGCTCCATGTGTGGCTAACAGATAAAGAGAAATGGTAAGTTGCATCTGAAATTAGGTTATTAGCAAAATTCGAATCACAAACATGCTTAGGATAATTTTTCTCTTTCTTTTTCTCTTTCTGTTTTCAATACTGGTGAAGACCTCAGAATGCATAGGGCATGATCACTAATCAGGAGGAGGAGACAACCACACATTGCTACAGTTTTAAATGCAAAGCCTACTTAGAGTTGCACTCAAGACCCCTGAAGACCCTTCAGAAGTTGAGGATAACGAATTGCTTCATGAAAGTTTAAGAAAATATAATTTGGTTTCCTCAGAGAATTCTCCAGATGTAGCTCTATAATATATTCCCTAGAGATTTATCAAGTGAATAATCCTACCTATTATCGAGAAAACCAAAAAATAAAACTACGCTGAGACTTGTAAGAATACCTGTAAAAGAAAATTGCACATTCTTGGCGACTAATGTCTTTTAAACAGAAACAAATAATAATACTAAGACTAACACCTCCCAAATTGAAGGGTACCTTTCATCAAAGCTGGTGCTCATGAATTCCAAACTTTACATACCATTAATGACATGTAATTATTTATAAATATTTTATTTGGATATAATTACATATAATCATTAACTAAAAAACAAAACAGAAATGATAGCTCGACTTCTTTTATGGAATAATGGCAGAGGCATTTACATACATACAGTCATTAAGCAGAAGAAAGTCTGAGTGACAATCTGAAATCCAAACACGCTGTGGACCCGAGCTGCAGTGTGCGTGCTTAGGAAAATGAGATAGGTCGCCCAATGCTGCCATCTTCAGATCACTACTGGTAGTATACCATTCTCGCAGCAGTTCCGGCCTAGCCAAACGGGCAGTGGCAAAAGCTTGAAGGGACCAAGTCCGCAGACACAGAATCACACCAATAAAATATGTAATGGTGTCACCTGGTGATTTATAGAAGCACTTTATGAAAAACCCTTGTTATGTTTGGCATTAGGCACCTGAAGTTCTTGCTAAGGTCACAATTAAAGAGATGTATGACTTTGTCAAGGAACACTTGATGGGAAAGAAATTTACTGTTCCCATTTCCCTACTGAAGGGCCCTTTTGCCTCCCTCCTCTCACTCCCTCTGCATCCCTCCTTGAAATAATTACATAGCCTCTTCCTAAGGGTCCTTGAATATTCACATATTAGATTAAAATGATACATATAAACTTCTAGGAGGAAGCCCGAGTTGCCTACTTCTTTCACTTTCTCCAGGAAATTGGCTTACACACATCATTTAAGAAATAAATCCTGAGTAAGCAAGTGAGGAAGTGACTGAGTGATATATTTTCTCTATCGCCTTCCCTAAAAATTTGATCTTGCATATTGGTAGCATATATTTTAAAATAATCACATACATCATTCCACATCTAGAATTCCGTTATCTATATATCTAGCACATAGGCAGGAAGCAAGAAGTTATCAAAGAGAACTTAAAAGGACTCTTTTAAGATGGATTTGAGATTGGTTTGAGATATGCCAAACGTAACAAAAAGTTATACGCTAAATTTGGTGTACTTCACTTATAAGATAATCCCTCAGGTCCTCAGACCCTAGTTATCCTTATCTTGTACCGAGTTCTAATAAAGCTTAGTTACGTAGCTTCCAAACCCACACCATCACTTAGGAGGGGAACAAGAAAAATATGTGCAAAAAGCAGCCCAACCCAAAAAGATCAGCAATACAATATTTGGTGTTTGAGTAAATAAATGCTCCATATTAACATTATCACTAAAGAACAGAATTCATCAATTATACAGAAATAACAAAATAATAGGAAAACTTAGCCAGAAGAAGACTTCCTCATTTAATAAAGTGTTCTCACATATGTTACCTTACTGTCCATTGTGAAGTAGATAGAGCACTTATTATTTCCATTTTACAGATGGGAATACTGAGACTCAAAGTTCAAGTGGTTTGCCCAGTTCCAAAACTAGTGGTTGCCAAAGCTAGGAATCACGCACAAGTTTCCCGACTACAAATCCAGCATTCTTTTCTTATCAGTAACTGCACTTATGGATACAGGGCCACTGTCAGCCAGTTACACTGGCACAGCCATTCCTGTTGTTGAAATACTGAAATATTTCCAGGATGAGTGTAAATAGCTATCACCTTATGCTCCTCATGACCCCAGCCACTGACACTGCCCCATCCCTTTCTAGATTTCATCCCCCGCACCCTCCCCACCACTGTCACTTCTTCATGATCTGGCAAATAAAGGCTCAATGTCTATAAAGCTGGGAATTCCAGGATCCTGATCGGATGCTAATCTAGCAAGCATCTGTGCTATTAGGGGCCCACGTCATAACAAAAAGATAAATCTCAGAAAAGAAGAATATCACTCAAAGATGTTCTAACATCAGCGGCTGTAGCTTTGGTAAGTGCAAATAAAAACACATAAAAGGGCTCTGTGGCTCACAGC
Organism: Theropithecus gelada; assembly: GCF_003255815.1. Lineage (NCBI taxonomy): Eukaryota > Metazoa > Chordata > Mammalia > Primates > Cercopithecidae > Theropithecus > Theropithecus gelada. The sequence goes on along the minus strand of NC_037679.1, from coordinate 31,063,092 downwards.
CTTCCTTTCACAGTGTTTTTTGCTAACATTTTTCCATCTAGTTTTTGAGACAACTAGCATGTCAATGTATACACTTACAAAGTCGTTGAAAGGTAAAGGCCCCTCAAGGTCCGCTCGCACTTACCCCTTTACCACCTACCCCAGCTACTAGAGTTGGAATTTTGCTATATCAAAATATCAGTTTACAAGCAGCAAGTGTTTTCCCACCTTTAACCAAGATTCCTTAATCTTGATTGAATTGCAAATGACAATAGTACTGAAATAAGAATGAGGCTTGATAGCTAAACAGGAAGCTTTGGAATAGAAGTTTTAAGGTGACAAAAATCAACATCGGAAATCAGAAGTGAAAACAGAGTCTGCATTGCTTAAACTATGGAGGTCTCACTGCCTCTGAAATATCTATCCCAACATCATTCACTCAAACCTCCCACCAGACATCAATTTTTGTTGTCTCTTCAATCATTTAAACTCCAAATACTCCTGAGAGTCACACATAAAGCCAAATCACACTAAGGCATCAACGACTACACCAGTGCTTTGTTTTGCAGAGCAAGGATTCTTGAGTTAAAAATTTTTCTGTGCTGGACATGGTGGCTCACGCCTATAATCCCAGCACTTTGGGAGGCCAAGGCAGGTGGATTACCTAAGGTCAGGAGTTTGAAACCAGCCTGGCCAACATGGCGAAACCCCTTCTCTACTGAAAATACAAAAATTAGCTAGACATGGGGACGGTTGCCTGTAATCCCAGCTACTCAGGAGGCTGAGGCAGGAGAATCACTTGAAACAGGGAGGCGGAGGTTGCAGTGAGCCAAGATCACTCCACTGCACTCCAGCCTGGGTGAGGGAGTAGGACTCCTCAAAAAAAAAAAAAATTCTGGGACTAGGCTTCAAGAGATAGCAGAAAACAGGTTTTTGCATGCTTTATTATTTTGCCCTGGGCTAGTCCTATGTAAATTAAGACTGTAAAATGCTAGAAACTTTGAGGTGGAAGATGTTAGGGCTAGTCCAGAGTTCTAGTCCTCACTAACATGGTTCTGTGCAATCCTGGGGCTGCAGCTGCTCTGTAATCACAAGTCACCCATGTCACATCTTGAAGTTTCCCTTTGGCAATAGGAACCCACTAATCAAGCATTCACAGATTTGGGAGGCGGTCATCATATAGATTCCAAGTACCACTGGTCCAAATGCCTTTTGTGACTAAACCTAGATTTCTATTCTCATATTTTACCATATACTCTCTTTGAGCCTCTCAATGAAACCCACGATTTCACTGCTGTTGAAAAGGTAAAGACCCCTCAGGGTCCCCTCCCACTCTCACCCCTTTACCACCTACCCCAGCTAGAGTGTAAAATATGCTCGAAACTTAGAGCTGGAAGACATTAGGGCTGGTCCATAGCAATCAGTAGGTCACAACTTCATCAAACCACATTTTTTAAACTAAATGTACTAAATTCTGCTGTGCTACGCTCTGGTTGAGATGACAAAAGTAGCTGAAGAGATGGTCTCTCTGCTTAAGAAAGGCACGATATGGATACAGAGGGACTAATGATAACAATAAATCTCTCCTGTTTTTACTCCTACCACAAACATTTCATTCTATCTTGAAATCATCGTTGCTTATCTGTCTCAGGATGTGAATATGACGCTTGCGCCAAATTTTGAAGGAGAAATGGGATCTTAGAAGGATTGCAAGTAGAGAAGTTATTGGAAAAAGTAAATGGTCTAGGACACTAGCCTGAGGTATTGGGTGGGGTGGGGGTGATTTCAGTGAACCCAAAAGGCACGTCATAGGAAGGTGGAGGTCAGTCAAATTACAGAATGTACCAGATCACAGGCTCCCCTGAGACCAGCAGAGACGGCCTCTTTTACCAGTGATTCTCCTCAAAGCAAGAGAGGGAAAAACAAGTGGAGAAAAGAGAAGAGTTGGAATTTGAGAAACATCTTGTCAGGTAGAAAAAGATGACCCTGAATTGTGAAAACAGCATGCATTGTCTTAGGTTAAGAACAGTCATCGAATGAATTAAAATGTAAAAACCTAAGCTCTGAGGAAACATTACGGCAAACCTTGTGGAAAATTGATCATCAAACATAAGAGGGACATCCGTAGGAAGAAAAAAAAGCGTCAGCAGAAAACAACTTTTATTGAAGAATACGTCGACGTAGGCGATTTTCAGCAGCGCTGTTTTAGTCTGAATTTTTCTGTGTGTTTCTTAACTATTTCTTCCTATATCTTTTGGGTTGCTTTCAAGAATAAATGGATGATTGTGTTTAAGTGTTCTCTGGCCATTTCAGTTTTACTGCCCCTTCCTCAGCTTATCCGGGAGCATTTTCAACTGCAAAGAAGGCCACCTGACTTATTATTTAACACTAGTTCCTATACCAGCCTTTCATGGTATTTTCTAAAATAATAAAAAGAAGAAAGAAATATACCCCAATCTCTTCCTTTCACTTAAGGATTAACAGGAATGTCATGCATTCATTTGACATTGGTGCCACCCAAGCAGTTGGCCCACACTTAAAACTCTGGCAAGACCCATCTAAGATACTCCCATCTCCAAGACTCAATGGTAGGTCATGACAACCATCTGGTAGCCCAGTGTCAACCTTTCATTGTCTCACTGCTCTAGAGTAAAAGTCCAAACTTCTTTAGGTGGCAGAAAAGGCCCTCCATGGTCTAGCCACCGCTTTCTCTCAACCTTCATTGCTCAACCCTCTTCCTCCCAATTGTCCACCCCATGCGGAACTAGTGGCAATTGCACAGACTGATCCTGCTCTCTGCAGATTCCACCTGGGCCTTTGCACACTGTGTTCTCTCTGCTTGGAATGCTCTTGTCATTGCCCAGCCCCGTTGTCTTATTCGTGTCCATCTGGCTGGTTAGGTGGCCCTCTTCCCATCCCCAAGGTAGCCCATATGAATCCACAAAGAAACTGCCAGTCTTCCTGCCTGTCCTCTCCACCAGACCCTGAGCTTCCTGGAATCAGGAACAAGGTCTGACTTTTGTTGTTGTTGTTGTTGCTGCTGTTGTTGTTGTTGTTGTTGTTGAATTCCTGCCCTCTATCATCCCGCCTGACATGCAGAAGGTACTCAGCAAATAGTCAAGGTAGGAAGAGATAAAGAGAGGGAGGGAGGAAATAGATAAGCAAGAAGAGTTGCCCTGCAGGGCATGCCAACAGAGCCGATGCCAGCCTTCTAAGTGAGTCATTACTAACCTCAGTCAATTTTCCAGTATTACAGACTGTAAAAGTCTACAGTAGCCATCAAAGTGGTTTTCACTTATAGGTTTAGAAATAGATCTGCTCTTTGACCTCTCTCTTTACTCCCTTTAAACAATAGCCAGTGGTCCCCAAGTCAGTGAGGAAGGATGGAACCAGCCTCCTTGCCACAGTCAGGCCCCAAGACACCACAAGCCTTTTGGAGCATGGATGAAGGTTGGTTGGCAGGTAGCTCCTATAGAAGATAGGCAGCAGTTTTGTGGTTAAGTGGTTTCTGGTCTCCTTCATTACAAGCGGCAACTCTGAAGACCCATTGATTCTGACATCTGGATTCTCATCCAAAAATGTCAGGGGGAAAGTTTTTCAGTTTGCTGCTTTTGAAGGTTGTAGCCAACTGGAGACTAGCCAGGGAAAATGCTAGGGAATGGAGGAGTTTGTAATAGATCCAAGCTCCAAAGTGCCTCACAGCCCAACCTGCTCAGAATTAGCAGCTACGAGGAATTTCTATCAGCATCACTGCCCAGACCTTCATTTAGCAGATGATGAAACACAAGATCAGACAGATGCTATTTTTTCTTGGAGATGAATCTGTGAGATGTCCATCCATCCAATTCTGTTTTTTACAAAATTCAATGTCTCTTTAAAAATGGGTTTTACGAATACAAACAGGCTGCTTTTATTCCTTCTGGACCTGCAGGTATTTTGAGTTTCACGAATCAAAAGCTAGTTTTATATTCAGCAGTCTCACTCATCGAACCTTAGAAATAGTACATGAGCCTCAGTGTAACATCTCCATAACAAAGCAATTGACAGAATTTGGCTCTTCTTTTAAAGCAGGTCCATCTTTTCCCAAATGACCCTTTGTTGAACTTACATAACTAGCTACCTTGAAACAGCTAAACTTCACTGTGAGGACACGGACACACACACACACACACACACACACACAGGTACATATCATTTTCATATCAGGTTCATGGATCAGCATTCCATTTATATATGTGCTTCATCTACTTTGCACAGAAGACCTGCTTAAGCAAATTCTATAGCTTTGGCAGTGCCCAGGAACTGACTTTTATAATCTAAGCAATTCTGAGCTCCTTGAAAAAGAAAACTGATGAGCGCATTCTCAGCCATTCATCCTTTGGCATGCCCTAAAATGTTCTGCATCAAATCACACATTCTCCCCAGATGTGGTGATTTTAAAGGTCAGCTCTCAAATGCTACTATGAAAAATGAGGTTTTTACTGACTCCCACGTGAGCTGTGGGTAGTCACCACTGCCTTTTAGAGGGTCATTTTATTTTTATTCCTGCATTACTAAAAGCAACACCCTCCTAGACATTGGGTCTAAGGAGCTTGCACTTTCTCCCCTATTTCTTTCCACGCAAGACAGAGAATCCTGGAAGATGACTTTATGTCTGAAAACTGACGAGAAAGGTATGTTTGGCAGGAAGAGTCATTCTTGCCACTCCATTGCACTGAGCAGTCTTCTATTTTAAGTTTTTATTAATGAAGTCATGTTTCTTTTCTAGTCACTAACCATCACCACTAGCATCATCATCTGTCATACTCAGAGCTGACACCAAGCATCTGTATGTGTAAATGGGGCTGAAAAGATACACCTGTGAACTGGGGTCCCTGTCACATTGAGGGTCTTTTAGTAATTGAACTTCTAGAAGGCATTTAAGCTCAGTTGAGCTCACCTCTCTCTAATAATAATCACTGCCAGTTACTGATGCCTGCACTCCACCAGACACAGTGTTAAGCACTTTACATCATATTCACAACAACCCTGAGAGGCAGACACTATGAAAGTAATGTAATGTGGTAGTTTGAGAATTGACTTTGGATTGAGAGACCAAGGTTCAAGGGCATGCTCTGCCATTTACTTGACCTTGGAGATGTTATCTAACCATTCTGTTTTAGGTTCCCTGTGTGTAAAATGGAGAAAATAAAATAACTACTACTTATTGAAGTTATATTATTTGCCAGTGCTAAATCCTCCATTTCACAGATGGGGAAACTGAGATGTAGCTTGAGTAACTTCTGCAAATTTAAGGGCAATGGAAGTAGATTGGAATCAAGTGTGCCTAACCCCCAAAGACTATGCTGTTTTTTACCATACCACACTATCCTCCTGTCCCCAGAGTGACTGAAGGTTACAGACCCCCAGAATTGATGTTTACATCGTGTTCTTGATAGCTGAGCTTGGTGTATGCCAGAAAAGACAGGGGTCTGTCTAGCTTTCCTGCAGCCATTCTGCCATGTCCTGCCCTGGGACAGGTGCCTTCATTTCCTTTGTGACTCCTGGATCTTCTAAGAAACACAACACAGGCCTGTTGAAAGTCAACGAGGAACACACACTATAAATAAATCACAAAAGGAAGACTAGTCCTCTTAGTCTCACCATTTGGAAATGGCACTCCAATTAGCACCGTTCGTGAGAGCTGAGATTACAATCAATGAGGCTAGTTTAGAAATATAATAAGTTGTGTCTCTGTTAAAAAGCCATATTACAAAGCACAAAACAAAATACTATGTAATATTACTTTACAGCATTCTACTTATGTTTGCATTATTTGATGGACACAAAATTAATTTGGTAAAGGATAGTGAAAATTCATGAGACAATAAAGGATGATGACTTGAAATATTTCTGGTGTCTCATGACAAGTTATTTTGCCACTTACTCTCTGGCTCTGGCTACCAAGAGAGCTGGTAGCCAGAATGACAATCCCAAGCTTAGAATGACAATCCCAAGCTTAGAATGACAATCCCTCTCTTCTCTTTCCCTTCCCCTAATCAATCAGTAGAGGCAGGACAGGCAGGTGATTGAAGATGAAGTTCCACTTCCCAGTGGAGGATCATGAACCCAATTTAAGGGGACAACAGCAACTCAACTCTGACCAATTGGCCACTGGTATAAAGCAATCTGACTGCCAGAGAAGCTGGTTTTCTTTTTTTTTGTTTTTGTTTTTGAGAGAAGCTAAGAATCTGGATGTCATGTGATATCCTCTGATGTGTAAAAAATAGGCAATTTTTTACACTGTAAGCAAGATGCAGGCATACACACACACACACACACATACACACACACTCCTCAGATATTAACCAGACCAGACGATGCTGCTTTGTAATCCCTTTTTTAGAGGATTGCATGATTTAAACACCCTGAAATCCACTTTGTAGCAATAAATTGCCTCTCCAGGACAATGAACAAGGGCCTCTGCTGTATCGTCTGGTTACAACTTACCCTAACACCCTAAACTCCTGAGAAGTGGTTTGCTAGACTGGACCAGGACTCAGAAAACATGGCTCAGCCCCTGCCATTATTCTGCATTATGGTCTTACACACAACATTTAACTTGTCTGAACCTCCCTTTATTCACCTATTAAAATGGGGATTCCTTTCCTCACCAAAATTGTATTAAGCACCAATTGTGTGTGCAGCATCATGTGAATGAATACCAGGACTGTGTTAAGGGATAATATGAATCCTGCCTCCCTTGAAGTGCCATTGTGAGACTCACATGAATGAACACATGTCAGATGCTAAATAAATGTAAGAGCTATAACTCAGGTGAAGATTCCCTTCTCTGGGACAATAAGGAACAAAGTTATCTGTGTGGCTGACTCATCCCATCTCAGGGTTCTGATTCTGCAAAGAAATTACATTCTTATTAGGCAAGCATGGGCTTAATTATAGGTCAACAGTTTCTGAATCTCAATCTAAGGAGTTTTCCAATGTAGAGATAACCCATTAGATGCAAACGTTTCCTGAAGTATTGACATCTATTCTATCAGTAAGCATATGTAACAGCAAATTAAACTTTACCAGTTTGACTGCTGAGAGAAGCCTCCCCTCAGGAAACGACCTTTGATCAGCCATCTTGCTCTCTGAACCTGATGTGAGTGCCCTCCTTCTTCTATCTTTGCCTTCACAAGCTATAAAGTCCCTGTTCACTTATCTATATCCCTCGGTTGACTGTAAGCTCCCAAAAAGTAGGACTAGCTGTCTAACAGTTGAATTCCTAAATCCTGGCACATAGTAGTTGCTCAGTAAATATCACTTAATGAATAAATGAATGGGCCATAACTGATTCTATCAGCGCTGTGGAAAATATATTTAATAGGAATACAACAAGAGTATGCCTTTGCTAGAACACCTTTGCAAAGAAGCAAAATCCAATGCCCTTACCTTGCCTATTATAGCCTTGGCTTTTTTCTTGGAAGAACTAAGACTCCTTAATTAGATTTGAAAGAGGAAAAAGTGAACAGCCAAAAAAAAGTTTTTGTGAGAGCTAAACAATTATATGTTTCTAAAGCATGTCATTTTAAGGTACTTCCCCTTGTTTTATTACAGAGAACTTTTAAACCTTGCTAGTTAGACACCAACATAGGACCCCTGTGTACAAACATGAAGACATATCCAAAACGCATCAAAACTAGAGCAAACAACATCTTTGGGAACTCTTCCAATGGCTTCTTTGCATACTTGTATGTTAATGAAGCCATCTTACAGCCAAACTGCAAACACCTGGCTGGAGTTCTCAGCAGCTTGAACTCATAAGGAGGAGCAGCCGAGATTTGAAACCCCAAATTTATTGCTTTATTTAGTTATTCAGGGAGAGCTGCATGTATTTATGAACAGCATCACTCCTAATCTGCTTAAGAAGTTTAGTCAGGAATTCATCTTTCACAGGCCCTCACTGGCACAAACAATATTTTCTCATTTGTTTTCCACAAGCTGCTTCCTGTGACTTGCCTTTCTCTATGCTCAAGGGAGGTGTGCTATTAACTCAGGGGAAGCCTCCTCCATCTCCAAGGAGAAGCTCGACATCTCTTAGGGGAGGCCTTACCTCTATTATTTATGGTTAAAACACTTTACATTGCAAAGTAGCGTGCTATCTCCATCTAAAACCATTCTGTAATATAAACTGCATAGTCTGCACTTCAGAAGGGAAAATGTGAGTTGCTGAAAGTTAGAGGATTACCCAAGGTCACGGGAGAAAATGAGAAACTCTCCAGGGGCCTTTCCTGGACATGAGTGCTTTCTGATATGGCCACCTAGAAGTCTGAGAGTACACTCATGTGAAACATGCTAGCTGGCATTTTTTGAACACTTAGCACTGTGCTAAGCAGCTTCGCAATGCATTATCTCGTCAATTTTCACAACAGCTCTATAAGATCGGATAGTATCATTAGCCTCATTTTAAAGATGACAAAACTGGGGCACAGAGAGGTTAAGTAACTTGTCCAAGGTTACTGACAAAGATCTTCATCTTAACCAAACTCTAATCAGGTTCCTCTGAGCCATTTTTCCAGTGACATCTTGACTTTGGTGCTTCTGTGCTCATGTCTGCATTGTCCAATGTTAGCAAGAATCCTGCTAAATTGTTTAATTCAGCCAGAATCCCTCACCCTTGACATCTGATCACCCTCGATATCTGATTGGAATCACCCTTGATATTCGATCATCCTCAGAATCTGATCAGATTCCTCATTCCCTACCTTTCCCCGGATGATGTCTGAATCATCCTGGCCTGCCTTCCACAGGAGTCCGGTTAGGTCAGTTTAGCCAGAATCCTCCCTTGCCCCTGAGGTTTCCTCTTAGAACTCTCCATGCACTGACCACCACCTCCACAACCCTGTTCCTTGGCTATAAATTCTCACTTTTCTTGCTTGTATCAGGATTTGAGCCTAATCTCCCTCTCCTACTGCAAAACTCGATCGCAATGGTTTCTGCACCTATCCTGATAGTCCTGCATAAAGTCTTCCTTACCATTCTTTAACAAGTGTTATGAATAATCTTCTCTTTAACCTCATCCAGCCAGTAAGTGACAGAACCTGGGTATAAACCCATGTAAGTTAACCCCAAAACCTGCACTCTGAATTACCCACTATACTATACTGCCTCACTAGCAGGTGCCTATAGTGCACAGCTCTGGAAAACTGCGTAGTGTCATATACAGTAGAGTTCACTATTTTGTGGATTCCAGTTTCCCTTTTACACCCTACCAGTTTGAGTGTCTGCAACCAAGTGCAGTGGGAGAGCTTTAGAATACTTTTGCTACTGGCAGATGTATATTTATGATCTAAACTCAAAATTAGAACAATGAAAGGGGCAAGTATTGATTAGACTGGATGAAAATAGCTCTCACTAATGGGGACAGAACTAAAGGAAAATTTGAAGATTGAGGAAATATGTGTGGAAAACAATTATTTAATTAAAAAGTGGTATCTGCTCAATTTTTTCTCAAAACAAAGAAGGAAAAGCAAACAAAACTCATTAGTCACAGATAATGTTCACTAAAACACTTTGCAACTTAAGTTGAGTGGAAGTCACAAACCCCACATTTCTAGAATATACCCAATTTATTCTTTCTTCTGTAGATATAAAAGATAAAGACTCTCCTGACAGCACAAGTGTTTGATAAATGGATGCACACCTCCATGCTCCTTTTTCCAATGACAGAACTTCCATTCTTATTTGACTTGGCAAAATGACTTTTCAGAAAAACTAGAAGACTATATGCCAAAATGTTAAGAGTGTTTATTGCTGCTGTGATAGTGTAAGTGATCTTTATTTTCCCTCCTTATCTATGTTTTAAAATTTTCTACAATAAATATATATTACCTTTTTAATAAGAAAGAGGAAAAAAGGTTTTTGTGAAGACTTTAAAGCCCCCTCAGGCCGGGCGCGGTGGCTCAAGCCTGTAATCCCAGCACTTTGGGAGGCCGAGACGGGTGGATCACCAGGTCAGGAGATCGAGACCATCCTGGCTAACACGGTGAAACCCCGTCTCTACTAAAAAATACAAAAAACTAGCCGGGCGAGGTGGCGGGCGCCTATAGTCCCAGCTACTCGGGAGGCTGAGGCAGGAGAATGGCGTGAACCCGGGAGGCGGAGCTTGCAGTGAGCCGAGATTGCGCCACTGCACTCCAGCGTGGGCAACAGAGCGAGACTCCGACTCAAAAAATAAAATAAAATAAAATAAAATAAAGCCCCCTCAGTAAAGAAGTCCCTGAGTCACCCTGCATCAGCCTCCTCTTCGTTGCTGAAGAGATGATTTTTTATGGACATTCTAAAGGACAGACTTTCAGATGCTGAAAAAAATGATGAGCACCCCCCTTACAAGGTGATTCATTCCTCCCAAACCGAACAGCATTTCTTACTTACCCCTAGTCTGGATTTAAGCCCTCAAATGACAGCATTTCCTTTTTCTAGGAGACATTTCCCCAGTGTGAAATTCACCCATCAGAAATAGTCCAGAAATGCCCATCCTTACTAAAGTGACAAGCCTATAAAACTCTAAGCAAATTGCAATATTTCTAAGAAGAGAGCAAAGAGATGTCTAATCACTGTGTGTTCAATCTCATGTCGTGTTTCTTATTGTGATACCATTCATTGTGGTGGCTCATAATGTACAGTAATACATTTTACATCTACTAAATGTATCCTGGGTTTTTATATCACAGTTCAGAAGAATAGCTTTAGAAATCCTTTTGACTCCTTTATTTGAAAACTACATTTGTGGAATGGGGTAATTAAATCCCTATAGTTTGATATAACATTACCTCTGCTATTCTAGCTCATAAAAAAATGCCAACCATCTTCTTTCTGCTTTTGCTAGAAATGGAATTACACCACAGATATTTCTGTTAATACAAGTCTAAGATTTTGAGAGCCTACTCCATTGTAGTTAAACCAGAAAACTCTTTCTTTTGTATATCTTTATGGAAACTGAAATGACTGCAGAAATCTGTGCTTGATGAATGTATTCTAGCTTACTTTGAGAAGAAAAAGTAAGAAGGCCTCAATGTCAAGACTTTTGAATTATGGGAAGAACTAGAGAATTGGAGGACTTAAAATGACTTTAAAATTATATATCCAATAACACACCTCCTTTGATGCAGTTAGAATTTTTTAGGTAATGGTGAGAAGAAGTATTTCCAGACCTGGGTATGATGTAGATAATGTCATATGTACATCACTGAAGTATGCCATCTCCTTTACTCCTTATTCAACACTGGGTGGTAGAAGAATATCTTCGTTTGAAAGATGACATATAATTTGTTGCTTTGTGCCTAAGCTGAGCACAAGGTTAGGAAGTAACAAATCTAACACTTAAACCCAGTTGGGCTAACTTCAAGTTCAGATTCTTTTCACCACATTGCACCACACCACATACTGCACATCAAACATCCCGAATAGCATCTTCATCAAGCTCGGATGAGTGCTGAGAGATCCCAGCTGTTGACCATGGTGTTTCTACACGGACAAAATGAAGTGTGTGCAGAGAATGGCGGGTTCAGCACCCAACTCAGCACATGAACAGAGAATAAAGAGTTACCAAGGCAGTCCTATCTTTATGAGTTTCCAAATATCTAAAATAGGATTGTGTTGCTTTGTTTCTCATCTGCAGTTATATGATGGCTCTCTGAGAGCCCTAGCATACAGTTCTAAATAACAAAGAAAGACTTGAGTTGCAAAAATATATAATTATTCCAGATTGCAAATATATTTGTTTCTGAACATAGTGGGCAATGCAGAGCTCCTGTTTGTTTTTGCAATTCCAGATGACTGTGGTGTTCTCATCATAATATAAATAGATGGCAAACACCTCCTAATGGCAACAACAAATATCATAAGGGAAACACGAACATATGAGTAGAACAAAACAGCCTGGGCTACAATATCAAAGTTCTCAGGAGAGAATTAGTCAGCAGGAAGTGTGGTAGAGCACCCAGGTAGAAAAAGACCAAGAAAAGGTAGTGGTGAAAATACTGAAAAAGGACAGAAGTCAAGGTCTATGTGAGTAGTTAAAGAATTCGAGTGCTTCTTGCAAGATGCTACTACCCTTCTATATGCACAGCAGACATAAAAGTGAAAGTAATGACTTGGAATAGATATTATTAACTTTTAATTAAGTTACTCTTAGAAATAACACACAAACTGATCATCCACACAAACATCTCAATTAAGAATGTATAAAAGTGCATTCCTCCCAGCCCTTTGTCAGCTTTGTATCAAATGATCCAAACAGCTGAACTAGTTCAAAGACTCTACATGGAATAAATAAGCCTGAGGCTTATTTCAAGCTTTCTGTAGAGATACTAAAGCGGTCATTTTTAATGTCATCCATGTTCAGAAAGAACTACAGCTGTGCATAAGTCTTTTAGCATCCAAAGATTCCCCATCCCCAGCCAGGTAGGCAAAGACAAGAGGGACCAGGAAACAAGTTAATATCCTCAGCAGGCAGGAAAATATTAATTAGCAATTTATAAACTAAGGTTACCTTTATAATTACACTCCTAATATAAATTATAGTTGATTATCAGTTTAAGACTGACTGTACATTTCATTACAACTCTCAGCATGAGAAAGTACTGGTTATCCTGAAAATTCAAATACACGTGATTCATGACCACCAAAAGCCCCAATCAATGCAAATTCTTTTACTTGGAACAAATAAATTATTTGTTTTAATCAAGGAAAGTAGAAACAGAACCCTGTATTATTAATTTCCTGACACTTCTTTCCTGCAAAAAATAAAATAAAATAAAATAGCTGACGGTCTGGTCAGGTTCACACTGAATTTCACCCTTTCAAAAAACATTCTAGATTTATACCTCCTAAAATGTGTTTATTGGAATACTAAAAGCTTGGGATGCTAATATGCATTTCATAAAAAGAGACCACTGTGACCATATAATGTATTTTCTTTCTTTTTTGTTTTGTTTTGTTTCTAAGATTTGTATTACTTGTCAAGTGCACTCCATAGCAATCAGTATCTAAATGTTTAGGGTTCTACCCTTGCCATTATCAGAGCTCAAATGTAGCCACGGTTCTTCCACCCTTTTCCTGGTCAGATAAAGAACCAAATTCTAATTTACGATTACAGTGTATTCTCATTTTCTCTGTCTGTCTCTCGCTGTCTCTTTCTCTTCCCCTTCTCTCTTTCTCTGTCTCTGTCTCTCTCCCCCTCGCTCATCTAGTGACATCTGTGGTTCTGCTTATAACTGTAAGCACTGGCCACCCTTTCTTTGTCGGCTGGGAGTAAAAACAGCCAGACCCTCTTTGCATGGCATTTATCTTTTTCTAATATTATTTTTGATTGACAAATCATGGTTGTATATATTTATGGGATACAATGTGATGTTTTGATATTTGTATGTGACGTGGCATGATTAAATCAAGTTAATTAACATGTCCGTTTATCTCACTTACCTACCTATTATTTTTATGGTGAAACATTTGAAAGTTACTCTCTTAGTTATTTTGAAATATACATTATTATTGACTATAGTCACCCTTCTGTGCAATAGACCTCAAAACCTATTCCTTCTATCTATCTAAAACTTTGTACCCTTTGACCAACAATTCTCAAGTTTACTTTTTTTATACTTTAACATTTCCAAAATGGAGCTTCATCTTACAATATCAAAAATTTTGCTAGCTGAATCTTTTTCCTTCTAAAAAAAAGCCACTATTAAATTAACACTATGTTTTACAACCAATGGCACCTTCGAATGGAGGAGATATGGTAAGTTTAGAAAAATAAGTTTTTATCACTTTTGGAGATTCATTCCACATATTATGTTATTAAAGGTTCTAAGAAGTTTGTAATCCCAGCACTTTGGGAGGCCAAGGTGGATGGATCACCTGAGGTTAGGAGTTCGAGATCAGCCTGGCCAACATGGCGAAACCCCATCTCTACTACAAATATAAAAATTAGCCGGGCATGGTGGCACATGCCTGTAATCCCATCTACTTGGGGGGCTCAGGCAGGAGAATCGCTTGAACCCGGGGGTGGAGGTTACGGTGAGCTGAGATCATGCCATTGCACTTTGGCCTAGGCAACAAGAGAGAACTCTGTCTCAAAAAAAAAAAAAAACACGAAGCTGTTTATTTAAGCTAGTGCTGTCCAACTACATTTGCCCATGGGTCCCTCCTTTTACAGAACTCATAATACCATTTCATAAGGCCATAAGTCTAACATTCCAGGAACCGGTTCTGGGAAAGACTCCTTATTCCCTCATTACCCTTAGCCAAGACTCCTCTCATCAGCATTACCAAGACCCAGTAACAGAAATCCTTCAATTAGAAAGTGAAGGTAGCCATGTTTCAGGGTTGACAGAACTGAATGGATCACCTAAAACTCTTGTGGAGGAAAACTCCCAACTGGGCCAGAGGCCGATTTATTCTGCTTTGGAAACATCTGTGGTGTATTCATACTGATTGCTTTCCCCTACAGATGATTCACAGCTTTGTCTGTTTCAAATGCCTTTATGATATGAGAAATGAATAGACTGAATTGAAGCCATCTGCATCATAGGATGGGTTGTACTGTTTGACAAAAGATGCCCCTTTACATTTTCTAACATTTGGGGGAAGGGAAATCAATATATTTCAGGGACTAGTTCCTAAATTCATCTGATCAGTAAATTTCTGTTTGTGTATTTGTATAAAAATAAATAATGTAAGTCGTATGGAAAAACAGCAGACAGAAGAGGATGAGAGCAGAGACACAAAACAGAAGCAATGACGTGGCTCTCATAGATGCAAAGGTCTGTTTACAGGGCTTGAATAAGTCATAAATACACTCATCTCATACTGCATGATATTTATCTGGTGATATCCTGTTCATCCAGTTGTTAGAAAATCAGGCAAAATATGGAAATAAGGATGAAAGATTACTATGTGCCTTTTGAAAGACATACTCTCCTATTGTCTAATGGATCTGCATGTCTAAAATGTCACCCACCCTTCCTGCTACCAAAGTGTAGTCCTTGAACCTGCAGCATCAGCATCATGTGAGATCTGTCAGGTGCCGAGTCTCAGGCCTCACTCCAGACCCACTCTATCAGAATCTGCATTTTAACACGATCCTCAGGTTACTTCATATACAACACGGTTTGAGAAGCACTGATCCAAGGGATATAATCTTTGTCTGACTTCCTATTTATTAGGGTCCACAGACTGTAAAACTCAATGTTAATTTGTGAAGATCGATAAATTGCAAATTATTTTGTCCACTAGACATGCAAATAATTTCTGCCCAGTAGAAAAGACAACCTCAAGGTTATAGTTTTATTGCCCTGCAGAACATTAACCATTTTTCATCTTATTTCAAGATTCTTTCCTTCAGTGACTATATATTCTTGGTTCCTCAAATTCTTCTTTGAACTAGATTTACCATCCTGCTTTTCCCTCATTAATGGGTTTTAAATAAATATTTGACACATGTTCAGTGCATATGTATGAGAGTCGTTGTTTGTAACAGGTTTAAAGTTATAACTCACAAGCAGTCACCTCTCAACTGCAATAAGATACTTATCTCTACTGAACACTGTAATCGCTGTCTTTTCTTAGGAAAAATATTGTGCTGTCCAGAAAACAGTAATTGAGAATGTGCAATGTGATATAAAGAAGAATCTAGCATGGGCTTGTCCCTCAAGGATGGTCTAGTCTAAGGTAGAATTTAACTGTAGATACAAGGACAGAGAATTGAGAGCCTTGTAGTTCTGTTTCAGCTTTTTGCAGACACCACTCGCAGCCAAAGAACATTTTGTCTTGTTTCAGTTTTTGAATTTGAAGCCCTTTAGCATAATATATATTCTCCAGTTGTCCACATGCTCTAATACTCCTTGTTTTCTTATATCAGGCTATTTCACACGTGTGTGCTACCTAGCTGGCCACTGAAGTAACATTTAAGTTTACCACTCCTAACATACACACTAATCTATTAAATTCACTTCCACTAGTGCTACAGTGGTAAATAGCTGGTCTCAAAAGTATAACACACTCTAAGCAGCCTTTATTGGGAATATTTTTGCATATCTATCACACACAGACCTTGGACAGCCATGATGAGTATGAAGAGAGTAATGCTGCCACAACCAGTGGTCTTATTTATTATCCACCAGAGGGCAATTTATTTACATGTATAACAATGCACTTGAAATACATTTTCTAAGTATTGTCATCAATTTCTTCAGATACAAAAGAGTTCATTTAAATGGTTCTCGGGGCATAGAAACCATTGCCCCCATTAAACAGCAGAGATAGCTTTATTCTCAAAACTGAGCACTATTAAAATGTCAAAATAAATATTCTATAGAAATATAGCAAGGAGATAGAGTAGCCATAGGCAATATAGTCTAGTACCTTGGAAAATGAGACCAAGAAGTTCAAAAGCTGCTTTGGACAAAGAGTTTGGCATTGCCGATTAGTCCTAGTGGAGGTTATTTTCTTCTTTAGACGGATTTGTTGATAGTACATCACAGAAAGTTATTACGTGTCTGCTTTCACTAGGCATGACTCTCTTTTTCCTAAGTGCTTAAATTCACTAAACAAGGAAAAACAGGCACTATAGAAACAGAGTCATTAATAATATAAATCTCACCTAGAGTCAAAGAGTAATATGGTCTGTCTCATTGTTCTGCATAAATAGTGATTTCCATGGCTTTCCATTTGTCCTCTCTATAGATTTTTCTCCTTTGGTGCATCTCATTGCTCATTTTCCTCTACTTCTTCAGAAGACTTAATGTCAACAACTTTGAGGAAATCAGCTAATAATACCTCTATTTCTCCTCTGGCCTTGCTAGCTACCACTATCCCCCTGCCATGGACTTTTTATCCCTGCCAGTAAGACCTGAGCTCTTAATCTTTTTGTTTCTGCAAGTGGGTCATTAAATTTGCCTTCTAGTTTCAGTATATGGCTTGAGGTTCATTAATATGCATGGTATCCAACAGGTTATTTATGCCAGGGCTTACTTTGAAATTGCCTGGTTGGAATCTGTGTGTATATGTGTGTGTGTGTGCGTGCACGCGTGTGTGTGTGTGTGTGTGTGTGTTTTCCCCCAAGACTATCTTCTGGCAACTTTCTATTCACTTTGTTCTTAACTGATGGATGGTATGTGGCTCTTGAAGTCAATAGCAGTTTTAGTATCATCTCAGGAACAATCTCCCTTAGCCTCCTCACACTGTATGAGGTTATCCTCCTCCATACTCTCCACATAATACAGAAAAAGCCTTCCAAATTTCTCTTTGGTCTGCAAAACACTATTTGAAGTAAATGGGCAGTCTATAGAATTGGGAAAATTTGGAACTGGAAGGTTCATGAGAGAGAGAAAGTCAGAGTGAGTTGGGGTGGGAGCTCAAGCAATATAAAGAAAAGAGAAATGAGTGAATCAGGCAAAACCATGGTGAGGCAAACACCCAACCCTACTCCATCCCAAATTCTTCACTGCATTTAAAGTGTTTATGTTAAGTCCTTTGCAAGTTTACGCTTTTTTTTAAGCTTTCAAAATCATCATAAGACTGCAGGTAGGTTGACCTCCTTGGTGGACACTTGATCCTTCCTACCCATGACCTATACAGAGAAGACCATCTCTTCCGGCTCCTGCCCCCTATGCTGAAGCCCAGCCTCCAACACTGAACTCAGAACTCACTCACACACGGTGAATATTCAGCTAAATCCATTTCTTCTACATAACTACTCACGTATATAAATTAAAAATAATATTGACTCTGGACTTTTTGTATTTTGGAGTACCAGACTGTGAGTTTCTTGAAGAAACTACCAGCTCTTTTTTTTCCCCCTGTCCCTACCTCATGGTAGCTAGGATCCTTTAGCCATTTAAAGAATACCTGGTAGCTTAAATTGACTTTTGCAAAAAAGCAGGTACATTTCAGGGAAAGGACAATAAAAGAGAGAGGGAGAGAAAGAGAGATGGTGAAACATGATTAATGGCCTAATGTTCTCTACCAGATGGAAGTGTTTTTAGCTGTTGGAGCTCAAGCAACCCAAGGCCAAGAGTGTTGGAATTATCCTAAGGAATGTAAGCTCCTAAAGAAAACTTACTCATCCTACAAATTGCTGGCCTAGTAAAATAGATTTCAAGGTATGAGTATTCGTTTTTTCCAGAAAGTGTAAAAGTAGAAACAAAGAGTAATGATCCTATAAAGATTTTGATGCCCTAATCCCCAGAACCTGTGAATATGTTACCTTTGCAGATGTTGATGATGGCCACACATAGAGAGATGGGAAGATTATCATAAATTATCCGGGTAGGCCCAATCTAATCACAGAAGCCCTTAGAAGCACAGGACCTTTCTCAGTCTTGGTCAGTGAGAGAGAGAGATGTGACGACAGAAACAAGATCGAAGAGATGCAGCGTTGCTGGCTTTAAAGAGGAATGAAGAAAGCCATGAGCCAAAGAATGAAGACCGCCTCAAGAAGGTGGAAAAAGCAGCAAAACGGATCATGCCCCAGAGCCCCCATAAAGGAACACAGCCCTGCCAAACCGGAGAGATTATTCTGACTGAAACTATTCCTCTATTCCCTCTTTCACTCTTCTCCACTTGACTATCTTTTCTCATCTTTAAAGATTCAGTACAAACTTCCTCTTAAAAAATCTGTTTTGTCGATATAAGCTATAATTTTCCAAAAAGTGGGGAGGACAATGTCATATTCCTTATAAGTGTAATTTGAATGATGGAATTAATTAATCATAATTTGATGGACTATAAAAATAAAGGACAATAAAACAGTATTCATGTCACTGCTTTTAAAAAAGAGATTAACAGGCTAGGCGCGGTGGCTCACGCCTGTAATCCCAGCACTTTGGGAGGCCGAGGCAGGCCGATCATGAGGTCAGGAGATCGAGACCATCCTGGCTAACACAGTGAAACCCTATCTCCACTAAAAATACAAAAAAAAAAATTAGCCAGGCATGGTAGCGGGCGCCTGTAGTCCCAGCTACTCAGGAGGCTGAGGCAGGAGAATGGCATGAACGTGGGGGGCGGAGCTTGCAGTGAGTCGAGATTGCACCACTGCACTCCAGCCTGGGCAACAGAGGGAGACTCTTTCTCAAAATAATAATAATAATAAAAATAAAACAAAAAAAGGATTAACAGCACTCACGAGGATCCACCTACATTTACATTCATAAACTTCTGCTTTTCTTCTTCTCCTCTATTTGGATGCACATGTTCACATGCACACATGCACACACACACACGCACACAAGTCAGCTCCACACAGCCTGGCCATCGAGTATCAGTCTATGGCTATTCAAAGTCAGACAAGTGAGCAATATATCTTGCTCCGTGATCAAGGGTATAGACGGAAGGGAGTCAAAGAATGAAACCAGAAAATGTCAAGGCAAATCTGAAAGGCACAGAAAAGGTTCCAAAACAAGGCATTTAAAACCAGAACCAAGGTTTCAGAACTAAACAACTCACGATATGGTGGTTTTAAAATATATCCACAAATACTTTGCCAATCCTTTTTCCAAATGGTGAAAACTAATTCCACTCCAGTTGAGTGTGGGCTGAAATGAGTCCCTTCTAATGAACAGAATATGGCCAATGTGAACAGCATCTGATCAAGCCACAAAAGATATGACAGCTTTCTCCTTGCTCTCACTCTCTCTCATCACTTGTGGAGGATGCCAGTGGCCATGTCATAAGTAGCCTAAGGAGAGACGCACACAGTGTGGAACTGAGGCCTCCTGCCAATAGCCACTTGAGTGAGCCATTTTGGAAGCCAATTCCCAAACCATCAGACAATTACAGGCCCAGCCAGCATCTTGACTACAACCTCCTGAGAGTCCCTGAGCCAGAACCACTCAGCTAAGCTGCTTTCAAATTTCCAACCATAGAAATTATGATATAACAGATGTTTGTTGTTTTAAGCCACTAAGCTTTGAGATAATTTATTATATCATGATGGATAGCCAATATACATGAGATACAATCCTTATACCAGAAGTTACACATTGGAAGTCAAGATCTAGATTCAGTCTACAAATATATTTTCTTCAGCTCATAATAGTGGGATTTTTTTTAATAAGCCAACATTTAAAAATAATTACATTTCATTTAGAAATCTAGATTGCCAGTCTCTCTAAAAAAATTTAGGAGATTTCTAGCAACACAAAGTCCTGCATCCCACCTCTGGTAACAAGCAGTGGAAGCTGAGCACCTGCTATACAAGAGACACGCTGTCCCTTGTCCACCACAGCCACCACCAGAGACTATTCATCTCCATACTGACCCCAGAGGTCCTTGCCATTTAGATGGCTTCTGCATTGCTATTTAACTTTTAGTTGAGAAATATTTCCCAGTTCCTATATCTTTATCAAAAGTAGGAAACAAAAGATGTACTGAAAGGTCTGTGTGTTTTCAAGAAATCCAGGAGAAAACATTTCTGAGCGGAAATGAAGAATATTCCTGCATATCAAATATGCCACTGTTGTGTACCTGTGCTGAATACATACAGTTTAAGAACACATTTTTCATCCCCTGGTGGTTTTGCTCACTAGGCTAACTGACTGGTCCCTGTAGGTGATGGGTTGGCTAAAACTGCTTTTTCTCTTCCTGGACCCTTAGAAATGGAGCTAGGGTAAGGCATATGAGCATGCTAGATCTGGTCCTTCAGCATCTTAAAGGTAGCAGCCAACATTAGACCTTTCCTCTCATATTGCTTGTTTTCAGAAGAACTTCAGTTTTAGGAAGATACTATAACATCCATTAAATATTTTTCTGGCTTTGTACTTAGAATAATTGTTGAGCCTGAGTATCTTACTGGTTGTTGACTCAAATTATGTCTGACTACAACCATCTAGAATAATCAGAGATAGTTTTAGGGGCAACCCCTACTTTATCATAAATGCATGCCTTTTACTATTACTAATATTTCTGTGAGGGTCAGCAAACCACAGCACACAGGATAAATCTGGACCACTACCAGCTTTTATAAATAAAGTTTTATTGGGACACAGTCACACTCATTTATTTACTTTTTTGTTGTCTGTGGCTGCTTTCATACCACAGTGGCTGAGCTGAGTAATTCTGACAGAGACCTTACAACCCACAAACCTAATATGTTTACTATCTAGCCCTTTATCTCTAGCTGACCCCTGAATAAGAATGATAAAATACAAATGTTTTGGTGGTCAATAAGCTGAGAACTCATTGTGCTTCAAAAGAATACAACACAGGAAAAGGTAAGTTCACCATGCTTTCTCCAGAAAATTTACCGATAACTCATAGTCAATAACCCTGAAGCTTTCTTTACCTTACAAATGGACATAAATATAACTGGTTTTAAGTTGAAAATGAACTCACCGTGGCTAGTTTCTGAACATCTTCATCTGATGCTCCCAGAGACGCCAGACCTATTTCTTGTGAAAACTGAGCAAACTTAGGATCCGCAAGTAGTGGAACATGTCCCAAGAGTTCATGGCATGTGTCTCTGACAAAGACATCACAAAGACATGTTGTATAAGAAGCTTTAAATTACCACTGGTAGAACACAACTTAAAATCCTAAATAAGACCTTGTCACTATAATTAATTAGTTACTATAGTTCATCAATCCTTGGACTTTTTAATCATTTTAATATGTCTGAAATCCCAGTGCCTCTCATAATTAACAGCAATTAAAACATATGATATATAATATTTTAATAACATAAAAGCAACTACCATTTTCAAGTTCTTACTATATGCCAAGTACATGGTAGGTGTTTTGTTGTATGCATTATCTCTTTTATTCTCAAAATAACCTTAGAGAATTGAAGTAACTTGTTAGCACAGGATCCTATAGATCACGGATAGGAAAACAACAGCCATGGTCCAAATCTGTTCCATTGCCTGTTTTTGTAAAAAAAAGTTTTACTTGAATATAGCCATGCCCATTCACTTGTGTATTACCTGTGGCGCTTTTGACCACACTGCAGAGTTGAGTAGTTGTGACTGAGATCATAGAGCCAAAATAATTAATTAGCTGACCCTTTACAGAAAAAAAATTGCTGTTTCTTGCCATAGATAGTGAGGAAGGCAAAATTGGAATCCAATTTGTCATGATTTTTAAACTTTTGCTGTTAACCCTTAAGTTGTACTGCAACTCTGTTACACTTTGCCAGGCAATGGGTAACGGGAGAGGATTCTATTGTCATCATCATCAAAGTAGCTTTTCCAGTAGATGATTTATACCTCTAATATAAGCAACTTTCTCGTGATAACACACTATAAGAATCTCCCAGTTCTCTGCTTTGGTTAGCCTGAACTAGGTAATAATAGAAGCCTGGAACCCCTCTCATTTGTCTGAGCTTTCATTTGGAGCCAGATAAGTGGGCAAAAGACAGGTATCTTTCACAACAATACAAGGCAGATGCCTTCCTGAGTCATTGCCATGAATAATGAACTGTTCCATGATACCAAGCTGTAATGGAATGAATTCCCCTATGGTTGTCTGGGAATGGATTGAGATGCAGGAACATTTTAAATTACTGACCAAAAAAAATACCAATTACCTAGGTAGTAATTAAAAGATATTTTTGATTTCACTTGTACTCCTCTGAAATCTATCACTTCAAATAGGTGCTAGAATACAAATACCAGGTGCTACCATTATCACAATTATAAAGTATGTTGGATGGTCACACAGTTGAAGCAAATGAATGATGGTCAAGAGCCAAGATTGATGCCCACATGAAATAGATAGCATCACTCAATCACTCAATCAAAAAGTCTTATTCTCACAACCCAAACCATATCCCCAACCTTGGCCAGTTACTTCATAGAGAGCAGGTTGAAAGGGCAGCCAGTTGAGAATAGTGAACAGGATACTGAAACAAACTCCAAATTCATCCCTTGTCAACTGTGTCAATAACTTCCTTTTCTGTACATGAACTGAACTGAATTTGTTTTTTTAAAAAAAAAAGGAATATGAGGTTGTTATTCTGCAATCGCATTGCTTATGGCAAAGAAGCAGATGCACTGGATTTCAGGGTATAGGGGCATTTAAATGTAATCCAAGCCCTTCATTTTACATATGAAGAAATGAAAAATAAAGAAGAGAGAGAATATACTGAGCTCCTACTATGTACTAGGTAATGTGCTAAATGTTTTCAAGTCACATTGGTAACTGACTCTTTCCTTACGTGTTTTATAAAGGAATAATAAATATAAATAAGAGAAGCTTTATTATTCCAATTTAACAAATGAGGAAGCTAAAATTTAGTAAATCTAAGAATCTTTTCCTAAGCTACCACATTTTTAGCAAAGACAGAGACAATTCTTTTCTTTTAATCAGGATCTCCCTTTGTTGCTCAGGCTAGAGGACAGTAGTGCAATCACAGCTCATTGCAGCCTGGACCTCGTGGGCTCAAGCAATCCTCCCACCTCAGCCCCTCAAGCAGTTGGGACTACAGGCACATGCCACCGCACCTGGCTAATTTTTTGTAGAAATGTCAGGGGTGGAAGTTGGGGGGGGGTTCCTCACAATGTTGCCCAGGCTGGTCTTGAACTTCTGACCTCAAGCAATCCTCCCACCCCGGCCTCCCAAAGTGCTGGAATTATAGGCATGAGCCACTGCACCCAGCCCAGAGACAAGGTTTGAAATCAAATTTTTTGAACTCCAAACCTACACTCTTTCAGCTCTCTGTTGTTTCAATTTGTAGATATGGTGTAAGCAAGAAAGGGGCTGGGGCGTACATAGCTTAGGCCGTAGGAAGAGAGTTTAGTCAAGCTAGCTAGCACAAGTAAGAAATGTAGTCAGTATTTCCTAAGTCTCTTTTCCTCCAACTCAGTGCTTCTCAACTTTCCAAATCACTTGAGGAGTGTTTTAAAAATACCGAATGACTAGGCCCTGCCTTAGACTAATTCAATCAGGCTCCCTGAGATAAACCTGAGCATTTTTTTTAAAACTCTCACCAGGTGATAATAAGACACAGCCAGGGCTGAGATTCACTGTCATAACTGATGACTCTAGGAGCTCTCCTAGCAAGCTTCAAGCAACCAGTACTTAAAACTACAACTGAGTGTGATTATGTAATCGAGAGCTGCTCAAGTTTAATCCCAATAAAATTACATCATGATACTGAAGAATAATGAAAGGTGGTGACTGAGAGGTAGATGGGTAACTAATTCCTTCTCCATGTGCATTTGATTCAGTTAGAAGTCCAATACTTCTAAGCCGGGAGTGGACCCTATGGACTCATTCTTCTGATCAATTTTTTAAAAGGTCATGCCGCCTGCGCCAATATTGGAATTAAGATCAAGTAACCCACCATGGAAAAATCTGAAAACCTCCATTGTAGCTCATGATGTAAATGCTAAAGAGCTCCCACTGATCCAGGCAAAAGATGTGGCAACAATAATTTTAAATTAGTCACTATGTCAACTCCAAGAAAATACTGAAGATTATGAGTATGCTCTCATTGCATAAACAAGATGAGCAGAAACTAAAGTAACAATTATAGTGAATGCTTACTATGAGCCAGGCACTGTGCTAAATGCTTCATAACATAAGAAGAGAATAGGGTAGGTCAAAGCTACAGTGGTGTTAGATGCTTGGTGCAATACGGAATTTACCTTTGAACTTGTTAAATACTTGAAGAAGGCCAATCCAAAAGACAGTCTTCTGTCTACTTAGATACTAATGGAGTCCAAAAGCTTACTGGTAGAAGGTAAGGTGAAACGTTAGCAGTTAGGAAAATACTAGAGATCCAAAGACATTCAGGAGTCAGTTCTCCATGGTAGAAAAAGGAGCTATCACCTGAGTGTTAAGATGTCATTATCAGAAACCTATAACTCACTAGCCAACTTAAGAACCTTTAATACCATCACAATAACAAAGTAATCTAACTACACAAAGAAGAGGATAAAAGAAGTTATAAATTTGGAAGAAAAGAATCATACAATACGGCAGAGTGAGTTATATTGTTTCATTAAGAATGAAAGCCTGAAGCGAGATGTCTAGCAGAATTATTAATGGAACCTCAGATATACCCTTTGCTCTATTACAAGTAGAAATGATTATGCTGTATTTTGCTAGCTTGTGCCCTCTTCTCAGCTCCATTTCCATGCAGAGACCCTGAGAAAGACCTTCCCTTCAGATTCCTGAACAAAGTGTGGACACAGTATGTCATGGGGCCAAGGCTTTGAGCACCTGTATTTCAAGACCAAGAACAAGGTTATTATATTTTATGTCTTTGGCGAAACATTCTCAAAAATAAACACCATATTGTTCTCTATCCCACTGTATTTGGCTAAGGTACATGTAGACAAAGGAAATTGAAGTGCCTGGAAACTCTTCAACCAGAGAGCAAAGATTTTTAACATTACTAATAAAAGCAATTCATTAACTTTGAAAAGTTTACGTTTTTTAGATTCTCTGAGACCAGAGGACTTAGAAGCTGAAGTGACCTCCACTCTTTGGGGCAGAAAGGGGTTCCAGGCTATGAGTAGTCTGAAGGAGACTGCAGACCGCAAAAACCTTCTCTCTAACCTCTGTACCAATTAAGGTCTGCTGGGCTGAAATTATGCTATTAAACTTTATTTTACAAAGTGCAAATGCCACTGCACTGGGTCCTGCATGTAAAGTAGTTTGAGATCCCTACTTTGGTTGTATCATCCACAGCCGAACCCCTGAGTATCTAATTATGAACAGGTTTCTGATGTGAGTTCACGACTATTGCCTTATCTCACCAGATCTCTCCAAAAAGATTCAATTATTTGGCCATAATTGCACCTGTCAGCACATGCTGCCTCCAATCTCTACATCAGCAAACTTTTCTCTTTTTAACTCCCATTGCTTTGATACATTTTTGCCTGAATAATGCTTTTTAGAGTCCTTTTTACAAACGTGCTCTGTTCACTGGAAATACAAGACCTTTCAAAGCTGTTAACACTGTAAAACATCATGTCTCCTTTTTATTAAAAAAAAAAAAAAAAAGCAAGAGCTGATATCAGACACTAAACTTTTGCTGCTCTAAATTGGAATCTTCTCTGATAAGCCCTGCTAGGGGGATTCTAAAGCCTGCAGAAATAGGTCCACAAAGGAGCCTCGGTGAAATGTCTCTGGGAAATTCTTAACTCAGTCCAAGAAAGTAGCCATCATTTTGCTATGAAGAAATAAGGGTTCTGGTTGTTAAGTTCAAATTCAAAATGAGTCTGGCATTTTTCTCCTCTTATCAGTTTTCAAAGCTGACTCCTTGCACTACATGTTGAACAACTCCTTTTTATTTTTGGTGTACATTAAAGCCTTTACGAGGCATTGAGTGAGCGTCCAACATTTGCTTCCCATCCCAAATCTGCACATCTGTCTTTTAAAACATATTTCTATAGGTTTTGTTTGCTCTAAATGACACAGAAGCCAACACTTTAGCTAAATCATGAAGAGAAGGAAAGGCAGATGAGTGGGAGAGGTGGAAACTTTGCATTAATAAAAGGAAGCAGGAGGATGAGCTGGGAGGCAAAATAGGGTGCGTTTTTCGGCTTTCACACAACATTTGGTGGGTAAATGCAAGTAATGTGGGATAACACACTGGGATGCACTGCAGACAGGTGACTTGGTTTGCTTTCATTGCAAAAGATGATAAGGGGAATTAACTTGGTAGTGAGGCAACTTTCTCTCAGGGCTTATTTTGGAGCCATATACAGAGTTTCTTTAGTTTCGATTTAAAATAGCATACTGTAAAATCTGACCCAGATAAGATTTTAGGCAATTCTTATGCTCACTCCTTCTTATATTCCTATCATAGTATAACTACAAAGTCACTTTTTTTCTTTTTCTTTTTTTTTTAAAGTCGGGCACCTGGATGTTGCCCTGGAGAAAATCTTCTTTGCTTTTTCCCTTAGGAATCACATGGGCGTGCACTGATGTTTCTCTTCTTTATTACAATTCTTTTAAGACTGGCAGATATTATAGTTGTCTTTCTTAAAATTTAGTTCATTGTGTGCCTATTTGTACCAGGTGCTATATTAGGAACTCGGGCTTAAAAGTAAACAAGGCATAATCTTAGAATAACTCCTAGCAAAAGTCACCATCTGGTTTCAGAAAAAGGCAATCAAATAGCAAGTACAAACTTTCCTGATGCATCAAAAGAAACAATTTCCAGTTCTTAGAGGGACCACAGAAAGACTGCAATGGAAATTCTGTTTGGTATGTCACTAGCTCCCTACTGATATAGCTTAGATATTTGTACCCAACCAAAATCTCATGTTAAAATGTAATCCCCAATGTTGAAGGTGGGGCCTGATGGGAGGTGACTAGATCACGGGGGTGGATTTCTCATGAATGATTTAGCACCATCCTCTGGGTGCTGTCCTCAGGATAGTGAGTGAGTTCTCCCTAGATCTGGTCATTTAAAAGTGTGTTGCACACCCCCTCTAACTCTCTCTCTCATTCCTCCTTTTGTCATGTGAAGTGCCTGTTCCCTTTCTGCCTTCCCTCATGACTGGAAGCTTCCTGAGGTCTCCCCAGAAACAGATGCTACTACGCTTCCTGTGCAGCCTGCAGAACCATGAGCCAATTAAACCCCTTTTCTTTATAAATTACCCAGTCTCGGGTATTTTTTATAGCAATGCAAGTATGACCTAATAAACCCACCATTTCTGAAGTATTTCTTATTTATTGGAGAAATAAGAGATATTTAACTTTCTCTCCACCTCTCCAAGTTCAGTGTATTAAGAAAGCAATATAACACAACAGTCAAAAGCATATACCCTAGTGTCAGACTTAAGTTCATCTCTCATATTCTTTTGTAGGCAAATTACTTAGAGCAGCACTGTCCAATGGGACTGTCTGCAACAATAAAAATGTTCTGTAGCTGTACCATCCAATATAATAGCCACTTGACACAGGTGTCTACTGAACACTTGAAATGTCACTAGTGCTACTGAAGAACTAAATGTGTACTTTTATTTAATTTTAATTAATAAATGTAGGTAACCACATCTTACCATATTGGACAGCACAGACATAGTGTTTTCTCATCTATAAAATGGAGATTGTAAGATTTCTTCTCTCTTATATTATTTTTTCTCTTATTGAGATGGAGTTTCCCTCATATCGCCCAGGTTAGAGTGCAGTAGCCCCATCTCAGCTCACTGCAAGCTCCGCCTCCCGGGTTCAAGAGATTCTCCTGCCTCAGCCTGCCGAGTAGCTGGGATTACAGGCACCCGCCACCACACCCAGCTAATTTTTTTGTATTTTTAGTAGAGACGGGGTTTTACCATGTTAGCCAGGCTGGTCTCAAACTCCTGACCTCAGGTGATCTGCCCATCTCGGCCTCCCAAAGTGCTGGGATTACAGGCGTGAACCACTGCACCCAGCCATCTCTTACATTATTAAACAATGTAGTAAGAGAATGCATGGAAAATCTTAGTTCCCATCAGTTAGGTATTATTATTCATTACATTACATTGTATTTATATCTAAGCCTATCATACTCAAATAAGTTTTGCCCTTTGAGAAGGTACTTTATCACTTAAGAAGGAGTAAGTTTCTCTAGGATAGAGATTAGGCCATGTTCATATTTGGGTCTGCAGTGCTTAGAAAAGCCTAGCACATAAGATAGGCTCAATAACTGCTTTTTTAACTCAACTGAATAGACTAGGTGATGATGGGGCTCTATTGCTCCAAATAGAAGTGAATCCAAGTGAAACTCAAGTATGGTTTTCCTAATTTCCAGTGTCACATAAAGGCTTTGGACCAGAACTTGGTTTTGCTATTTTCTAGTTGTGTAACCTTAGGGAAATTACCTGACTTCTTTGAACCTTGGAATTGCCATCTGTAAAATGGTGACAATCCTGTTGACCTAATAGAGATGAGTAGGATGATGCCAGACAAACAGAATGTGTTTGGGAAATGTCTGCTCCCTCTTTCCTTCTCTCTTGTGGTGGCTTCTGTGCCCATCCATAGATGTAATTCTCTACACGGTAGTAAAGAGGTATGAACAGTGATTACTTCTTTCTTGCATAAAATTCAATCATTTTGGATTTCTTCTTCTGAACTTGCAATTTAAAAATGCAAATACTCCTGGAAAAATTTCTCCCTGGTCATCTCAGTCTTCCACACCTGAAAATACATAATGAACTTCTCCCTGACTACAGAGTGCTGGAGGAATATAAATTTTGATTTGGGCCAGGTACTTCTGAGTGCTAATTTTGGATTATGGGCTCCACACAAGGCAAACAGAACTGGGTGCAGGGGTAGGGAAGAGTGACATAAGGAATCCTGCTTTGAATCAGCAAAAAAAAAAAAAGAAGAAGAAGAAGAAGGGTGGCTGAAGCATTGAAGCCTTATCCCAAGTCACTACAGAAAACAGCCTAAAAGAACAAAAACAGGGTTCCAGCAGACACTTAGATGCAATTTTGGTTTCACACTGCACATTTTAAATAATGTATAGGACTTTTAAAAAGTAGAATGTATATTGTTAGAATGCATAAGCTCTCGAGACAAAAGACTCTATAAGAAGCCTCAGGGGTTATTTTTGCTTTTAGGCACTTCACAAAACTAGACACAATATTATGATTGAAAACTTGGGAGTCCAGGTCTAGGAACATGGCCTTGTAACTAAGGACACACTGGAATTTTATGATGCACATTAGCCCTCCACATGAATTTAAGAGGTGCCGAGTAAGGGTGGACTTACTTGGTATTTTTATAAAGCTTTTTTCTCTCCAAAGATCAAAGTGTTATTTCATCATTGCTCACACAGGGAGGTTAAATGGCTTGCTGACAGTCACGCTGGGAGCTGAGAGTGGGGCCTACATTTCTGGGCAGGCAGGTCCTTCTGCCTGAGGACACAGCAGTCTCCTATCTGTATTACTGCCCTTTCAGAAGGTACTTTAGCACTTAAGAAGGAGTAAGTTTCTCCAGGACAGAGGTGAGGCCATGTTCATATTTGGGTCTGCAGTGCTTAGAAAAGCCTAGCATATAAAATATGCTCAATACTGTAGAGAGGTGCTGTCCCCTTCTTTTTCCCATTGAGACAGCAGATGCCTCCTCCTCTTGATAAATGGGGCAGACCAACTGTGACCTTGTGAAAATCAAAGGAGAAGGTGGGCCTCCAAGGAACCAGGAAGTTGGGCCAAGGACTGGATGGAGCAGCACAGCACTAAACTATATAATAGCCATAAACAGTCTTATGGTTCTGGCAAATCAGGGTCACCAAATAAAAGTAAGGAAGTATCCCTTTCAAGGCCAGGCACAGTGGCTCATGCCTGTAATCCCAGCACTTTGAGAGGCCAAGGTGGGCAGATCACAAGGTCAGGAGTTCGAGACAAGCCTGACCAACATGATAAAACCTCATTTATGCTAAGAATACAAAAATTAGCCAGTTGTAGTGGCGGCCCCCTGTAATCTCAGCTACTCAGGAGGCTGAGGCAGGAGAATCACTTGAATCCAGGAGACGGAGGTTACAGTGAGCCAAGGTCGCACCACTGTGCTCCAGCAGCCTAGGCAACAGAGTGAGACTCCATCTGAAAAAAAAAAAAAAAGAAAGAAAGGAGTCTTTTCAAATCTCTTCTACAAAATGTACCATTGGAAAACAACAACAAAAATGCTATTCACCCTCAGCATAGAAATAAGTTGTGAGTATTTCTGTTTAGTGTTACTGATTAACAAAATAGTGGCTAAGCCCACAGGTGCTGGTATTACTCCTGAATTTCAAACCCTGACTCACGTACTTACCAGCTATGTTACCTTGGGCAATGTATTTAACCTTTCTGTGCCTCATTTCCTCATCTATAAACTCAGAATAATAATAATAACAACTCAAAGTGTTGTACTATTAGGTGAGTTCATCCATACATAACACAAAAAATAGTGTCAGGTGCTATTAACAGTAAACCTGTGTCCAGTTGATATATAGTAGACATGTTTGTTTGCTATTCATAGTAAAAGTATTGTTGCTACTGCTGTTGTGGTTGCTGTCAAGATTATCTATGCTAGAGGATGGAAGGAGTTCAAGTATTTTCAGGTCTTGAGGCCACTAACATCTTAACTGACCCTCAGTATAGCCCAAACCAGACTTCTCTTAAGTTAGAGGATGGCTACCAAACTGAGGGTATATGCACCAGTTACAAAGCAGGAAAGGGAGGCCAGATGGGACCGGCTTTCTGGGAACATGCCATTTTCCAAGAATCACTGGTAATAATTCTGCTCTGCAATCCTGAGCAGCAAGAATGGTAATAGTGCTATGGAAGAAGCCAGGTGGATGAGCAGGAAGCTTGGCACCAGGCTCGCATGTCCTGTGGGAAAGAACAAGTTTAAGCTAAACACAGCTCGTGGGCATGCAGGTTAAACTCCATAAAGCTCTGGTTTATCCTCCCAGCTCTGCAGGAAGACCATGCTGAGATGACTTCAGCAAGGCCCGATATTAAAAACACCAACAACAGCCAGGGCCCAAGTCCCAGAACCTCTCAGGTGGGAACAAGGAGGAAAAGTTGGGAAAGAAAACTTCATATTTTTCCTCTCATTATGGACCTAGTGAGAGGCATCTGTTCAATCAAGACGGGAGCAACCAAGCTTTCCTAATAAGCAAGGGTTAAGCAAAAAATTCATTTACTTTACTTAGAAATGGATGAAAAATAGTGTCAGAAATAATTCACTTTTATTTTCCTTATAAAATTAAACAGCAGCAATTATAAGAAAAATCACCTGACTGCAAAGCCTTTAAACAGTTATATTTAAAAATAACATTAATTGCCTCTAAACTGGTCGACTGCAACAAAAAAGATGTTCCTTAACACAAATGTATTTCATTGTATTATGGCAATATAAGTTGCAGTATTAGTCACTGGTACCCTGAATTATTCCTTAATGCTGAAAGTTTGCTCTTTGATTTGAAAAGTGACACCAGCAGAAAAGAAGAGATGTGTGGAATAGGAACAACACAGCAAAGGGTGCTGCCTTGGCATTAGAAATAGAACACCGCACCCATATATGCCAAGCTGGCAGCCAGTAAAAAGAACTGTGAGTTATTGTTCCTACCTAGCAGACTGCGCCCCCACTTTGCCTTTTAAACAGACCACTGAGGCATCTGACCATGAACCTTAGGGGCTCACACTCTGCTAGTTGCCAGGGTTTGTGCCCTCTCTCTCTCTCCTCTCTCTGCCTGACTCTCCATTCCGATCCACAGGACCCAGGGTTGAAGGAGGACTGCTTTCCTGATACACTGCACCCTCTCTGCCTCGGATCTGCAAGTAACCCTGTTCTAAAAGAAGATGAGGTGGCAGGAGGGCATAGCATGAGAGAGCGCACAATGGACTTCCCAGAGAGACAAAAATGAGATCAGGGAGATCGAGAACTTCTCAAGATTTTGTTCTGCCACTGTACACATGCCAGGCGATGCTCACATAGCTACATAACTTGGAACTCTGCATCTTTCCCTCTCATTCCAGTGAGTGAGAGGGAAGGTACAATTGGAATAACTTTGAATTTGGCCCAGTTGATTTTTTTAAAGGAAATTATTTGCACACTTCCTTACCCGATTAGTGAGAACATTGCAATCACAGCTGATCAAAGCATGCAGCCAGGCAATACTGAAATGCAGATTCATTGCCTCAGGCACTGCTCAAAGGGAGAAAAGGCAAGAGTCCATTTCCTCTTCTAGCAGATCAGTGACCTTTCAATCCAGGCATTAATGCATAGAAAAGCAACTCCTCCCACCAGGAAAACCAGAAGTCACTAATTCACCAGGGGTTCTCTATTGTCCTCCAGGCCGGAAAACTTTCGCCCAGGAAACCAGTCTAATCTGCCATCACTGTTTTTTTCTTTTGATAGATTCAGGGGATCCATGTGAAGATTTGTTACAGGAATATATTGTGTAATGGCGAGGTTTGGTTTCCAGTGTACCAGGTTTAGAGAAGTCAGAGCCTTTAAAATTGTAAAATGTAAAAAGAAGTCGAAGATATGTTTAAAATCCAGTGTGTGTTGAAAGCTGTGATGGCAAAATCCATTCTACCAGACTGAAAGCGAAAATAAAATTCTCTTTTCAGATAATGTCTTTTTTGTTGCTTCATGCTCCTTTCTACCTGGGTCTTCAGGGCTCACCTTTGTCTCATTAGTGCAGCCTCCACTACAACAGTTCAGCAATTGAAAGCAGCTATTTGGAAGCACAGTACAAGCACCAAACACAGTAGCCAAGCTGAACTTCATAAATTGGAGAATCTGCCCTCCCAGTTGGTTTTCAATTGAAGAAATGGGATTTCATTACAAAGACAATGCCTGTGAAAGTGCTTGGGCAGGAAACATCCCTCCCAGTATAGTACCCATAGATTCAAACTATGTGGCTGAGAAGGGACTTAGGACTTTGCAATAGACAAGGATTAAAAAGATCTTTACAGAGAATTTTGTCTGCATAGTATATTTCTGGAAGGATGAAATGGAAACTAGTAGCAGTGGTTGCCTCTGGAGAGGATGCACTGGGTATCAAGGGGACAGAGGATGGAAAGAAACTCACTGTTCACAGTATATACCTTTTAGTGCACTTTAAATTCTGAATTATGCATATGTATTACCTATTCATAAAGTAATAATTTAAAAAACCAAATGAATGGCCTGTAATCCCAGCACTTTGGGAGGTCGAGGCAGGTGGATCACCCGAGGTCAGGAGTTCAAGACCAGCCTGGCCAACATAGCAAAACCCCATCTCTACTAAAAATACAAAAAATTAGCTGGGTATGGTGGTGCATGCCTGTAATCCCAGCTACTAAGGAGGCTAAGGCAGGAGAATTGCTTGAACCCGGGAGGCAAAGGTTGCAGTAAGCCAAGATTGCACCACTGCACGTGACAGAGTGAGATTCTGTCAAAAAAAAAAAAATACAAATGATATGAAACCCACAAAAAATAAAGGGCTTGTAAAAACAACCCCAAGTTAGTGAATCCCAAGTTTCCATCCTCTGACTTAGTCTCCTCTTATCTGTGTAGTCATAGGAGACTTGGGAGAAAAATAATTACTCAAATCTATTGTGGGTGCTTTGTATTCACTTCTGAGCTTATCATCTTTATTTGTAACTACGAGAAACTTCTCCATCTGGAGGTTCCAGCCATAGGCACTTCACAGACACCATACCCTAAACCCATCCTCCTCTTCCCTCCCTCTTTCCTTTTCTCTTCCCTCCAAGCTTGATCCTCCTCCAATATTCTCAGTCATTATTAGAAATGACTTTCCACTCAGCATCCCACACAAAAACCTTAGCATTACCTTAGGGGCCCTCCCCTCGTCTCAATCCTATTGTAGTCACTGGATATTGTTACTTCCATCTCTATGGTGTTAAGAGGGCATCAAATAGGTGCTCTCTTGTACTATACCTCTGACCTCATCTAGCTCCACACCTTATGAACTATATTCCTTCATAGAATGTGAGCTCCCCAGCCGGTTTTCCATGTGGTTCATTCTCAACAATTCCCCAGTCCTTACCCCAGTCATTTTTCTCCAATACACATACCTGACTATGCTTAAGAACCTTGGATAGCTCCTTATTGCCTACAGAATAAAGTCCAAATGTCCTAGTTTGACAAATGGTCATTTATAACATGGCCTGAAGATACATTTCATCCTTACTACATAAACTGTACCCTGGCTATTCTGGTCTGACAAGCCTTGCACATGTATGCCTCTTGCGTGTCTCCACAACTTTGCACTTGCTGTTTCTCCTGACTTGGAAAGCTTCCCCTTCACTCCCCACCCAGCCTTGTACAAAAATGAAATTTCTGCTCATCCTTCCAGACCCCCACACAGGTTATACGTTCTCTGAAAAGCCTTTCAGGACTGTGCCTTCCTCTGTGCTCTCCAGCACTTTGTACACACACTAATTATAACCCTAACCACACTATTTCCTAGTTATTTATGTTTCTATCTCTGCTGCCAGAATGTGAGCTGCTTTAAAAAACAAACAAACAAAAAAGCTACTATATTTTATTTATCTCTGAATCCACTGCACCGCCCTGCTAGCATTGCACATAAATGTTTGCTGAATGAGATGAATGAATTGGCCGAAAGTACTTTGGTAAAAATGCAACACAGTATCCTCTGTGGC
Source organism: Theropithecus gelada (assembly GCF_003255815.1). Classification (NCBI taxonomy): domain Eukaryota; kingdom Metazoa; phylum Chordata; class Mammalia; order Primates; family Cercopithecidae; genus Theropithecus; species Theropithecus gelada. The sequence goes on along the minus strand of NC_037679.1, from coordinate 31,028,029 downwards.
TAACATCTCATTTCTTTGCCTCTCTCTCTCTCTCTGCATACCTATTGGCACGCTATCACAGGTCTCAGGAGGGCCAGTTATTCAATGGGAACTAACAAAGTGCCTTCTATTTGTAAACAGGGCCATTTGTAAACCCTCTGGGCTAGATTTAGAGATTGCCTTTCTAACTCTGACAATGCTTCTTTGAGCACTCACTCCACTGAAAGAAGCATTTCTTTTCCAAATGTCTGGGGTCCTATAAGCAACCTTTGTTTACCCTGAAAACACTTTCAGGGAAGCCGAAAAAAGCTTAAAAAAAAAAAAAGGTAGTGACCCGACAGGGACCTACCTGGACAGTGAGCCTTATGCCAGCCTAGGAAGAGGAGGGGTGCTTCAGAGACTTGACTTATCCTTGCTCACTTCCACTACCATCAGCTACTTAACTGCTTGAACCTCAAAAGCTTCTCTGCTCCCCAATGAAGACCATGGCAACCCATTAACCACAAGTGCATTCAAGTAAAGCAGCATCATAAGCAAAGCGATACCCTGAGTGGCCTGAAGAACAGTGGGGTAAGATTAAAGCAAGGCACTCATTTTAATGGAGCCCAGGAAGGCAAAAGAACCCCACAGCTCCCAGCCTCAGGGTCTCTGCTTTTGCTGTTCTCTCGGCCTGAAATTCTCCACCCCATCATATACACATTCAAGTCTTTGCTCAGATGTTGTTTACCAAGAAGCTGTACTGACCCAATCCAAAAAAACAGCACCCAGGACTCTCTGTCTCCTCCCCATGCTCTCTTTGTCTTCACAGCACTTATTAGCTCTTTATGGAAGCACTTACACCTGACACCATATTACCTATCTGTCTGTCTGTATGCTAACCATTGTCTTCACCATTCACCTGGAAGGGCAGGAATGCTGTCTCATTCCCAGACAATCCAAGCATGTAGTTGTCTCCCAGTAAATACTTGTTACATATTTTAAAGCACTCAAAGAAATATGATACAGGGCATTTCACACTTGGAGACTGTGCAATCCCATGTGTGATTAGGCCAAATGATTAACATGTGGGTGTTCCCAGCTTACTCCTGCTTCCTACCCATGTCAGAGCAGTATAGCATCACCTCTTAGCTTCCCTCCCCACTCCCAGCTTACCCATTGTCCAGGAGAGAATGGATAAAAGCCCCAAAGGAAAACTGACAGAACCAGAGAAGAATCACAAACCTCATCTATATCTGGAGGTGACGGGCAGGACTAGAGAAGTGGTCAAGAAACTAAAATGGCAGGCAGAGCAAAGCACAGAGTTCTGAGTTTGGAGGTGATGAAAGAGATGAGAGGGGATTAGTAATGAGTTGCTATGGTGTGTGGACATGAACCTCCTTCACATGAAAGAGGCCTCCTAATGAGAGAGCCTCACATGTTCTGACCATGTGTTAGTGTCTACTTTACACTTCTGTGCCTTCTCTTCCCCATCAGAAATGGAGATCTGGCCAAGCAGATGGCTCAGTGTTGGGGTAAAGCTAGAGCAACGAGCCAGAGCTGGAATATCAGGAACCCCCACGGACCCAGCTGAGGAGTCTGAACCTTCAGTGAGCCCTTTTTTCTTTAGGTGAGTGATGTGACTCTCACTGACTCAAAGAAATTAGTTTGGAAGTAAAACAGGGCCGAAGTCATTTTCAAGTAAAGGGATTATTGACCACTTTGTGGTGTGGTGGTCTCTGTCCGGCCTGGGATTTAATGTAGGTACTCACGGTTCCGGGGTGTAGAGGGGATCTGAGCCATGCCGGATGTACTGGGTACAGTGGAACACTCTGTAGGCCAGTCCCGCCAGAAAGTCTCGTGGGCTCAGGTATCCAGCCACCGGCCTCACGGTGAAGCCAGACCTTTCTAAAAAGGCAACAGAAAGAGCCAACTAAATATTAACCCAGCAAGACTTGAGGGCGCAAGCAGAAGCTTCCACGATTTATAAGGAAGATCCAGAAACAAAGTAATCAAGGTCATAAACCTCTTGACAACTGAATGACATATACTGTTAACAGCTATCATGTTTGGTGCTTCTGATGACTAAAATCACTCTCAAATGATGGTTTCCAGGAGAACAAGACATTCAAAAAAATGAAAAGAAGGGTGAAAAAAGTATTTAGAGATTTAAATTCAGAAGCCCAATTAGGATAAGAAATCTCAGAAATCAGATGTTGTGTGGTTCCACATCACCTGGTATCTTTCTAAGAGACCTTCCTAGGGATCTCTTCTGTGTGCATGTGTTCAGTGACACACAGCTAAGCACCCCCTTCACTAGCATCTTCAAATCAGTTCACACTGAGGCTTTCTATTGTCCATACCCGCTAACTCCTTCATTCTATATTGTTTTCTTTGATGTTATATTAATTATCATGATTTAAAGAGGTACACCAAAGCCCTACATGCTCTATTGGTTTATGGTAAGAGGAAACAAAGTAAGAATACAATAAAGTCTATAAAACTGTCCTATACCACTAATTGAATTAGTTGTGAGTGTTCTCAGTCTAAGGGTTACATAATGTTTTCTTCTCAGGAAGGCCCAGAAAACTTACAATAGAAGGGGTATTCTTTTTTTTTTTTCCCAAATACACATTTTATTAAATTGTTGTATAAAGTCGTGCATTGCTTAACAATGGCGATACATTCTAGGAAATGCATTGTTAGGTGATTTTGTTGTTGTGTAAATCTCACAGAGTGTACTTACAGAAACTTAGATGGTACAGCCTACTTCTAGGCTACAAATCTGTTCAACACATTACTATACTGAATACTGTAGGCAATTGTAACACATTAGTAAGTATTTGTGTCTCTAAGCATATCTAAACATAGAAAAGGTACGGTGAAAATACAGTATTATAATCTGATAAGATCACCACTATGCATATGGTCTATTGTTGACTGAAAAGTCTATATGTGGTACATGACTATTTTTAAATAGCTGCTTTATGCTCTGTTCTCTTCTCACAAGAGCAGTTCTATTTTTAATATAAATTGTATATATTTAAGATGTATAACTTTATGTTTTGATACATGCATACAGTAAGTCCTCAACGTCATGGAAAGGTTCTTGGAAATTGCGTCTTTAAGTGAAATGACATAAAGCAGTGCCCAGAATAACATCATTTCCTTCAACATTGTACTGTCATAATGTTGATGAGGGGAAGAATTGGTTTTGTTATACATCGTTTCACTTTAAGTCACAGTTTTCAAGAACCTATCAATGACATCAAGTGAGGACTTACTGCAATAATGAAATGATTACCACATTCAAGTTCATTAATATATCTTTCTTCTCATATAGTTATATGTGCGCGTGTGTGTGTGTGTGTGTATGTGTCTATGTGTGTGTGTGTGGTAAGAGCACATAAAATTTAGTAACAAATTTCCCTTATGTAACATGGTATTATTAACTATAGTCCTCATGCTGTTCATTAAATCTCTGAATTACTGGGCACTGTGGCTCACACCTGTAATCCCAGCACTTTAGGAGGCCAAGGTGGGTGGATGGTATAGTTTGAAGCCAGGAGTTCGAGACTAACCTGGGCAACATGGCAAAACTTCGTCTCTACTAAAAATAAAAAAATTAGCTGGCATAGGCAGCACGCATCTGTAGTCCCAGCTACTCGGGGAACACAGGTGAGGCACAAGAATTGCTTGAGCATAGGAGGTGGAGGTTGCAGTGAGCCGAGCTTGCACCACTGCACCCCAGCCTGGGCAGCAGAACAAGACTCTGTCTAAAAAATAATAATTATAAAAAAAGATCTCTAGACTTATTCATCCTAGCTAACTGCAACTTTGTACTCTTTGACCAATATCTCCCCACTTACCCCATCTCCTGCCCCTTGTAACCACTGTTCTATTCTTTGCTTCTGTGTATTTAACTTTTCCAAATTCCACATATGAGATAATGCAGTATTTTTCTTTCTGTGTCTGGCTTGTTTCACTTAGCATAATGTTCTAGAAGGCTATTCTTATCCCTGATTCTAGCATTGTAAAGGTTCCCATTCTGAAAACTTGAACTCATTAGGAGAATACCACACAATGGTTGAAAATGATCTTAAGAGGCAAGAACCAACTAAGCTTATAAAACAGGCCCATCCTGGGATTTCTGGTACCTGCTGGAAATAACCTGTTCTCAGGCATCCTCAGACCCATAATTTGAACAGCACTATGCTCATTCCAAAAGCCTTCACTTTGGATTATTCCCTGGTGAATATCAAAAAGATATTCTTTTTGTATTTTCTTCTTTTTCCATATTACATCAATTAAGCCAGTATATCCCACATGTGGGACATATATAACAGTACACAGAGGAACATTTTTTATTTTAATAGTTACGTATTTTATTTTTATGTGAATTAAAAAATATATAAAACCATGACATCAAGAACTTTGAATCTGTAGATACCATTGCTTTAAAAGTTTCTGTTTTAAATAAATTAGGTATTTTAAAAGTGAGTCAATGAAATTACATAAGGACACCTATACTGAAATCATACTATCTACATGCCAGTGTGTGATACAAACTAGGCGATATATATCCAGTTCACCAAGGGTTGTGGAAAACAATAATGAAAGAAATAGCTAAGACTCTGCTATGCTTAATGTGTGTTAGGCACATTAGGCCTTTAAGGTATATCAATTAATTTCTCCTCCCAACCACCTTGTGAGGTAGATAAAATTACTATCTCCATTGACAGAGGAGGAAACAGAGACAAGAAAGGTTAAGGTGACTCTTCTAAGGTCACATAGCTAGGAAGGGGCAGAGTGGGGACTCAAGCCCTGACATTCTACATCCAGGGTCTATGGTCCAAGCCACTAGACCATACTGCCTCTCATAAGAATATTAATTGGGGGAGCAAATATAGCAATATTTATGAGATGATATTCTAACTATTGGGGTTTGGGGAACAATGCAGTAAAAAACCATCTCCATATAAGGAGCTCTTGGTAAAGAGGTAACATGCATATAGCTCTGTGGGAAACAAAGAAAAACGAGACAGGAGAATACAGTCTAGTTAAACAACAACGTAAGACATGATGTAATTAGGTGTTAATTAAGTGATACTGATCAGTAGTTCTCAATCTCTTTTCCTCAATAACAAACATAGTAGATGATGTTCACACATAACACAGAATGAAATCAGAGTGGGAGAGATCATGGTGGCTGCTACGATCAAGATTCATGAAGGAGGCAGGATTTGCTGTGAGTCCTGAAGAACAGGTAGAATTTGAGTAGGTGGAGAAGAGATGAAATTTTCTAGTAAGGAACAGAGTTTCAGCAAAGGTAAAGAGAGCCCACAGCAAGGGCAGAGGGTTTGTACAGGGCAGTTGCAGCAGGAAACTAACTTGGAAACCTGGGTCAGGGCCTCGGATTGAGGCTGAGCTGTTCAAACTTGAGCGTGTAAAACAGAGATCAGCAAACTATCACATGCAGGCCAAATCCAGCCCACTGCCTGTTTTTGCACACCCCGTAAGTGAGAATAGTTTTGTTTGTTAGTTTTGAGACAGAGTCTCACTCTATCACCCAGGCTGGAGTGCAGTGGCACGATCTCGGCTCACTACAACTTCTGCCTCCCAAGTTCAAGCGATTCTCGTGCCTCAGCCCCACAAGTAGCTGGGACTGCAGGCCCAGTAGCTGCGACTACAGAAAATACAAAAATTTTTGTATTTTCAGTAGAGACAGGGTTTCGCCATGTTGGCCAGGCTGGTCTCGAACTCCTGACCTCAAGTGATCCACTGGCCTTGGCCTCCCAAAGTGCTGGGATTACAGGCGTGAGCCACTACACCCAGCCAGTTTTTATATTTTTTAATAGACACATTTAAATGGCTATAAAAGTACCTATATAATAGCCTTGATTTTGCCTCTTGGCCCAAAAAGCCTAAAATATTTACCATCTGGCCTTTTACAAAACAAGTTTGCCAGTCCCAGTGAAAACAAGAGGGAGCCAATGATAGTTTCTTTTTTTTTTTTTTTTTTTTGAGACAGAGTCTTGCTCTGTCGCCCAGGCTGGAGTGCAGTGGCCAGATCTCAGCTCACTGCAAGCTCCGCCTCCCGGGTTCCCGCCATTCTCCTGCCTCAGCCTCCCGAGTAGCTGGAACTACAGGCACCCGCCACCTCGCCCGGCTAGATTTTTGTATTTTTTTAGTAGAGACGGGGTTTCACCGTGTTAGCCAAGATGGTCTCGATCTCCTGACCTCGTGATCCGCCCGTCTCGGCCTCCCAAAGTGCTGGGATTACAAGCTTGAGCCACCGCGCCCGGCCGCCAATGATAGTTTCTGAGCAGAGATGTCAGAAAAAAAGTAATGTTTTGGAAAGTAATGTTTATGGGCAGTGGAGAGTTAAGGGAAGAAAATATAGGCATCAAGGTTATATAATGATGAGGACCTCAATTTGGGTGGTAGCAGTAGAATGGAAAGAAAAGGACAGATTTACCTCATGTCATGAAGCCATAAGTGGCAACAGGGAGAGATTGTGGTAGGCTAAATAATGGCCCCCAAAGAATGCCTACATCTTAATCCCCTGAATCTGTGACTATGTGACCTTACATGGCAAAAGAGACTTTGCAGATGTTATTAACTTAAGGATCTTGAGACGGAGAGGCTGTCCTAGATTATTTGAGTGGGGCCCATATAATCATAAGAGTCCTTATAAGAGGGAGGCAGGAGGGTCAGAGTCAGAGAAGGAGATGTGACAATGGACGCAAGAGGTTGGAGTGATGGAAAGGTGAATCCACGAGCCAAGGAGTGCAGGAGGACTCTAGAAGCTCGGAAAGGCCAGGGCACGGAAGCCACCAGAAGGAATGAGCCCTGTCAACACTCTGATTTTAGACTTCTGAGCTCCAGAACTGTGAGATAACTTGTGTTGTTTTAAGTCACAAAGTTTGTGGTAATGTGTTACAGCTATAATTGGACACTAACACAAAGAAGGACTGAGTATGGGATTGGGGGATCAGGTGGGTAGGAATTCAGAGGAGTCCTTATAGGCAAGCCTGAAGAGTGCAGAGAAAACAGTACTGATAGAAACTGGGAAGACAAGCAAGAAAGCAAGTTCCAGGAAAGAGAGCAGGCAATGAAGTTTTTGCTTTTGGAACTATAGCACTTGAAAGAAGAGAGAGAAAAGGCAGAGAATCCAAGGATTTAAGCACAAGGAAAAACAGAGGAGGAAGCGGGACCACCATGAAACTTTGCCTCTTCCCCCAACCCCTCACAAGCCTATTTCCTAGCTGTTGTTCCAAGGAGGTGTTGTCAGTGAAGGGATCCACGTAGAGTGTGAAATGATGTCACTGTATGACTCACTGGGTTCACTAGTGTAACATCTGCAACAAGTACAATCCCTGACACACAAATTATAACGTAAAGTATTGATCAATTGGTTAATTGATTGACTAGTTTTGTTACCAGAAAGGGGTCCCATTCCAGACCCCAAGAGAGGATTCTTGGATCTCACGCAAAGAATTGAAAGTGAGTCCATAGAGTAAAGTGAAAGCAAGTTTATTAAGAAAGTAAAGGAATAAAAGAATGACTACTCCATAGGCAGAGCTGTGGAATGGATCACTGGTTGCCCATTTTTATGGTTATTTCTTGATTACATGCTAAACAAGGAGTGGATTATTCATGAGTTGTCCAGGAAAGGGGTGGGCAATTCCCAGAACGGAGGGTTCCTCCCCTTTTTAGGCTATCTAGGGTAATTTCTCAACATTGCCATGGCATCTGTAAACTGTCATGGCACTGGTGGGAGTGTCTTTTAGCACGCCAATGCCTTGTGATTAGTGTTTCACGAGTAGTGAGAATGACCAGAGGTCTCTCTCATCGTCATCTTGGTTTTGGTGGGTTTTGGCTGGCTTCTTGACTGCAACCTGTTTTATCAGCAAGGTCTTTATGACCTGTATCTTGTGCTGACCTCCTGTCTCACCCTGTGACTTAGAATGCCTTAACCTCCTGAGAATGCAGCCCAGGGGGTCTCAGCCTTATTTTACCCAGCCCGTATTCAAGATGGAGTTGCTCTGGTCCAAACGCCTCTGACAGTTGCCTGATTTCCCCCAGAGGAAAGCCACTAATATTCAACATTATCCATAAGATTTCATCATTCAGTACATAATTTTTAACAATGCAAAAAAAAAGGCACCTTTGGAGGTCATTTCATACTCATATAGCCCAGCATATCAGCTCCTGGATCAGAAAAAGCTCAGAGCTGAACTTGTAAATATCCTTTGGGCCTTAACATTTACAGCAGCCAGCCACAAAGAGGCTTCAGCAAGCCCCAGAGCTGCAAAAGCAGCTGAGTCCCTGCTCTGCTTCCCACAGGTGGTCACAGCTAATTGTTGGCTCAAAGCCAACTATTTTTTTAAATCACTATTTTTCCTCTTTTGGAAAAAGAGCCATTGCTACAACCTGTGTCCTTGGAAGGCAATTGAGGATATTGACTAATAAGAGACAGCCTGTGTGAAATCTTACCTTTCAGAAACATGGAGACATCTTCGAGTTGAGGCACATTGTCCTCTCTGTAGCCACAGTATTTAGTCAGCAGAGGGAAGTTTTTCAAATACTCTCGGCAAGCATGAGTGGGATAGAGTTTGGAGAGCTCCCGGAATACAACGCCCCAAGTTTTAGTTTCTTCTTCAGTATACTCCACCCTGGGAATGGGCTGACCACTAGGCAGGAGAGAAGAAAACGAAATGAATCTAGCTTTGAATCACTGAGTTAAGTATTTTCTCACCTCAATACCTATCGCAAGTCAGACCCTGACAAAGTGGAGCACGTGAGCGTCTGAAAGGATCCCATTAAGCATTATTTTTTAAAGCAAATGCTAACCTTCTAATGTTGTGCATGTGTATTTGAATTTCCATATAAATTATTTTTTAATCAAGTTATATCTTCACACATCCTTAGAAAAATGTGGTAAGATTTATATTCTTAAACTGAGGTCAGTAACAAGTAATAGTTCTGGGTTGGAAGGAACTGGTTTAGGTACAAAACTATTCTCTGAGAGCATTTTCTGCAAACACCTGACAACAGTAACAAATAAATGTTTTGTCTCTTAAAAATAAAATTGCTTTATGGGTTCTCTCTGTCCCTTGCCCAGACTCACCCCAATCTTCAAGTGTGTAATTTTGAGATTATTTGTTCAATGTCCAGAATGTCTGGGAGATACTGAAAGACTATGCTGAATTTAAAAATGAAAGTTTTGCAAACCAAAAAATAAGGAGCATTCACTGCAGGTCATGCTGAAGGATACATACATTAAGCCCCCCAATGTAGAATGAGGTCAGCAAACTTTTTCTATAAAGAGCCAAAAAGTAAATATTTTAGGCTTGTGGGTCATATAGTCTCTGTCACAACTGTTCGATTCTGCCCCTATGTCTCAAAAGCAACCATACACAATAACAAATGGACGTAGGTGTATTTTAACAAAACTTTTCTTTATTTGGCCCATAAACTGTAGTGTGCTGATGACTGGTTTAGAATATTGAGACGTTGTGCTGGACTGAAGTGGTCAGAGAGCTTCCTGGAGGAGGCACAACTTGAGCTGACACTTTTTGGCCAGGTAGGACCTGCAGGTTCTGATAAAAAGAAAGTCAGGAGAAACTGGTGCTCTAATATAATAGCAGCCAGCAGCCACAGGCAAGGAACATACCTTGTGATGCAACCAGGGATGAAGAGAATACAAACGTGTGCTTGTGTAAGCTATTGCTTGAGGGACTTGAATCTGAATTTAGCCTCTGATTAAGAGGCCTATTCTGAAACTCAGTTAGGATTTGAGAAACCCTCTCTTGACATACTCAACAGCCACCTGCAGCACGCCCTCACTTCCCACCCCGGCCATGCATCAGAAATTCTGCCTCCGCAATTAGCAAATATACACGTACAACATATGGAAGCCCAAACATATACACATAAAACTAGGATTTGTGCCCCTGCAATCTACAAATCCAGCCTATAGCAGGCGGTCACCACAGGAACCCATGCACAGAGAGCAACTGTCACTCAGGGTTGCTGCAGTGAGGGGGGCATCTTCAATGAGCTGGAATGGTTCAGGAGCACCCCGAGGTAGAGAAAAATGAGACAGAGGATAATAACAGGAATAGGCTATCAAACAGATCCCTAGCTGCCTTCCTCCTCCTCAGCCCTCTACCTACTTCAGTGTTCTCGGCAAAATACTTTCTGTTTAAAGTTCGGATCCAAATGGAGTTTCTCCTGCCCCAAAATTATTTTTGTTTAAAAAAAATTAATTGTAGTACATGAGGGATGAGTGAATAACACATACTGAAGAAAAAAACAGAAATTCACATTTACTTTCTCTAAATACCAAGACTAGGTCTTCCACAAACCAAATTAGAACAAGATTAGCCTTGGTTAAATTTGGCTGTTGATAACAAATAAAAAATTACAACCCGGCAAATATTTTCTGGGAAGATCAAGGCTTCTAAGACCTCGCACCTGTGACGAATGTAGAATGAAAGCTTGAAATGAAAAGACAAAAATAGAAAAGATGGAAGGAAATAAGTAATAAATGGTCTGCCTCTGGTTCCAGAAAATTCAACTAACTCTATTTGAATTGGGTAAGCCAGTAAACCTAAAAAGGGCTGTGTATGATCAGAAGGTAGGAAAGCAATGAGGCTGGGACAATAAAGGAAATAACAAAAAGCCATTTGAGAAGAATCGTTAGGTCAAACTTTTCCCTTCAGTATCAATCTGCAAACATGCAGCATTTCAGAGGGTAGCTGAATATTCAAGAGGCAGAAAGAGATCACGTGTAAATTAGGATAGGAAGAAAGAGTTACATAGGTCTGTTACTTAATAATGAACTTCCAGCCTCACAGTCTTGGAAATATGAGTGGTCGTGTGTGTTGTCAACTGTTCTGTCTGTCTGTCCTGGATAACTTGTCCTGCTCTTTGAGTTAAAAGTCGGTGCAATGTACTGCTGCTACCCTAAACCCAAGTAAGAAGTAAGTCTGCCTCTGGTCATACCAACAGATTTCTCATACCACTCTAACCCCACACCCCAGGTAACTCTTTAAGGTAAATATTTAAAAATCAATTTGATCACAAAGTAAATACTAGTTTTATCTACTTCATTTCTATTGAAAATATCCAAAATACAGAAAAAATAAGAAATTTTCCATTTTTCTGTGTAGTTAATATAAGCATACAGTAATGCTGATATTTGACAGCTTACTATGTGCCAGGCATATGTTTAAGGTTAAGTGTTTTTATATGAATTAACCCATTTGATTCTCACAATTCCATGAGGTAGATACTGTTATTATCTCCTTTTTATGGATGAGGAAAGTGAGGCTCCGAGAAATTAAGCTGCTTGTCTAAAATCATGGATTCAGGCTTAAAACGTAGTCAGTCTAGCTGAAGACTGGCTGTAATCTTAATGATTAGTATACACAAATTAAATGAAAAATTGTACTCCAGACTGATGGAGTAAAATTGATTTTTTCACATCCCAACTTATTTTTCACATACCAAACTAAAATAAGGTTTTTGGTGTATGTATTCCTATGTAGAAAATTTCATATACAATCATATGTCATCATGATACTAGGATATATTTGTGGATCACAAAGAGTACTTTCATCTTTATTCACTTATTTAAACTTCTCAGTAAGACTGTGAGGTTTTTTCTGGCTCCTCAACAAAATAAACATGTGTTTGGGGCACCAGGAATGCAGGGCACCCACATTTTTTTAGGACTTTGAAATTTGACATTTGGGGAAAAAATCATGGTCATGGGGAAAATGAGAATGTGTTGTATTTCTTTGAATTTGTTATGGGTTAGTGGGTTTTTTGTAAATCATGTAAGAGAGGGGTACCCTGGTCTTTTCAGGGCCTTCGATATATACTTATATGTCATCATGCATCTTTCTGTGGGCACATGTTGTAATGTGTATATAACAGAAGTCATATTCCAGCATCCTACAACTCTGCTCTGGTCGAAAACTAAAGTTACGTAAGGACTCCACATCCTACAGAAATTCCCCAGCAGCTGAAGCCAACCATCTCCTTACAGGGCTTGGTGAGAGGCAGCACAAATTGTCCTACCACCAACAAACTCCTCCTATACTCACCTGTGCCACACTCTCCCCAGACCTCATCCACCAGTGTACTAGGGAATCAGAAATGCTCAGCATTGTGAAGAGGTCCGTGTTTGAGGGAAAGGGCACTTTCTTTCCTCCTCTCAAAGTCAAGACAGCAGGCTGCTCCCTGAGAGCGCACCTGTGAGAAATGGAGTAGGGCACTTTCTTTCCCAACTGGTCCCTTACTGGGCAGCAGGATCCAGGCCCCCAGGTGCTGCCACCACTGCAGAGCAGGGGACTGACAGTCCCTGGGAGAGTGTCTGGAGGCCTGGGAGGATGGTGTACCATGGGGAGCCTAAACATATGTTCTCTGAAATCTAAGGTTCATGTGAACATTAAGTCTAATGCCCAGCAAAATCTAGACATTCATGTGAGACCCAATGCGGTGTGCCTGCGAGAAAGACGGTAAAGTCCCACACCATCCAGTTCTGCTCAGTTCTTAGGAGGCAGAAGACACCACAGTGGTCCCATCACCGTCATGAAGAAGCTCTGAGGGCTGCGCCAGCTATGGTATGTCACTGACAAGGCCAGGGGAGGCAGAGCACACTTCTGCAGCTGTGGAGGTGGGGGAAGGGTCTCACCCAAGAAAACTATGAGTAACACCATTTCAGCAGAGAACACTCTATCAAAAAGGATTTGTCAGAACCAGGGTGAGTGTGGCCTGAGACCTACTCACACTGACATTCCAGCAAGCATGTAAAAGGGCCTCAGCCTCCTCCCTCCCTCCTCGCAGCCCCCAACTCTAGAAGAAATAGGTCCTAGAGAAGGGAAGGAAAAGTGTCTCAGAACCAGAGAATCCCAAAAAAACACATGCACATCCACACATTCACTCCAAATAACTGCAGGAGAGGGAGGAGATACTTTGAATCAAGTTTGAGATTAATATGTTTTAAATGAACAAGACCAGGTCTTAAATACCCAAACGAGACATTACTGATAATTGAAAATGACAGGAAATTAGATGTTGCTAAGGAACTTGCTTCCCAGCAGGAAAATAGAATTCAACCCAATACAGTTGAAAGTAAAGAGTGGGAAAAATAAAACCATTTTGTGTTGCTACAAGATGATACTCCTCAACAGACTAATTATATGTAAATATTATAATTGGATATCTAGAGAGTCTCCTGCATTTATATGGAGTTAGTTGGGATTACAGTATTCTCAACAACCACCAAAATTATAATTTACAGGTTCTTAATTTACTGGAGAAAAACAAATGGGACTTTCAGTAGTCTCCATTCACTGTAGATTCTGCCCTCTTATCAAAGAATGGCAAACTAAGATTGTATGAGCATTGATACGGAACCAGCGTTCAGAGACAACAGTACTAGAAAGAAGCTAAAATGGTCACCATGGGGATGTCAACTTGAAAACAGGGAAAACTCCCTAGTGGATTATGTTACTCAGAGATGACTAAGAACTTTCTTTGAAAATATTGAAGGCTGTGGGAGGCATCTGTCTCCCTGTATGGTTAAACTCCACTCTTCCTAGAGACAGGGAGGTGATTCTGAAAAACCAGCTTTGTGCCTACAGAGAAGAGGGAGTGGAAAATGCATAGACTAATCTAGTTGAGGGCAGGTATAGATGTAGTTATTCTGTGTGAGTCCGGAGCTTGTTAGACCAAAGTTGTTTAACAAACACTTAGAAATCCAGGGACATATACCCCACTGAAACTGAAATTGTGGAAGTTCTTTCTACAGCCAGATGAATAAGCAACAATGCTTTCATTTTATTTAACTATTGTTTGATCTTCTCCTTCTCCTCCATCAGGTCTAACAGCAAGCTATGTTTCTTACACATTTTTTTAAATTAGGGGAATTGGAAAATACTCGATTGTGATGCTATATCCTGGCTGCCTCCTAGAATCCTTGCTGCTAGAATTCCTAATATGAGATGCAGTTTCTCAGCTTGTGTTATCTTTAGAGAAACTTCAGTGTGAGGAAGCAATTCACTTATTCATTGGAGGAAGATGTGACAGGCTGCAATTGATAGTATTTACATCAAGATGGCAAGACTGTCTGAAACACAGCACCAATTGTGTTATTTGAAAAGAGCCAGATTTTCTCAGTGGCAAGGACCAAACAGAGCAGAAGATAACAGAGAATTGAGTAAGGGAATGGGAAAATCTGATAGAAACAGTTAAGAATGAACTCATTTACTATTTTATTTCATTACATGTTCCTTAGGGCAGGAAATGCCTCACTTATTCAAGAGATGTTTATCTGCCTGGAATAGACTGTTCCTCTCATCTTTTCTTTCTTTCCCCACCTTTGGTGTTTCTGTCTTGATTGACATTTCTACCTGAGGGTTGCAGAAAACAAATAAGAGATTAAATGCATCAACTTTGGAACTCATTAGCAATTAGCACTCCTCAGCACATTCTGCACGTGTATCCCAGAACTTAAAGTATAATAAAATATATATATAATTTTACTGTGTGCAAACTATATCTTAATTTCTAAAATGTAATTTATGGTGTTGAATCAATAAAACCACAGAATCCTTTAAAAAAAAAAAAAGATTTAGACAGGGCCTTTGAAGAAAGATACTGCATGTTCTCACTTGTAAGTGGGAGCTAAATGATAAGAACTTATGAACACAAAGCAGGAAACCACAGACACTGGGGTCTCCTGAGGGTGGAGGGTGAGAGGAGGGCTAGGAGCAGAAAAGGAAACTATTGGGTACTAGGCTTCACACCTGGGTGATGAAATAATATGTACAACAAAACCCCATGACACGTGTTTACCTATGTAACAAACATGTACCCCTAAACCTAAACTAAAAGTAAACAAAAAAAAAACAAAGAATTCATCATCACAAAATTTATAATTAATTGTTATCAAGCATTTGTTGCACGTCTCACAACTGAGATGTCACACCAGGTGTGTAGAAATTTCAATCAATAATTGATGACTCTCACTTTTAGCCAGTGACCATAGTGTTGCCTAGTACTACATTAGTTGGTACCACCTTCACGATATAGTATCACCTGCATCCAGGTGTCTACAGAGTACAGCCAAATACTGAATGAGTATTCAAGAAGATTGCTTATGCCTCTGAGACTGGAAAAATATTGCCAGAATATATATATATATTCTGCATCAACTAAAAATACAAAAATACTAAAAATACTAAAATTAACTGGGCATGGTGGCGTGTGCCTGTAATTCCAGCTACTAGAGAGGCTGAGGCAGGAGAATTGCTTGAACCCAGGAGGTGGAGGTTGTAGTGAGCTAAGATCACGCCGCTGCAACTCAGCCTGGACGACAGAGACTCTGTCTCAAAGCAAAACAACTACATATATATACATACACACACACACACACACACACACACACATATATATTCTGAATATTGCCAGAATACTATATATACTAATATATAATATATAATAAGCATATATACTAATATATATGTGTATATATATGCCCAGAATATTGCCAGTATGTATGTGTGTGTGTATATATACACACACATATATATATAAAATCCCATTCCATTATCTTCCATTGATTTGCTTTCCCAGGTTTTGAATGAAACTGAGATATATGTGGTTGTTTGGGTATTTTGTGACTCCTGCATAAACACCAGTTGTTGATGCTTTAATTTCTCTGAAATGGTTTCTCCTTTTTGCTTTTTGGGCTTGGTGGGTTTCAACAAGAATTCTCAGCATTTCAAATATGCTGAGATTTCTGTAAAGAGAAGAATAATTTTTTAAAAACCCAAGTCACTTAATTCGAGTGGTCTTGTTTTTAACCTGTGTGTGGTACCACCTGTGTCAAATGCAAGTTGCTAAGCAGATTTTTTTTCTTTTCTTTTCTTTTCTTTTTTTTTTTGAGACAGACTCTCATCCTGTCACCCAGTGGCACGATCTCGGCTCACTGCAACTTCTGCCTCTCAGGTTCAACCAATTCCTCTGCCTCAGCCTCCTGAGTAGCTGAGACTATAGACGCATGCCACCATTCCTGGCTAATTTTTGTATTTTTAGTAGAGACAGGGTTTCACCATATCGGCCAGGCTGGTCTTGAACTCCTGACCTCGTGATCCACCCACCTCAGCTTCCCAAAGAGCTGGGATTACAGGTGTGAGCCATCGTACCTGGCCACTAAGCAGATATTTTAAAAAAGAAAACATGTGGTCTCTTGGGCAGTACATATATATACACATACACTAATACATAGTATTAGTATATATATAATATATATGGTTTTATATATATGATATGTATAATATATAAAATAATCATATATATTATATATACACACACACACACACACTAAATGGAGTTAATGATGAATTCTAATTAAGGGTTAACCAGAAAACAAATGTAATTTTGATTTACTGACTTCCAAGAATTCATAAGAAAAGTCTGGGAGTCCTGCATTTGATAAAATTAGACTTCAGAATTCAGACCATAAAGGACACTCAATAAATTTATGATAAAATATTATCAGTAATGCCCAGAGGCAAAAAAGCAAAAAGTAAAATATTCAAAATATTATTCTGCTAAATGTGTCTCCCTATTAGGATACACACTTTTTGAAGGCAGAGATTTTTGTTGCTTTGTTCATTTTTGTATCCCTGCTACCCACGGTGGAGCCTGGAATGCAGAGCTGTTCAGGCCAGGCACCACGGTGGTTCACATCTGTAATCCCGACACTCCGGGAGGCCAAGGCGGGTGGATCACTTGAGGTCAGGGGTTCAAGACCAGCCTAGCCAACATGGTGAAACCCTGTCTCTACTAAAAATACAAAAATTAACTGGGCATGGTGGCGTGTGCCTGTAATTCCAGTTACCAGAGAGGCTGAGGCAGGAGAATCGCTTGAACCCAGGAGGCAGAAGTTGCAGTGAGCTGAGATTATGCCACTGCAGCTTAGCCTGGATGACAGAGACTCTATCTCAAAACAAAACAAAACAAAAAAATAATATTTGTTGAGTGAGAAAATCAATCAATCAGCCTAAAGCAAAACACAAATTTAAATGTTGGGGAAAAAGTAGTTATACATTAGAGTCTGGCAGATATGTATTTGTCTTGCCTCATATATTTCAATTACTATGCAAAAAGCAAAGATTCAGGATTTTAACAAACTTTCTGGTAACTTCCAATTATTCCTATGTACAATTTACATGCAAGGGTTCCTTTTTTCTAATTTTCTCAATTCAGTTTTCCTGACCCTTGTCTAGACATCATCACTCAGTCATACTTGTAACCAAAATTTTCACCAGGAAAGAAGGCAGCATATGTAAACCCAAAGGGAGAGAAAAGTCCAAACTCAACCAAATACAGAGATGTTTCCTTGGCTGGACATTGTAATGAATGAACTTCAAAAGCATTTTCAAGGCTACAGAGCACAATGATTTAATAATATTTTTTTACAAACAAAAACTCACAAATCAGTACAGCAACTTAACAACCATCTAAATTATGCCTAAATTTCAAAACACAGTCAAGTCAGCTGACATACGTGGCTTGACGGGGACTCATCTGTAGAGGAGGTTAGGAGCCCCATGACTGCTAAGCCATGCCATAGAGTAAATATAAAGGCATAAACACATTTTCAGCTAGTCCCCTAGGCCAGTCAGGTAAAGAGCATTTGCGATCACATATTTTATTTGCTTTTGCAAATGAGTTTTGCGCACATGAATTTTCGTAAATGAGTCTATGGGCCCTAAGGAACTTTCAGATGGGAGCAAACAAAAACGTTAGTTTGTTTTGTTCACATTGTTAATATTGGTGCTGCCTTTACAAGAGACATAATGAAAATAAACTACTGCACCTAGGGAGCCTCAGGGAGAACAAAGATTTAACTCCTAGAAATTATTTGTTTTTATTTGTCCTGTGCACCACAGGATAGGGCTTCCCACCATTTTCTCACCTGGCAGAAAGCCCTCTTCATATTCTAGAGAAGTAATTTTCATCTGCAAAAACTATCATGAAATTAAATATCAACAGCAACAACAATGTATCTAACATCCATCAATATGTGCATGCTCAACATACACAAGGAGCTTGAGCTCAAAAAACTTGATACAGAAAAGAGCTAAAATTCCCAGTCGCCAATAGCAGCTAACAGTCTTGGGCCACTAGAATGAAGAGTCACAGAGGTAGAGTCTCTAAGAGCCACAGATTTCATCAGATACATCTTGCACCTTGTTTGAAAGGGACAGAACACAGTTAACTACTAGGCCCTGATCTTTTTCAGAGTGATAGATGAAGAAGCGTGATTATCCTACAGCTCATGGCCCTGTGAAAATTAATAGTGGCATTCATTTATTCACCCACCCATTTCACTGTAACAATAACAACACTATAATAGTTCATTACAGGGATTATGTCATAAAATGCTTATCTTACAGAGTCACTAAATGACTATTCATCTCCTCACTTAACTGTTGAAGAAACTGAGGCTTACAAATGTAATAATCTGTCCAAGATCAAACAGCTAGTAAGTAGAATAGTGCGGACTCAGAGGTAGGAAGGCTAGCTCTAGAGACCCCACTCTTGACCAATACATATCAGTACAATGTACTGAGTACCCAACACGGACCCAGCATCAAGGTTTGGCCTCCATTTCCTCATTCAAAACAGGGAAGTAAGGCTTCTCACATCGTGAGGATCAAATGAGAGGTCATCTGTAAAACATCCTGGCCAGTGCCTAGTGCCTAATAGGTACTCAATATGGTTGAATCTCTTCCTCCAGGTGTATAAAAATGAATAAAATTTCATCACTTCCCTGCAGGGTTGGGAACAGGTCTGGAGATGACAAAACAGCACTGTTCCATGTAAACCATTCACCTCTCAAGCAGGACTTGTAGAAGTAATTCAAATCCTTCATGTTCATGAAAATCATTTTAAAGTAAAAATACTCATACCTCTTTCCCTGTGAAACACATTAGAATTTGGTGCAACTGTTGTCCTTGTCAGTAAGTGATACAGGACCATACTGCGTTAATGTTTTCCACAGCTGTGGGAGCCACACTATAATCAGACAGCATCCTACTGAGGCATTCACACACATCTAAAAAACCCACCAAGCCCAAAAAGCAAAAAGGAGAAACATTTTCCAAATCAATTTTCCCTTTTGTCTTTCTTTGCAACTCTCAGGCTCCCTTCCTTTCAGCCATTGAGCTGCTCTTCAGGTAGAGAGAAACGTTTGGCATGAAAATGATTATCCCATAAAGCCTGAAGTCTTTTAAATCCTTATAAGAACTGTGCATTTCAAATCTGCTAAGACTTCTGTAAAGAGAAGGATAACTTTATAAAAACCCAAGTCACTTAATTCGATTGGTCTTATTTTCGACCTGTGTGTGGATACCACCTATGTCAAATGGAAGTTGCTAAGCAGATTTTTTTAAAAAAGAAAAGACATGGCATCTTGGGCAGAGAAAGATATTTGAATTCTACAAGAGAAGCACTCTAAAAGTCCCTAATATGACCTTCCTCAGAAACTATCCTACTCATCTGGGAAATGACCCCAATACTACAAATATTTGGTTTTGTTCTACTTTTCAATTTACCGCTTCATTTCAGAGAAATTAAAGCATCAACAACTGGTGTTTATGCAGGAGTCACAAAGTACCCAAAGAGCCACATATATCTCAGTTTCATTCAAAACCTGGGAAAGCAAATCAATGGAAGATAATGGAATGGGATAAAATTAGCTCAGTCAGGGAGAAAACATATTCGCCTTCTAAGGTGCCTCTTCTCAAAAGGGCAGAGAAAGGAAAAAAATTAAAGCTTGGTTTCACATCACAGTAGAGCCTACAATTCATCAAGGTGACTATCTGTCAATGAAATTGATGAGGAAAACATCATTAATAAGAAAAACTTGCAACCCCCCAGTTAAGTTTTTTCCCTGTTAAGAAAGCATAACCTTCACTTCCATTCTTCCTCTACCTTCTACTTGTTATGTTTCCAATTAAGATTCGCCTATCTAAAAATAGGTAATGTGGCACTCACAACTCCTGTTAGTAATGTATTCCTTTAAGCTACATTCTGAAACCAAGCAGGATCCATAAATCATGCCTCTTCTTTCATGAAATGAGAAATGCTAAGGTCAACTGAAATTTCTGGAAAGGTGGAGAGGTAAAGCCACCCCAGTTATTTTTCTGCAAGTTGCAATAATTGCAAATGCCTCTTAGGAAAAACTCAGCAGCAGTAATCCCCTAGTTCAGACACAAAGCTAAACTGTCACAGCTCCCTGCAAGCGGAAGAAACCCCAGTTCGCTCAGTACTGAGCAGTAGGGCGCGAGAGGCAGGGCAGCAAAACAGCTCTACTCCAAGTCTGCAGTCTACTCTTATTGGTCTCTGATCATCCATCTCTTTCTTTTTCTTTGCAGACCTATGGCTGAGTCATCTAGTGAAAGAGGAAACTGAGAAGACCTCCTAAGAAGTGAGATACTGGCTTGGAAATCCAGTATGTTCATTCCAAGGCACATCCATTCCATATTTACGTATCTACTCAAATATCTTAAAATGCACTGTATGTTACCAAATCTCAGTCCCAAAGGGCTTTGTTTTGACATCATGTAGTACTTGGCGGTATAAGCAGGAAGAGGAGGGGTAAAAAAAGAAAATGCCCTTCTGTGCTTTGATGAGAAGAGAAGGTTAGCATCACCACCACTGCATGTAAAAGAAGAAAATTCTCTGTCTCTCTGATGGAGCTGAGTAGAATATTCACAAGCTCACCCAAATTGAAGGTGCCTGCTGAGCTGGTGATTGCACTTTTCAAATATGCTAGTTCTCTTTTGGAGCTGTTTTGTTTTAGGGTCTCTGTTTAGCTGTGTACTTACACTCAGAGCAAATGAATCACAAAGGGTGCAATTTTATAAATCAAAAAAAATCAAGAAATAAATAGGCTAGCAGCTAGTAAAAACCAGAGTGACACATTCCTGGCAATTAATTTTCAAGCCCCAGCCCAGCTGTGTTTATTTCCATTCATTCTATGTCTCACGAGGGTCAGGCTTTGGGTAGGAGGAGAAGAGCATGGGGCCAGGGAGAGAGGGAAAAATCAGCACATGGAATGGAAACATGCTACTGCCATGCCAGACCCTGGCAGATGTCCCCAACAACCTGCGAGAAACAGCATGGTTTTGCAGTGTCACAGGGCTGGTTTGAGTTCTGAGTCCATAAAGTTCTAAGTATATTGAATACTACAAGGATTGTGCATTTCAAATATGCTGAGAATTCTGTAAGGAGAATAACTGTTACAAATGGCAAGTCACTTAGTTCTGTCACTGTTATTTCCAGCTTGTGTATGAAACCACCTGTGTCAAGTGGAAGTTGCTAAAGCCACTTTTTTTGTTGTTGTTCAGAAAACAAAAAAGAAAAGGGTGTGGAATTTTGAGCGGACATTTAGATTCTACCAGTGGCATTCTTGAAACCTCTAAAAGTAACCTTACTCAGAAACTATTCTGGCCATCCAGGAAATGACCCTAGAACTATAAATATTTGCTTCAGTTCTACTCTTCAATTTACTGCTCTATTTCCAAGGAATTTGAAGCATCTATACCTGGTGTTTTATGCAAGTGGCACGATCAGCTGTGTAACCTTTAGTAAGTTTCTTAATGTCTCCCTTCCCACAATGTGGCACAGTTGATCTATGAAATTAACAGATACAGCAAGAGTGATGGTGTGTCACTTCCAGTGCTAGGTTATAAAAGGCATTATAGATTTTGCCTTGCTCTCTCTCTTGGATCACGTGATTTGGGAGAAGCCAGCTACAATATCTTGAAGATATTCAGGCTGCCTGGTAGAGAGGCCATGTTGCTAAAAACTGAGGCCTTCTGCAAACAGCCCTGTGAGTAACCATATTGGAAGCAGGTCCTCCGGCCCCAGTCAAGCCTTTGGATGATTGCTTCCCTGGTCAACAGTTTGCTTTATGATTAGGGTTCTACATTAGGGTTCCCTAATCTAGAACCCTCCAGCTAGGCTGTTCACAAATTCTTGACACTCAGAAATTATGTGAGATAATAAATGTTTGTTGTTCTAAGGTACGAAATTTGGGGATTGTTTTTTATGTAGCAATAATTAATATAGTGTAAAAATCAGACAGAAGTCAGGATTGCACAAAAGCCTTGGCCAAGGGGAGTGGAGACAGCTGGCAACCAAAGGGTAATAAAATGATTTGGAGCATGAGGACAGACAAAAAGAAGAGGTCATTTGAAGTGAGAAAATAACAATATTATCAAATATTTATATAGCACGTGTAGTGTTCTAAGTTTTGTTACTATATTCACTCATGTAATCCACATAACAATCCTATAAAGTAGTACTAGAGTTATCCCCATTTTACAGATAAAGAAACTGAGGTACAGAAGATTTAAACAATTTGCCCAGGTCACTCAGTTAGTAAATGGTAAAGCTGGGATTCACCCCAGGCAGTGCAGCTCCAACTTCTAACACTTAAAAACTTCACACGCTGCCTCTCAGATCTAAAGAAAAATAGGAAATACAGCCAATGCCTTTATGTTGTCAGCGGTCTGAGTAAACCCCATACCTTTGGTCTAGAGTGTTTGATTCTTGTTTTAATAAGGATAATAAAGTACATTGTATAGCAATGCCCCACTTACTTCACTTAATCCTTTAAACAAACTCCCAGGAGAGGCAGAAGAGATATTTTAATCTCCACTTTACAGAGGAGAAAAACTGAGGCTAAGCAATGTTAAGGGATGATTTGAATCCCTGAATTTGAAATCAAATGAGTTTTCTTGGCAAATTAAGGAATTTCCCGGCTCTAATTTAGGTTAGAGTTGGAAATTCTGACATGCTGAAACTCTCTTGTTTACCTTACCTATTGACAGTTGTAGTTGCCTATTTACATTTCAGATTCCATGGATAAAAATACATAAATCAAAGAGGAAGCAGCCCCGTGAGAAGAACATGAGGTTCATGTGCTACCTTACTTTCAACCAGGAGTAAGTACATTCATAATAAAACACAATCACAATAATATTCAAAATCATTTTAAGCAAACAAGAGTGGCATAATTAAAGCTAGAGCTCAGGGCCTCTTTCCAAAAGAATAAGATGGATTGAAATAACTACCACCATCCCCACGAAAAATATAATTAAATTAAATATGCATGTATATCGTTGAGGAATAATCATTGTAACAGCCCCCAAAAGAAAAATGTGTTTATTTCCAGTCAACTGAAAAAATGTATCATTGATTGTTCCCCCAACAATATAGTAATTGTGAAGTCCACAGAAATGCAGCAAAGTTAATGCTAAGGTTCAAATATGAAGGCACCAAAGACAGAAAACTGGACAGTTTCAGACAAACCTAACAGCTACAACATCGCAGTCACAATTTCCTCTTCCTTCACATGCCATCTGCCCGCCACGCACTTCCATTTCCTCTGAACTGCAAGTCTATATGCACATCACATTATCTAATCATGGAGTACTTTTTTCCTGTTTATACTAGAATTTATTTTATTTGGGCGGGGGAGGAGAGGCGTGATCTGTGTGTTAGACATTCTCTCACAGATGATTTCAGAAACAGTGTCCTCTCGATCCAGGGTGTTCATTCTCAGATCTTCTATGAAGAATGATATTTGCACTAATGAATGTTTCCTGTGCTATTATTGGTGAGGCAATTAGGCCTTCCCACACTCATGTCTGCAGGCGGCTGTGGGCCTCTGGGTAATCAATCATGTTTCTCGGCAGCACTGTCAATCAGAAGCTCGCCTGAGTGGCATCTATTGACAGTTCTCAGCATGCCGGCGCTTTCCCGCTCCCTCTCCTCTTTCGGGCTCATGGTAATACAGACTTTGAGCCTGCTGTTTTTTCATCATAGAGTGGAATTTTTTCATTTTTCTCTGCTTGTGTTTATTCTTCCCCCCTGCTTTATCCTTTCAAGAATATCACAGAAAATATAGTATTCAACACGAATCCCCCAGAGGGCTTCTTGGCTGTGGTTTCAATATATATTATTCTGTATTTCATTTCTTTCCCTTCTCCTTACCTTTAGACACCTCAAACTACATCCTGCCAACCCCTATTACAACCCCAAAATATCCATACTCCATCTTTCTCTGCATTTCTGACCACATGTTTGACTTCTTCTCATTGTCCAGAAAGTCTTAACTAATGATCAGCAGGGAAGGGAATCGAATTGTTCTCCCCATCAGCATGGTCCCTAATTTTATCACCAAACTATATTTGTGAGGACCGCCTATGCCGGATTTTTCAAAACGACCCCAACCTCAAATGATCCATTCCTTGGACAAAGTGGTTCTAAACGTCAGTTTGGAAAATCAGGTTGTTGCACCCTTAAATGAGATTATTTGAAGTAATTATGGTATTCACATCATTCTCCTTCATGTACTCAGAAAACCATCAGCACTAGAAAAAGACCTATTTCAATTAGAAACTGCATCCCTGTCTCCTGTAAACTGAAGGGAAACCTTACCTGCTACACGGCAGCCTGGACACAACTGCGAAGGCCCACGTGGAATTTGTCAGTGTCTGTGCCCCACCCCCGCCAGCACCACAGCAGGCACATGAGCCCACAAGTGACACACAGGACTGTCTCTCTCTTATCCATCCTCAAACTCACACTCAGAGAAACCTTAGCAATGACAGCATACAGGGCATTAAGGAATGATCTTTGGCTCTACTTCCCACAAGTCCTGGGTTCGTGCTTTCCTGATTTAACTACCTTTGGTAGGCACCTTCCTTGGTCCATCCACTCACAAGAAGTACTGGCAATCTGTTATTAGTATTTTGGCAGCTTCCCATGTGCAGAAAAAAAAAAGGGAGTGGGGAGGAATATGACTGCTTTTTATGAAATCTCTCTGTAAAGAGGAATGTAGGTCAACACAAAATGCTTCTGTATATGCAACAGCCCTTCAATGGGAAACTAAACAGTTTCTTCCAAGAATGTTTTGAGCTACATTATTTGATAAAATGGCACATAAACAATGGTATTAACATCACTAAAGAAGAAAACAGTAGGTCCACTGGAAATGGAAGACAGCCTGTGGAAAAAGTTGGGGGAGATGTGTTAATAATGTAAGTGACATTTACAATCATTGGTCATGTGTTGGGCTCTGTGTGAGGTACAGCACATGCATTCTCTGTTTTAGTCCTTACTACAACCCCGTGAAATGGGTCCTATTGTTGGGCACACTTCCCAGATGAAACAGCCATGGCACAATGAGGTTGCACACCGAGCTCGGAGCAGTGGAGTGCATATAAGCCGAGACTGTCGGAGTCCAATGCCCCAGTTTTTAAGCCTGCCGTTATCCTGTCTAGTCAGTTTGGTCTCAGCACCATCCAGGGGAGAGGGCTATAATGCCCTGGATTCTAAACTCTGTTAGGTAAATATCCTTTGCTTTGACTCTGCAGCCACCAAGTAGCCTAAGGTTATAGTCCTGCCTCCTCTGCTATCATGACTATAAGGATGGTTTTGTGAGTCCTTTGAGGGTTGTTTCTCACTATAAAATGATGAATTGGCCATTTCCTGGCTCTCTTGGCCTCCTGAACATTCAGTTACCAAGAGTCAAGCCCCTTGAACCTTAGCACTCCCCAACCCTCTAAACTGGGTCCAGATCCTGGAATGCCCCAGCTCCATCCAGCCCTCTATTATATAAATGTCCATCAATTTCTCCATTTTCTATTTTTTTCCCTACAGATATCACACCTTCATTTTACTCTTTAGCTATGCAAAGGTGGCAAATGCAAAATCTTGTTAACCCTTTGAGAACCTCGCTTTCCATCATTTTGACTATATGCTCATTTTCTGTCCTCTCCATATAAATATATTTTCTTTAAAACCAAATGACTCCTCATTATCAAAGTTCCATGAAACTAGTTGACTCATATATTCTACTTGTATCACCACAACATCAGCTTGCCTTTGTTTAGCTTTTGAATTCTATCAAGAAGAAATAAGTAACACTTGAGCTAGTCTCTTAGTCTTGGCTCACTGCAACCTCCGCCTCCCAGGTTCAAGCGATTCTCCTGCCTCAGCCTCCCGAGTAGCTGGGATTACAGGCAATTGCCACCATGCCTGGTTAATTTTGTATTTTCAGTAGAGACAGGTTTTCTCCCTGTTGGTCAGGCTGGTCTGGAACTCCTGACCTCAGGAGATCTGCCTGCCTCAGCCTCCCAAAATGCTGGGATTACAGGCGTGAGCCACTGCACCCAGCTGAAATCATGTCATTTTATACACACACACACACGTACACACACACATATATATAAAACATATAGCATCCACATATAAAATACAATTTCTGGCCAAGCACAGTGGCTCACACCTATAATCCCAATAGTTTGGGAGGCCCAGGCAGGAGGATCACTTGAGCCCAGGAGTTTGAGAACAGTCAGGGCAACACAGCAAAACCCTGTCAAAAATACAAAAAGTAAATTTAAAAAATTAGCTGGGCATGGTTGCACACACCCGTAGTCCCAGCTACTCAGGAGGCAGACTGAGTGACAAAGCAATCTACTTTATCTAAGGGAAAAGGCTCTGCCAGGTATTGAGCTTCTACCATGTTCTGGCAGGTCATGCTACAAAGAAACTGCCCTGCCCACACCGCCTCTAAGGATCCACCTATACAGTCATGACCTGATTCCACAGAAGAAGCCTGTGGACCAGGGGGAGCCAATCATCAGGCTCACAACCATTATCAGGGCCTGCGGTGAAAACGTGAGCTCAGCTGGTCCGAGTCCTCTCTTGGCAATTTAATCAGGAAACACTGGGAGATGGGGCTACAGGGGTGGTGGTACTGAGGGTAAGAAGGGAGCCTGAGGTTGGGCTTGGGCTAGGGCAAGTGCATGCTGATATTGCAAGATATGGAAAGTCACAGTAGAGAGGGCAAGGAAGGTGCTTAGAACAGAGGAGATGAGAATAGGCATATGTGAAAGGGCATGTGCCATGTGGTCCTGGTTTTCAAGAATATGGTTTTCCTAAATGTGGTAGAGAAAAGAGGAAGGATGCCTGGGACTTGGGAGGATGAAGGGAAGAGCACCTAAGCATCAAAGGAAGCTAGGGATGCCCAGTGAGAGGTGGGATGAAGAATCTTCTCATCAGTCTTAAGCACCTGTGTGTCAAATTCCTTTTTATAAAAAAAGCCCATACTGAGACCCTCTATAATGTACATAATGTCCTAAACTTTCACCAATGACAAATTTGCCTCTCAGGACAGTAAGTTTCACACCTACTCTCAATTGGGGTAGGACGAATCTTTCCCTTACGAGGTATGGATTTACATTTTGTTCTGATGACAAGTTTCCTGTAGCTGATCCCATACCAGACAGAGGAAAGAGAGCATTGTGATGATCTATGAGTTATACTAGCGTGAGTAGAACAAACACAGGCCTAACCACCACTGCATTTTTCTAAACGTGGCCTACAGTCAACATACAACATCGCAAACACATCCTGTCACTACCACATAGCATCATGTACTATGCACAGTCCTCACCCCGAAAAGTGAGGTCCTCCTCTTCCATCCATAACCCCTGCAGTTTACAGGAAATTTTCCTCTCCATGTAAAGCAAACACATGTCTTTTCTATTACGGCTCCTTAAATGAGCCCTTTCACCATTCTTGCTGAATCCTCTACTTTCATTGGGGAAGCAGGAGATTGAAGGGAGTTACTGAAAAGTCAAGGCTAAAGTAAAATTAAAATGAAAACACAGTTTCTGAGACCTGCAGAGTGCACAGAAATGGTCTTTGTGTTGGTGGAGCTGGGAACACAATGGTGTAAATGTAGCTCTTGGCATGTGGCCCGCAGGTCTCATTATTTTACAATTATACCCAGATGTCAAACATCAATGTTGGCATTTAGAGCCTACAGAGTTGGTGAGTGTTTAAAATGGTTCACGCCTGCCTTCTGCAAAAGTTAAAGTGAAGAGATGACAGGTTTGTTTAACACAGCATGTGTTTTTCCTAACTAGCCAGTGACAAGAAAGAGTTATACAGGTACTTACTATTTATAACCCATGGCCACATCCACAAAATACTTTCTTCTCTGTCGATAGACATTGTCCTTAAATCCCTTAAACACAAAAGAGATTAAGTTATTCAACAAAGTGCTGAAAATTAGCTGCAGAAGACCTAAAAGAAAATCACTGTGGTGTTTATTCAGTGTTCAATTCATATGTAAATCTTATCCTAGGATGGCCATCTTGATGACACAGACAGAAACAAATTGTGCTTACAGTAAAACTTCATTAAATTGGGGCTGTACTAATTTAGGATGTGTGGAAATTCAGGCTAAAGTTTACCTTTCCACTAAGTAAGCAGAATAACTTAGTTGAGCAAGTTGATATTGTGAACAATACCTTTAGGTTTTCAAACATCATTTGCATGTAATTGATCTTAATCACAAATTAATCCTATCCTATTCCTTAAAACAGATCCCTTTAACATGATTATTCAGTAACTTCACCTAATTTTAATTGCTTTGTATAAATAACTAATAAATGTGACATTTATTATAAATCCTATCATTTAGAATAATCAACACATTCCCAAATCAGTATGAATTAAAGAGGTTTTGCTTTATTTTATGACTACAGCCACGTAATGCAAAATCGATTTTAGGGAATTCATGCACAGGATAGCAGCCTAGCACCATTCCACTCTGACTTCTTACAATTCTAGTTAGTCTTAGCCAACTTCAAGATTTTTATCCATCATCATCCACTGGGGAAATTAAACATTATGTCTGTCATTTTTCAGTCAAGTGAAATCCTTCAGAGAGGACTTCTTGGTTTACTCAAAAATCTCTCCTCTTGTCAACAGACTTTCCATTTTCCTTTCCTTTAAGCACTTTCAGACAATCAATTCTTTCCAGGGTTGTTTCTTCCAGCTGTTGGAAGCTCAGAAGGAATTGTTGCAATTTGACTCCTACCTCTACAGCCCTGCAACCTGGAAGGATAACCAGAAAGCAATGGCTTCCTAAGAATGGAGGCCAGGCAAGGAGACAAGCCACTGGGATCATGCTATTGGAGAGTGAAAGAATAGGGTGAGGCCCACAAAGGCCTAGACTACCTATGCTGAACCTAAGACAGTTCTGCAAGATGGGCTGCCCAAGAGGAGCCTCAAACTCATTAGCACATTGCCCCTCGCTTGCCTGGCTGAAGAAAACTGGCCTCGAGGCTAGAAATCTTCACAGGGCTATCTGCTGGACAGAAATGAAGAACTTCCATTGTCAACAACATTTCTTTCAGGAATGACAAGAGAGTTACTAAGAGGAGGAGAGAGAAGATGACTCGAGACCACCTTTACACCATGTAGAAATGAAGTATCCTCTGTCCAAGAAACTAGCACTTTCTTTTACTGTGAATTGGGAGTTTTTAAACTGGGGTTCACAGACAGGCTTGTGAAGTCCTAAAATGTCTATATAAAAATTTTTACAAAATAGTTACCACTGTCCTTGAAGTTTGGGTATTTGGCAAAAACAATAATAATAATAATAATAATAAAATAAATAGTTACCACATTCACAAATAGATCTGTGCCCTTTAGAAAAGGTCTCCTGCTGTATAGGGTAGATGCAGTAATGCTAGAAAGTACTTGTTTCAACACTCACTAGTAAAACTACTTGAGATGGTAAAACCAAAGAATTCTAAGCACCTTTATTATTCAAAAAGAAAACAGGCCATGACAGAAGGAAAAGTGTCCTGTGAAAAGCATAGCATCTGTTCCCCGGTTCCTGCCAGACTGGACACCATGGTAACGGCATCATAATCTGCTGGGCCTCCTGAAGAATCTCAACTGCCTCTCTTCTGCAAACACCTGCACCTTTTCCAAGGACGCAAGAGAGTGATTTACTCATCATGCCTCATTAGCTTAGTGTGGCAGTGATTACGCAAATGTTGTGGGCGATCCAAAACTTCCTGGATTGAACCATGTACTGGCAAAGTAAAACAGGGATGCTAGCTGCACTAGTAGTGACAGAGAAACAGCATTCCTTGGCCATCCATTCTGAACTGAAGCCAGGGATAGGGTTACTCGATAAAATACAGGGCACTCAGTTAAATTTGAATTTCAGATACACAACAAATAATCTTTTTAGTATAAATATGTTCCAAATATTGCATGGGACATACTTATACCCTAAAACTATTCCTTCCTTATCTGAAACTCAAATTTAACTGGGCATCCCAGATGCTTATTTGCTCAATCTGGCAACCCTAGCATCCAGAGAGTACCCACCCTCCCTCTCTCAATTTAAATCAAAGGAAATTGAAGACCCAGCCTGAACTCCAAAGTGCTCAGCTAAATTTCTGTTGACACTCAAGTAGCTATCCCAAATAGGTCAACCTTCACGGAATATTAGAATCACCTGGGAGCTTTAAATAAAACATCAAACCTGGCCACATTCCCAGAGGCCCCAGCATCAGTACTTTTTAATTCTCCACATGTGATTTGAGTGGAAAGCTAAGGATGAGAATCACTGAGCTAGAACATTAATTAAGACATTAGTTCTCAAACTTTAGATCTCGTCAAGGTCTCCTGCAGATACTTTTAAATGCAGATCCCTGGGCCATCCCTGAAAGTTCTGAATCAGTAGGCTTCAGATGAGCATCAAGATATTGGATTTTTAACAAACACCTTATGAGTAAACCTTGAACCCCACTTCGAAAGACCTTCCCAGTCTAGATGCTGGCTCCTCAAAATGTGGTCCCCAGGCTCTCTGGTGCAAGCCTTATCTGGGAGATCACCAGAAATACAGAATCCTAGGCCCTACAGAATCATTGTCTGATTTAAAAATGATCTCAGGAAAAAATTTTTGCCATCTACTCATCTGACAAAGGGCTAATATCCAGAACCTACAAAGAACTCAAACAAATTTACAAGAAAAAAACAAACAACCCCATCAAAAAGTGGGCAAAGGATATGAACAGACATTTCTCAAAAGAAGACATGCATACAGCCAACAGACACATGAAAAAATGCTCGTCATCACTGGCCATGAGAGAAATGCAAATCAAAACCACAATGAGATACCATCTCACACCAGTTAGAATGGCGATCATTAAAAAGTCAGGAAACAACAGGTGCTGGAGAGGATGTGGAGAAATAGGAACACTTTTACACTGTTGGTGGGATTGTAAACTAGTTCAACCATTGTGGAAAACAGTATGGCGATTCCTCAAGGATCTAGAACTAGAAATACCATATGACCCAGCCATCCCATTACTGGGTATATACCCAAAGGATTATAAGTCATACTGCTATAAAGACACATGCACATGTATGTTTATTGTGGCACTATTCACAATACCAAAGACTTGGAATAAACCCAAATGTCCATCAGTGACAGACTGGATTAAGAAAATGTGGCACATATACACCATGGAATAGTATGCAGCCATAAAAAAGGATGAGTTTTTGTCCTTTGTAGGGACATGGATGCAGCTGGAAACCATCATTCTCAGCAAACTATTGCAAGAACAGAAAACCAAACACCACATGTTCTCACTCATAGGTGGGAATTGAACAATGAGATCACTTGGACTCGGGAAGGGGAACATCACACACCGGGGTCTATTATGGGGTGGGGGGGAGGGATGGCATTGGGAGTTATACCTGATGTAAATGACGAGTTGATGGGTGCTGACAAGTTGATGGGTGCAGCACACCAACATGGCACAGGTGTACATATGTAACAAACCTGCATGTTGTGCACACGTACCCTAGAACTTAAAGTATAATTAAAAAAAAAAAGATCTCAAAGGTGATTTGTTTGCCCCTTGAAGTTTGAAAGACACTGACCTAGATATTTAACCCTTTCTAGGGAGCCTCAGCAACGTTACTCTTATATTCTAAGCCTCTTCTGAAGTACCCTATCACAAGGGTCCCTGTGTTTGTCTCAGGGCTGGGATTATTCCCAGGCATAAAAAGTGCTTAGACAATTTTTCCATCCTCATCAAACAACTTACGAAAACACCAATTTGCCAATATTACATTCTGTATAATGAACATTTGGTGTGCTTATAAAAGAAATATATGTGGTTTAAAAAATGACAAGAGAGGGGATTGCTAAGTACTTGCAATTATTTCTAGTGACTGCACAGAAAATAAGAGAAGGTATCATAAGGTGGGTATAATTAGGAGTAATGGAATAAAATTAAGCACAGGAAAATTTATGCTGGGTATTGGAATAAATTTATTCTCAGCAAGGTCAGTGGTTCCTACGGTTGTTCCATTAAAATGGCTGAACTCCTTTCTCCAGGTTAAGTAATTTTCAAACTAGACTAAGGGGAGCATTTGGAAATAGGAGGTTATCAAAAAATCCTTTACCGTCTAGGCATTGATCTGGATGATTTAATACAGCATTTCTATTTTTGGAATTAAGCATTTACTCTTGCCAAATGCTTTCCAGTTGTTTTATTAACTAGGCTTTTCAAACACCCCTTTGAGGTCAATAACAAGTTTATTTCCACTTTTTACATAAAGAACTTGAGGTGCAGAGGTAAAGGGACTTGGCCAAGGTCATTCTGCAAGTTAACAGCTGGTGTCTGTGCAGCCCGGGTACTGCTTAGCTGCTAAGTCAGGTTCCTGTGCTAATTCTGATGCCTTCTGGAAGTTGAGAGAGGGAAAAGATAACAATGGGTGATTATTAAAGCCATTTTTAATGTTTTTCTAATGTTCAGAAGCCTTACATGTGAATTACTGGAACATATTCTGAAATTTTAGGCTATATTAGCAAATATAACACATTGTTTCTTTGAGAGAATTTTTGAAAATAATGCAGTTGAATTAGGTCTGTTTCACCATTTGTTTGAATGGTATATTTGAATTGGTCTGAGTTGGTATATTATGTCAAATGACTGGTTTAATTGAAAATTTCCCTGGTGTTAAAGTTGTCATAGTTTCCTTTAAAACAGAGGTTCTCAAACTTAAGGGTGGACTTGTTAAAACAAATTCCCACATGATACTGACACTGCTGATGTTGGGGTCGCACTTAGAGAGCCACTGTGCAGAGTAGAGCCACACTGTCAACCCCCCATATTTCCTCAGTTTAAACAGCAAAGAATGTCTGTAAATATTACCTGCAGACCACAGAGACGTCCTGTAAGCATTAGTGATCTGCTTGGGTTTTACTCTTTTATCTGCCCATTTTTAGACAAGGGGCACCGGGGGAGGGAAAAATGCCTATAATGAATGGGTGCATTGCTTACTTCTCCCACACTATTAACTGTACTTCACTCTGGCCATAAAGAAGTTCCAGGTCTCCTGTGTTAAATAAAAACTGATGTAAAGGGGGGAAGGGGAGAATAATGGGAAATGCTTACCCAAGTATCATATTTCTTTAAAGATGGTCATTTTTATTGGAGTAGAGGAAAGAATGATGGTAGATAGATTCAGGGTGGATGTGGGAAGAGATATGTCTTCCATCATAGCCTTTATTCTAAAACGCTCTGCCTTTCCATTGAGACTGAAGTCAACTACATTACTCTACTCCTAACTACCTCCAGTCAAGGAAAATAGCAAGAAGAATTTTATTCTCTCACTGAGCCCCATAATGCCTAGTCCTCCCTAGTTTCCCAGAGGCATGATCAATTTCAGCTCATCGTTTTTCCAAGGGTCACCATCTGCAAGTATATTTCAGGCTGTCTAATTCCACAGAAATATTCTCCAAGGTTTAGAGTCTCCTCCTCTATCCAACCCTTTTAAAAATAAATGCTACGTGAAAATACCATCCTTCTAACCTGCTTCCAGGCAACACGCGTACAGGGAAGCTTTATCATTTGGAAGTCTGCTCTCAGTTATGGGGAATAAATAAGAAATTGTTCTATAATAAAGCATTGCAGCACAGAACATGGCACACTGCCTGTCACATGGGTGCAGCTGAGAGAGCATGTGAGAAATAGATTTTACTGGACACTTACTGGGTGGTCGGCATCAAGCTCAGAACCATACATGAGAACTCTGTGAGAGCATTTGTCTAACTCAGAGATCTTCCGAGGGAACCACGGCACATCCTCTAGCTCTGTTGAAAACAGTGCAGGTTCAAAAATATTAGTTCACAGATTGTGTTTTCCCCTTTGCAATATTTGTCAGATTTCAAAATTACCCAACAAGCTAAGACCACCCTTGCCTTCTTCCTCTGTCCAAATATTCTCTGGAGGATTCAGCGTCACAATAGTGGTTTGAAATTTCAGCAACTGAATGAGCTCATTGAATTCTGTTTTCCCACACTCACAGTCCACAAAGATTTCAACCTCAGAGCTCCTTCGCCGAGATTTCCTGGATTCAATATGAACCATGTGGACACGTTTTTCCTGTGGAAACATGACCATCTCAAAATCACCTTCGGGGGACAATAAAAGGAATGCCATCAGCTTTTCTTGTTCACGTCTTAAGCAAGGTGCCAAGTACCCATGCAAGAGGAAGAGACAATCTCTTTGTTCTTTGAATAAAACTTGGAAATGTTTCCAACCATTATTTCTGTTAATAAAAATCTATATATTCATACTTCTGTGTATAGGTTGTCCTGCCTCATATAAAACAGAAGGGGCATTTAAAATATAAACTGGCCCTATAAAATGAACATCATCATTTCCCAGAGAGTGGTACACATCCCATAGGAGGCACATTATTATTTGGGGAAAAAATTATTTATTACATTATCATGTAATAGTCCATATTTATATGTTTCCGAAAAACATAACTAAAACTCAAACCCCTAATATAAAGTTTTCTTTTAAAATAAACAGAGTTTTAAAATAGGCGTTTAGAAATAACCTTTTATAATCTTTTTATAAGTAAACAGTACAAATGGCAAGCAGAAATGGGGGAGGTGGCATGAAAATGACTGAGGCTTGGGAAACACTAGCCACACTGTAATCCATATGGTAGAAAAAGAAATAGGAGCAAGATAAGTAGTCAAGAGAGGATCTCTGAAGGCAAAAGGAAAACAAACAACTTAGGCAATTGCAAAGAGGGTGAAGAAAAGGTAAAAAATAATGATAATAACCCCTAAATGGGATCACTTAATAATTGTTCTCTTTTGACAATCTTCAAACTAGCTTCAACCAAGGATGTGTTGCTGCAACTATCACTCTATGATGGATCTCAGAGATAAGGACAGTGATTTAATATTTAAAAATCAGGTTAGAATTTCCCCCAGTGATGTGTTCTTCATTTCCTCTAAGTTAATTGAAGACTCTGTTCTTTTCATCCCAACCCACCTCCAAATAAGCAGACATTTTCTCACTCCAGATGATACACTGTGATTACCCGCACAATTCCTGATACAATCCTAGACAATCTCAGAATTTTCAGCATAAGAGCAGGATACGTAGTTTCCAGTGCCAGAATAGTATCAAATCAAACAGCACCCTCTCCTATATAAAGAAACTAGTCTTGTGACTAGGAAACTAAATGTTCTATTTCTGTTTTTATTAACCTTTACAATAATGTCATATTTTCTCAACTGGCTGATAATAACATTAAGATTAAGTTCAAGGTCCAAGAGACTTCACATACATTGTGTCACGTTAGGCTTTTAATGACCTTTGGTTGAAGCAGAGTAGATATTTTTAGGGGAACTGAGGTCCAGATGGGTTAAATGGTTTAGCTAAGGTCCAGTGACTAGCTGATGGCAGAGTGAAAACTCAGGGCTGCTAACTCCTTCTCCAGGAATTTATCCACTGCACCCAGCTGTCTAATTGAATTGGCCTGCCTTTGGCACTGTATGGACACAGGCTTGGATGACATAATTATCTGTAAAATATTTCCTCAGATTTCCATTACCACTGTTTATGGTGCCTGATCCTTTCTTCAAGGTCAAAAGAGAACAAGAAATGATTTGCCAAATCAGGCTGCTAATTCCCCTGCTATGATCATCATAGAGGCATCATAATAATGCCTCATAGTTATACACTTTACAAAACACTTTCACTCATATTATGTCATCCCAGCAATCCTGTTAGGTAGGAATTATTATTGCAATTTTACAAATAAAGAAATTGAACCTAGGAAGCAGCTAGTGTTTAGCCAAACCAGGAGAACACAGGTCTGAATCCCCTGACTGCAATTCCAGCTATCTTTCCACTGCACTAGCAGCCCAAGGCATCATGCAGAGCTAGGCTCCTTATCTTACAGCTCTCATCAACAGCCACTGCCCCCAAACAAAGTGCATTTTGTAAGGGAGGGTGTTTGCTGAAGGGTAGAGAAACCGTTAGGTACATGCTGGCAAGAACACAACAGCTTTTCTTCCAGCCTCACCCCTAACCAGGATCTTTCTTGAGGGTTCAAACTACAGATTTGGGCCTGAGAAGATGCTACAACGTTTCTATAAGATAAGGGAAGAGCTAGCCCCACAATGTATAATATAAGGAGAGTGACTCATC
This sequence comes from Theropithecus gelada, assembly GCF_003255815.1. Taxonomy (NCBI): domain Eukaryota; kingdom Metazoa; phylum Chordata; class Mammalia; order Primates; family Cercopithecidae; genus Theropithecus; species Theropithecus gelada. The sequence continues at coordinate 30,991,619 of NC_037679.1, read as the reverse complement.
TTCACAAAAAGGTACATAAAGACACATAAACAATGAGGCTTAGGGGAATACCGAGTGCCTATACTCATGTATCTCACTTTTTTCGTAATAAACATGCTCCTAGGACATGTGTAAGTTCAAATGTGAACAAATCAAATCAAGCTGCAGGCTCTTGCTACTTAAGATACCCTGTTTGGCTCCTCTTGTGTTTTCATTTTCAGGTGGGAAGCTCACATTTTTGAAGTACTGACCTCCTAACCTGGCAATAGTCTTCAGAGTTCCTAACAAGCTAACTGCATTAATAAGCCACAGCTTATACAATTCTGCTTATTTCATTGCTTGACAGACAAACCCCCCTTTTAAAGCCTCTTGAAGTTTGGTTCCTTCGAAACTTTCACCACATTATCCAGAAATTGATTCAGAAATGTTTCAGAGCAGATAACAGGTTTGTAACCAGGCACACAGTCACTTTTAAAATGATGTAATGATATTTTACATTCACCTGAAAGAGCCTCAGTGCTTTTACCAATCCACCGACTTCATTTTTCAAGGAGAAAACAACTGCTGTCTTGCCACTTTCGGTAGCAGTTTCATTTTTGCTGCTTCCCTTGTTGCCTTTGTCGTCATTTTTGCCAGAGTTAGCTTTATTTAGCTTCAGGAATGTCGAAGCATAATAAAACGAAACGTTAGTTAGGGTTCCAGAATCCTCTGTAATTAGATTTTTCCCACACATTTCATTCATAAGTTGGAAGCTCCACCAATCATACAAACTTAAGGTGAAGTTGCCATGTCACTCATAACTTTCAATCATAAATATTGGTTTAATTTACGCTGAGAGACTATTTTCCAGTGGTCTCAGACATCATCTAGTGGTTGAAATTAAAAGGGGATCAGATTTGCTTCGCTTTAATAGCAACAAAAACCTGACTGTCTTAAAGCCTGAAGTATCATATATGAACAATTCCTGCCTTTCTAGAATTATTTTACAGCACAAAGTTTGATCTCTTAGCCTCATTGAATCATATGGAAACTATATTAATTACTAACCATAATAAAAATAAGATCAAACATATTTTTGACAATAATTTTATTTTCAATTAAATTTTAAAAACAAAATATTTATTTCATTCTGAAATATGTCAGCACATGCCCAGAAATTAATGAGTAATATTACTTTCTTCAGTTAGATCCACAGTGTCAATGTGAATCTGCCTGCAAAAGTTTAACACAGACAAGTGTATAACTCTAAGGCCATCTGTGTCAGAAGACAATGCTTGAAAAGTGACTATTAAAATTCAGTCACAAATAAAATGAAAAATGAAGAAAGGAAGGAAGAAACCTGGCAAGCTAATTATTAGGAGCAAACAGTAAAATCTGAGAAACTGAAAAAGATTAACACTTCATTCGCCACTTAAGATTTTATATTGCCTGAGGAAGTAATGTCTATTAGTCCTGCTGGCTAAAGAAAAAAATGACAGATTCCAGTAACTCAGGTCACATTGCCAGAAATGCAGAATAAAAATCTGGAAACTTTATTTAGGAATAGAATGGGAGGAAACAAAACAAAAACAACAAGCTGGGAACTTTCATTTGACAGACAATGCAAAATTAGGATGGTCTGTTTTATATTCTTTATATGCAAATACAGCATTGGGCAGACAAAGAAGTAACTCCTGGCAAATGGTGATTTAATACAATCATACCAATCTGCTACATCCTCATGAAACTGAGAAATGTAGGTTTGCTTTGGGACCCAGTGAATAGTTATCTGCCATTGTCTTCTTCTGATTTCTCTACTGGCTTTATTTTCACACATCAGTATTGCCTTACTCACTAGATTATATGTAATAGAGATGGAGATTTTATTATTTATGACTTGAGGGAGGGAAGAAGTTTATGCAGACATTGACATTTGGCAGTATGTTTAGTCATTAAAAGCTCAAATGTCTCAGTGTTCTTAACATCTGCCTCCTCCTCACCACATAACACACAGATCTCGCATATATAAGTAGCATTTTTTATATAAAAGGGTCATACATTAGCATTACCCTAAGCTTTCTTTGTTTTCCTTCTAGCAGTTAATTATGACTTCAAAATTCTTCATTGTAATATCTCATCCAAATATTCATTATATTTAAATGTTAGAAAATCTATTTACGCTTTGGCCTTATTTTTGCAAATTGATTTAAATAATTCTACAGAAGTTGCCACGTTTACTTTTCAACATTTTTATCAGTAATAATATGTCAGTACAATGCAGCCCTCTGGCACATATTTGGAACTACGATATTAAAACAGATTATTCTATGATACAGACTGAATTGGATTTGGTTGATAAACTCTGGTAGTACAGTAATAAAATACCATTTAATATTTTTAATGACTAGGACCTGGACACATTTTTATTTCATGGTTTTTGTTAAATCCCATGACTATTACCTCAAAGCAGGATCTAAAATCCTGCAAATACTGCTTTTTTTATTCTGTAGATATTATAAACATAAAAATCCCTTAAATACCATAGCAAGTGATGTATTGCTTGTATTATTCCATCAAGTAAACTGAAAAAATTGAGCAATGTGGAACACAGAAAAACTTTTGAAAGGAATTCAATCTTTCTTTTATTCCAATAACCTGCACCCACAACTAAGAACAGAAAATAATAGTTCTATGTTTAAAGACCAGTCTTTGTAAACTGAAGGGGGTGTAGGAGACACAATGATCTTCTGAAAACCGTGGAAATTTATTAATTTGTTCTCCTTACTCCTCCTCCTAATAATAAATGGCTTTTCAAAATTCCTCACACTCTTTTTTTTTTTTTTTTTTGGTTGTAGATTTAAGACATTGATTCATACAATCTCTCATTCTTAATGTTCAGGAACTTCTTAACTCCGTACTTATAAACTTTGCGGAAAAAAAGTTTAGCACGCAGTGATTGGCACACTCGCTTTACTTACGGAGAGAAGAGGAAGACTGAAGGCAGACAGGAGGAAAGCAGGGTAGAGAGTTTATAAAGAAGGAGAAAGTTGAGGTGTGCGTGCTTACTTACACTACAAGAGGGATTCATATGGTGAGGAGAAGATGGTCACTACCCTAGAAAATACTTCTCCATAGTGCCAGGTACGTAGTACTCACTGTTAAGTTGCCGAGTAGCTGATGCTCTTCGGGCACTGCTGAATCCAGGGAAAACCCTCTCCTTGCCCAGTATTTACTGGAAAACATCATCATTGCTGGCTGCATGGATCCCAGTGTAATATTCTTTCTCTGCAGCAGGGGGGACTAGAGGGGCAGTAGCAGCGCTGGCGGAGATTGAGAGGAAGGGGCGTGCGATCAGCTGCCTGCTTGGGGCGCTGTCCAGAACCTGGTGCTGAAGAGCAATGAGAATCCTCCCATCCCCGGGCTCCTTTATATGAATGACTGGAGACTGATGGAAGGCTGATTAGAAAGAAACTCATTTCTGGTTGCCGATGGCCACAGTCAGATTACAGACCTGAAGCCTGGGGTTATCTGTGCTCATGATGTGATTTGTTTCATAGGTCGAGTAGCTTTCCGGGCGGGGGTGGTGGAGAACAATACATAAGGGGGTGTCATTTGTACAAGAAACCATCTATCCCCTGACGTTAGCTCTCTCATCTCTCAAGCCTGCCGCTGGCAAGTTAACCTCAGTCTTTAAGCAACTGTGAATTCAAAGATTTTGTGCTTTCTTTCCAAAATTAGAAAAATAATTTACGAAAGATCAGCACTGCTGAATCCTTAAACCATTTTATGGATTTTTTAATTTTTAATTTTTATGGATAATGAATAGTTGTGCATACTTATAAGGTACATGTGCTATTTTGACAAAAGTGTGCAATATGTAATGATCAAATAAGGTAATCAAGATATCCATTGCCTCAAGCATTTATCATTTCTTTGTGATAGAAACATTCCAATTCCACTCTTTCAGTTATTTTAACATACAAAAGAAAATAAATTATTGTGCTCCTGAATACTAGATCTTATTCCTCCTATCAGCCTATTTTTTTACTCATTGACCAACTCCATTTTATGTTAATAAGCTTTTTCTGACCTGACATACTGTAATTTTGTGCATGCAAACATGTGAGTGTACATATGTGTAATGGCTTTCATAGAAGGACTTCTTCTTAATCCTGTGATTCCTCTATGTAGAGTTATATGGAGGAAAATGTATTGCAAAGAAAATGTAAGGGTTTGATTTAGCCACAGGGAGTTTATGTATAGCTCAGATACTAACCCTGGAATCTTCCTTACTAAATGAGAAATAAAAGGAGACTAGATTCCCATATATCAGCCATTCATTTTAACACTCTTGTGGTTACTGAATTTTTTCTCTCCACTGAAAATCATGGAAATTTAATCATTGACATAACCCTTTCATATAAAAACTGCTACTTAAATATATGAGATCTGTGTGTTATGTGGTGAGGAGGAGGCAGAGGTTAAGAGTACTAAGACATCTGAGCTTTTAATGACTACATATACTGTCAAACATCAGTGTCAACTAGATCAAATCCAGCAACTTGACATGCATAGATTAATCAATATTCTTACTATTCAAACCTTAGAAAGTCATAAAATTCACAAGGCCACAGGAAAATGTTACCAATCTCCTGAAGAATGAAAAACTCTTGGCCAAATGTGCTTGTTTCACTAAAAATCTAAACAAAATCTGGTGCTGGCACTGCTTGCCTATATATATATATATATATATATATATATATATATATATATATAAAGGGTTTCAAAACAAGTTGGGATGAACTAATATTGACTGAAGTTTAATTGTTTCTGGAATCTTGAAGTGATATAATTATTAATTGATCTAATTCTGAAAATATTATTTGGTTTACATATTCTGTAAAGCTCTAATCAGCTCTAATCAGCTAATAGGAGAAGCAAGTTTAAATAAGATGAATGAAGTAATGACAATAATAGCTAATGTTACTGAGATGTAATGAAAAAACCAGAGATGTGAAGGGATAAAATCCACTAGACAGTGTCCCTGCTTAGATGTGAAAGCGAGGGAAAAAAAGATATTAAAAGTAATTTATTTAAAATATGTATTTACAATATTAAAGATTTAACTACTTTTTCTCACCCTAGAAACCCTATTAAAACAACATAAAAATTCCTTTTCAAGGTACATAAGAAATGCATAAATTGGAAAACAACAGCAACAAAAAATTAGCAGCTTGAAAGAAGAAAAAAATGATCAAAGGCTTTGCAGTCATGGGAAAGCTGAACCTTAAGCTATCAATGAAGAAGACTGAGAAGCAACGCAATTTACATGACAGAATATCCTAAAGGCTCAAATATCTCTGGAATTGAAGGTAGATGAGACTGAAAAAGAGTGGTTCGAAGTGTGAGAAGCAGTTAGACAAATCAAAACTTACAACAAAGTTACAATAATCAAGACAGTGTGGTACTAAGGACAGATATATAGGTAAATGAAATAGAATTGAGTGTCCAGAAATAAACTCTTATATGTAGAGGGAATTGATTTTCAACAAAAGTGCCAAGACAATTCAATGGGGAAAGAATGATCTTTTGAACAAACTGTCCCGGAATAACTTTGGATATCCACATGCAAAACAATGAAGTTGAATTTCTATTTCACATTGCACACAAAAATTAACTCAAAATGAATCATAAACACACAATAAGATCTAAAATTAAAACTCTTAGAAGAAAGGGTAGGAGTAAATGTTTTTGACTTTGGATTAGGCCATTGTTTCTTAGATACGATACCAAAAGCATAAGTACCCAAAGAAAAAAATAAGATTTCATCAAAATTAAAGACTTCTGTGCTTCAGAGGACACCCTCAGAAAAGTGAAAGACAACCCACAATACGGGAGGAAATATTGGTAAACCATGTATCTCACAGGAGACAGTATCCAGAATAAAAATTTCTTACAACTCAGCAATGAAAAAAACAAATAGACCAATTTTTAATTGGGAAACAAAGTTTATTTGAGACAGCTTGCTCTGTTACCCAGATTGGAGTGCAGTGGCACAATCATAGTTCTTGGCAGCCTCCACTTCCTGGGCTCAAGTGATCCTCCTGCCTCAGCCTCCCAAGCATCTGGGACTACAAGAACAGGCCACCACACCCAGCTAATTTTTTGTTGCTGTTGTAAAGGCAGGGTCTTCCTATTATGCTGAGGCTGGGCAAAAAATGTTAATAGACATTTCTCCGAAGAAGATATGCCAATGCAAACAGGAAAAGGTGCTCCACGTCATTAGTCGTTAGGGAAATGCAAATCGAAAAACACAGTATGACTTCTGACCCACAAGGATGGCTAAAATAAAAAAGACAGACAATAACAAATATTGGTAAGGAAGCAGGAAATGTGAAACACTCACACCTGGTGGTATTATAAAATGGTACAGTCACTTTGGGAAACAGTTTGGTGGTTTCTCAAAATGCAAAACATAAAGTTACTGTATGACTCAACAATTTCACTGCTAGGTATGTGTAAAATGGTGTAGTTACTTTGAAAAAACGTTTGGTGGTTCCTCACAAAGGTAAAACTAGAGTTACTACGTGATTCAGCAATTCCACTCTTAGGTGTACACCCAAGAAAAATGAAAACATATATCCACACAAAAACTGTACATGAATGTTCAAAGCATTATTATTCATAGTAGCCAAAAGTAGAAACAACTCAAATGCTATCACATAATGAAAAAAAAAACAAAAAAGATATATCATAAATAAAATATTATTTCACAATATAAAGAAATGAGGTACTGATACATGTTACAATATGGGTGAACCTTGAAAACATTATGCTAAGTGAAAGAAGCCAGTCAGAAAAGACCATGCATGTATTGTAAGATTTTGTTTATATGAAATGTCTAGAAGATGTTAAAAGAGATCATTTTAAAAAGAGAGACACAAACAGAAAGTAGATTAGTGGCTGCCAGGGGCTGGAAAAAAAGAGGAGGTGGGGAATAACTGCTAAAAGGTACAAGGTTTCTGTATGAAAATGTAAAATTAAATATTAGTGATATTTACACAACTTTGTGAATATACTAAAAACCACAAAATTGTACACTTTAAGGGAGGGAAACTTTCGGCGTATACATATCTCAATAAAGCTGTTATCTTATTTTTAAAAAGCAGTTAAAATTCCATATTCCCCTTGACTATTCTAAACAGCCACGCCACCTCCTCTTGGGAAGGTTACTCTCTGGAAAGGGTAAAACAAAGGGCCACTGTACTTAGGAGCATCAAGCATAGTTGAGAATAGGGGGTACCATTCTGATTAAACGAATGTATTGAGGTATTGAGACTCGTATCATGACATGGAGACTCCCAAACATCGGAAGGCTGACAGCCAGGCATTTAGTCTCCAGCCAAATAAAGACAAAAATAATTCTTTGGAGAATCTGGCAAAGGCAAGATCTTAAAACACAGTGAGAGCTAAGATAATATTGAATGCTCTGGACAAAATAATGCAATCAGATTACCCTGTAAGTTCACATTTGACAAGCCCCAATTTAAATATTTGTTGGAGAGTATGGGGTTAGATTAGTGACAACTATATATAAAATCAGCAAGTAAAAAACCTTGATAAAAATTAACTCCCCAAGAAAAATGAAAATTAGGGCTGAAGGGGAGCATGTCTCACTGGAGGATTACATTTACAAAGTCATAACATAAGCACTAAATATTGACCTAACCAATATTATATCAATTATATTGGAAGACAGACAGATAAGAAAGTGTGCATATGAATAATAGGGGCTGTGGGGAGAGGATAAACAGCTAAATTCTCATCTTCCAAGATGAAAAATCAATGGTTAATGCCTAGAGCTGAAAATCAAAGTAGTTGCAACACACACATACTACAGCATTCAGACATATGGAAGTAAATACCACAAGCATGACCTGACAGTTGAAAGTCTTGCCACTGGTGGGGGATGAGGAGGGTAGGAGGATATGGATGGTGGGGAGAAGGGGAGGAACAGTTTCTCATAACAACAAATCTTGTGGAAACCATGTACGTGTGTGACATTGATTACAAAAACATAAACTTTGAAAATAAATTATGCCGGGCATAATGGCTCAGGCCTATAATATCAGCACTTTGGGAGGCCAAGGCAGGATGACTGCTGAGTCCAGGAGTTTGAGACCAGCCTGGGAAATATAATGAGACCCCATTTCTACAAAAGACAAAACTAAAAATAAAAATAAAAATTACTAGTGTAATGGTATGTGGCAGTATTCCCAGCTACTGAGGAGGCTGAAGCAGAAGGCTCGCTTGAGCCAAGGAGTTCAAGGCTGCAGTGAGCTATGGTCATGACACTGCACCCTAGCCTGAGTGACAGAGCAAAACTCCATCTCTAAAGTAAATAAATAAATGAATAAATGCTGCATGGAAATAAGGCATTTTTTTAAGTAAAACAAAGTTTAAATCTTCGCTTTGCTAATTCCTACTTGTGCTTAAGCAGGACACATTACTTCACATTTCTCAGCCTCCATTTCTGTAATAGAAGGGCAATAATATCTAAACCTTATAGGGCTGTTATGCTGATTGTATTGGATATGTATAAAGTGATTAACGTGGCGGCTGGCAGATATTCGACACTCAAAGTGTTAATTATCTTCCTATGCCTCATTGATTCTGAAGCCAGAGTAATATAAAATTGAGCATTGGTTTGCAATATTTGACAGAAGTTTAAGAGACATGGATACCTAGGTTTTAATGAAGTGGTTGCCCTCATAATTCGTGTTAAGTAAGAAGTCAATAGTCATAAGGTGAGCCAACAGAATTGGTTTGGATCAAGCAGCTACAGAGGCTAGAAGTCAGGAAGTGGAAAATTGAGTAGAAAATACAAAGAGATATTGTCAGATAAGGAGACCTCCAATATAATATCTTACAGGAGGAAGAAGGCCATGTGATCATGAATGGCCATGATGACAAACAGCTGAGATATGAAATAGGGGTCCACAAAATTAGGGAAGTTTTATGTTAAGAATATCAGTGAGTCCTCAACATAGGTATTTGTTGTCATTGAGGAAAGTAGTGAAATGAGAGAAATACTATAAACCAGTCCTTAAAACACCTGGATAAATGGAAATTGCTTCTGAGAGGCTGTAGCCCATATGAACAAAGAAATGAAAAAGGCAATATAAATAAACTAAAACAACCAAGGGGATGCTGAAGCGTCCATGGCCCACAATTGGAAGAGACCAACCTATCCATGCCTACCAATTTCCATGTTGTAGACAGAAGGTGAGAGGCCTGAGGACTCCTTATTTCTTCTCCTTCCCTTACCACTCACACCCATCATGCTGGCCAAGTTAGAAGCCAGCTGGAAATGCAATGTCATGAAGAGAAAGCTAGGCTTCAGTAGTGCAAAGAAATGTGTTTGGGAGAAAGAATGAAAGGACGTGAGTATACTTAAAGTAAGGGAGAATTTGCCTGGCAACACCCCAGTGTGAATGGAGAAAGCAGGTGTAAAGTTACTAATGGATAGATATTGTATGTGAGTGTTTGGAGATACTCAAAGCAACAGTGGGAGTTTCAAGATTGGAATTCAACAAAAAGCCTGATTCCTTTTCCCTTAATAACTTGTCCTTTAGGTTTTAAGCTATCATTCCAGTCTATCAAGTATGTGTCACAAGCAAATTTGATGCATGTGCTTACTATGCTTAAATTCATATTGAATAAGACAAGAGAAAGGGCTGACTTCTATGTTTATAGCACACAACCAAGCTAACAATCAGTTTGGCTGGATTTTTTTTCCCATTGACATTTGTCTTCTAGAGATTATAGGGTGGTATACTTTAGTCTTCTTGGAAGGAATTGTTCTCTATTACTACCAACCACTCCTAATTTTGTCAAATTAACCGCATGAATATCATACCAAAATGAGTTTGTTGCCCATCTAAGGTGCTTCCTTGATTTACTAGTATTGTAACTTATCAATAAAAGGAAATGAAATAAGCCTGCAATGATTTACTTTTAGGAAACTCAAGCAGACTCCTAGATAACACCATTTTATTTTCAAGATATTCACAAACCAACATCTCTCCTGACTTTGAGTGAAGTCTTGATTGATTATTAGTCTCAATAGTCAATATGAGTGATGCACTGTGCTCAGATGAAAATTTCCAAAAATTAGTACTCAAGTGACTTTTAGCACTTCAACTCATACTGTAACAGATGAAGGTGTTTATAACACAAAAGTATTTGTTCCTGATTACTCTCAAATACTACATAAACTATCATTTGACAGGGAAAAGGGATAAACAAAGAAAAATTGCACTGAAACTTTGCATGAAGGTTGTGTCAACCATCTAGACATGCAGACAATACAATCTGACCTGAAATCAAGCAGGACAATTTGATATCAGAGTCTGACCGAATTGACCTAATGTTGAAGCAAAACCAAAAACAGCTGTCCACAATATTAAGCATTGTTTCCTAATAAAATGTTCACTGACTGTCAGACACTGTGATTTCCCATACTACTTAAAATGTTTAACGCAGACATGTCATTTTTGATTTTGTGATTATTTATTGATTGAGGGTGATCAGACCTCATAAATAAGCAAAACATGAGCTATATCTTACACTCTTTTCTCATCATTTTAAATAATTTTTTATAAAGGGAGAATGGATAAAAGGCAAGCATATCTAAGCCAAATATGAAGAAAACTGAAGCACAAAAAGAATAGTGATTTATGGTGGGGGCAGTAAGTCTGTGGCTGGGAAGAAACCGGAATACACAGTTCAGATTTGAAGTCAAAATGACCTCAATCAATAGAAAACAAATCGATGGGTACCTCAAGGCTCTATCTGCAGGGTAGTATGTATGGGGAGGAAAAGCGAACCACATAGCTGTAAGATTCAAAAAGATGGTTTGTGGCAGTATTTGGTTGCCATGATATAATAATAGTGATAGCATTTATAAGTGCTTTATCACGCCCAGTACCATATTAGACATTTTATATGTACTCCATTTACTCCTCACAACTGAGGTAAGTAATATCCTCTTCTACAGATGAGAAACTGAGGGCTGAGAGGCCTGGTCACAAAACTAAGAAGCAACTGAACCAGGTCTCAAATCCATGACTGACTCAAATCTGTGCTCTTAAAATTTTTGTTTTACTTCATATGTAGACATTTTCTAATATGAACAATTCAGTTTGACTAAATTATTTTCTGACGTTTGACTTCCAAAGCTTATAGAACAAACTTTATATCTTTTGCAAGAATAAAGCACCTTATAAAAGTGACCCAGGCATCCAGACTCCACCCTGATTTCACCTTGAATTTGAGAAAACAAGCCCCTAAAGCAAGTTGTACTATCTGATAAGACGACCTATCAACACGGTTCACATTATTTGTGTTTACATAGGTATAAAATTCTAAATTGTGGCCAAGAAACTTTGGGTCAGCGATAGCATATAAATTAGAACAGAACAAGAATAAAAATAAGGCTTATAAAACTTCTAAGTTTTTTTTCTTCTCCTTTTTCTGAGATGGAGACTGGCTGTTGCCCAGGCTGGAGTGCAGTGGCATGATCTCGGCTCATTGCAACCTCCACCTCTTGGGTTCAAGTGATTCTTGAGCTTCAGTCTCCCTAGAAGCCTGGATTACAGGTGTCCACCACCACACACAGCTAATTTTTGTATTTTTAGTAGAGACAGGGTTTCGCCATGTTGGCCAGGCTGGTCTTGAACTTCTGACCTCAGGTGATCCACCCACCTCAGTCTCCCAAAATGTTGGGATTACAGGCATGAGCCACCGTGCCCGGCCGCAGTTTTTTAAAGCAAGCTTAACAACAAAGACTGTATTTTTTGAAATCCGTGGTGATGCTCTTAGACAATGTGAGTCTTTAAGGAAAACTTAGGAAACTTAGGAGATTAAAACATGAGTGAACCCTGGACCAAGGGTAGGCCTCTTATGGATCTACTCCGTATTGTGAAGCTATCAAGTACAATATTTGTAATTCAAACCTTCTTACAGAATAAACTCTCTTCTAAACTTATTTATGTCTAATTCTGAGGGGTAGAGCTGAAGGATGTGGAAACCTCAGCAACCCAGACATGGGAAAAAGTGTCACAAAATCAAATTCAGTGACCCATAAAAATGAGAATTTCTGTGGTAAAGAATCTCCTTTGCTACAAGAGTTGTGTGTGTGTGTGTGTGTGTGTGTGTGTGTGTTGTTTTTAAAAGGAAGGTGTATTCTCATGTTCAGAATGATTCAGTTGTCCTGTTAGGCTCAAGGGGAATATTTGGAGAAAGGATGTTTTTTTGGTGGGAGGGCAGATAGTTATCACCTCAAGCACTTATCATTTCTTTGCATTAGCAACATTCCAATTCTACTTTTTATTCTGAAATACACAATAAATTATTAACTACCATCACCTTATTGTGCTACCAAACACTAGATCTTATTCCTTCTAATTGTATTTTTATGCCCATTAACCACCCCTTCTTTGTCCCACCTCCCCACTGCCCTTCCCAGGCTCTGGTAACCATCATTCTACTATCTCCATAAATGCAGTTTTTCTTAGTCTCCACATATGAATGAGAACATGAAATATTTATCTTTCAGCACCAGGCTTATTTCAATTAACATGTCCTCCAGTTCCATCTGTGTTGTCATAAAAGTCAGAATTTTATTTTTATGGCTGAATAATATTCCATTGTGTATATGTACCACATTTTCTTTATTCATCTGTTGATGGATGCTTAGGTTGAGTCCATATCTTGGCTCTTATAAATCGTGCTGCAATAAACATGGGAGTACACATATCTCTTGGATACGCTTATTCCCTTTCTTTTGGATATGCACCCAGCAGTGGGATTGCTGGATCATAAGGTAGTTTTTTTAGTTTTTTTTTTTTTACTAACTTCCATATTGTTCTCCATAGTGGTTGTACTAACTTACATTCCCACCAACAGTGTATGAGAGTTCCCCTTTTTCCACATCCTCACCAGTATCAGTTATTGCCTGCCTTTTGATAAAAGCAATTTTAATCGGGGAAGGATTCTACTGTGTCTGACTGATGGCTTCAGGATTCTGTCATCTGAACTGACCACATTCTTATTTCTTAAATTCCATCCCTAAGATGTGCCTTTGCCAAGACAACCCATCCATTATGTAAGCTGTAGCTTATGAAGCGCTTTTCAGGTATGAAATGTCAATGAAAAGGATTCTTTTCTCCTCTGTCTTCACTTGTCAATAAAACTTTGGCAACAGTCATCCTCCACAGAAAGTTCAAAGGTTAGTTTAGAAAAACATTATTAGTTAGTAGGATGTGGAGGAAACTAGTGAGAACCATGATAGTTTCTCCTCCTTTAAGAAGTCTTAAGCTTTTATACAGAATGCTTAAAAGCTCTGTTAATCAAAGAAGAATATTTGTCCCAAAGTTACTCAACTTTTGAATAACTTTGGGACAAATATTTGAGCAAGTTTAAAAAATTCACCTTTTAGACTTCACTTTACACCTTGATGTGCAAAAGAAGAGTGGATATTGTCCATTTGGGGGAAGAAGTGTCTAAGGGGGCATCGATATGTTTATAATAGCATTACTTGTAAAAGTACAAAAACTAAAAGAACTTAAATTTCACTCCAAAAACCTAACAATTTAATTTCTATATAATTTATTAGGGTTAGATGCTGTTAACTTTTTTTTTTTTTTAAGAGATAGGGTCTTGCTCTGTCTCCCAGGCTGGAGTGCAGTGGCACCATCATAGCTCAATGTAACATTAAACTTCTGGGTTCAAGCAATACTCCCATCTCAGCCTCCCAAAGTACTGGGATCACAGGCATGAGCCACCATGCACAGCCTAAATACTGTTAATTTCCAATGACTTACTTCCTAGTCAGCAAACACTACATTTGGCTCATTTAAGACTTGACTTAGTTAACAAAAAAAGCATGTGGCCAAAATCGTTGGGTACATACTCCATACCCATGCCCCCGACAGTGACTGTAGCATGCAGTGTTAATGCTGACATTCAGAAGAACCATGATGGCTGTCCTACTGGAGAGCAACTTGCTTTGCAAAGCGAGTCAGTGACACCAATGGAAGAGATTCCAGTACCTACACAATCAGGGAAAACAACACTCAAAGCCATAGAAAAACAGCCCTATTTGTATTTTCAAAGCAGTCTACCAACCCACTGGGTTCTGTGCTTCCAGTAAGACTAGTGTGATGTTGGAAACATTATTGACTGTCACAGCAAAAGTCCCTCTCAGAAGTTAATAGGTCTTTTTAATTAAAAAAGCTAAACTAGACTGCTGCTCAATGATCGCAGCAAAGCTTACTGGAATTTCTTTTCATTCTGTCACCTTTTACAGAGACAGAGGTATGTGAGGAGCAATATACTATCCAGATCCCTTGAGAGGGAGAGGCAAATTTAATAGCTCACTTCCTATTATTCTAACATCCTGATTTCATGAATAGGGATTGAATCACATCAGGCAAAAACCATATTCCTGATTCCTGATTGTTCTTAGAAGACTTTCGTTTATAATCACTTCTTTTAAACATTGATTTCATAAACAGTGTAATTTCCCAGGTGGCTGAAAGAAGTGCTGTGGATATCAAAAAAGAGTGTGGATGTCCAGTACAACTGTAGACACTCCCCCAACCTTTCTATCTAAGGGTAACACACCGTTTTTCCCTGTGTCAAGATGGATGGCCTGAAAAATAGAAAACTGCTTACAACAATGGGGTAGCATTTGTAATTAGAAAACTGCTCAAATATACACAACTTAAATTCCTCATAAGATCCCAAAGGAAGAACAAGCCAAATATGGTTGCATCATTTAAATGGCAGTGTATATACATATGTCCAAGTACAGATACTTAGTATCAGGTAATGACATTAGGTACTGATGGAAGCCTTTCAGATTCCAATAATTTAATCTTGTTTCGTGCTCAGAAGTGACATAAAAAGCTTAATTTTCTTCAGAAAGTAAGAAATGAGGAGAAACCTACATATAACAGGCTGAGCTGTCATCACTTTTTACTAAAAATGGCGACCAGAACTAGAGCAAATCCATTTTAGAAAATCAAGGAACAATCTTTTTAAAAACTAAGGGAATTGTCCACTTAGCCATAAATCAAAAGATTACCATATGAAATACAATATATAATGGTAGTGCTCTAGCTTCAGGGGGCTCAGGAAATTACCTAGATGCTTGTTAAAAATGCAGATTCCTGATCTGACTTCCAAAGACTCTGATTCTGTAAGCCTGAAGTAGCACCTGGACATATATCTTAATAGTACAGACCAAGGATCTGGAAACAAGCACTCTGAAGATATTTTAATTAATGGGAGCTCAGCACACAAAATCATTAGCATAAGTTATACATTGTTACTATTCTGGTAGATAACTTGTAACAATGGTTACCAACATTTGAGGAAAAACAGAGAACACTTTCAGAAACTATGTGACCTGCCTCCAAAAACATGGAGGTACCCCCACAAGACTTTGCATACAGTGAGGTTCCTGGATCTTCTGAAAACCCCAAAAAGATGCCCAAGCTAGAATGATGTTCTCCTGGTACATATCTGCACATAAGTCAGTTGAACTGTAGGTTCTTCAATAAACATTTAGGGTTACTTTATACAAACTCTTTAATAATGGGCATGCTTATATGTGAATTTCACATAAGAATTCATCCGCCTCCCTCTATAAAATTTCTTGGCAATGTCAAGTTCATAACAATCACTCATTATCTGTCCCAAAAGGCTTTTTTACTGCTCAAAAAAAAAATTAGTATCTAATCACTAAGACTAAAGTTCCTTATAAACAGATGAAGAATCTTAGACCCATGAAATTATTAAAATGGGGAGGTTCTTAAATGCAAAAGGTTCCCAGAGATTCATGCCAGAATTGAAAATACATATGCATTTCAACTTCTATTGAGGTTATGTTCCGATAAACATATCATAAACTGAAGACATCATTAATAAAAAATGCTTTTAATACATCTAACCTACCAAACATAGCTTAGCCTACCCTACCTTAAACATGCTCAGAACACTACATTAGTTTACATTTGGGCAAAATCATCTAACACATAAAGCCTATTTTATAACAAAGTGTTAAATATCTCATGTAATTTATAGAATATTGTAGTAAAAGTGAAAAATGGCTGTATGGGTACTCAAAGTATGGTTTCTATTCAATGTACTGCTTTAAAACCATCATAAATTTAGTTGAAAGTTTGTAAGTCAAATCATCATAAGTTAGATCATCTGTACTTTTAACAGTTAATGTTAGAAACTGAATTTTTTTTTTTTTTTTTTTTGAGACGGAGTCTCGCTCTGTCGCCCAGGCTGGAGTACGGTGGCCGGATCTCAGCTCACTGCAAGCTCCGCCTCCCGGGTTTACGCCATTCTCCTGCCTCAGCCTCCCGAGTAGCTGGGACTACAGGTGCCCGCCACCTCGCCCGGCTAGTTTTTTGTATTTTTTAGTAGAGACGGGGTTTCACCGTGTTAGCCAGGATGGTCTCGATCTCCTGACCTCGTGATCCGCCCGTCTCGGCCTCCCAAAGTGCTGGGATTACAGGCTTGAGCCACCGCGCCCGGCCTAGAAACTGACTTTTAACAACTTTACCACATAATATAGCACATATTTTACATGTTATAAGGGTGGGGACAGAGCATCTTGTGAAAACAAACCTTTAAAAAAAACTAGTAAATATACCTGAACTATATATTTTAGCAATCTTAATAGCACATAGTATTTGCTAACTAGACTCTGTGGACTGATGAAGACTTTTTCCAGAACTATACTATACTATCACTTCCATATAAAAAATATGCTAGATAGAAATGCAGTTTAGTAAAAATTGTTTTAACAAGTAGTTTTGTAATAAAACTTAACAGAAGTTCAACTTACTAAATGTATTAAGATTAAAAAAAAAAAATCTGAAGTGGGTATCACATTATGCAGTAGCAAAACTCCCAAAAAGTCACTGTCCAGGAAGAACAAGGAGGACATCAAGATGTTCCAAGCAATTTCCTGAATAGCAGGAAATGAAAGGCTGGAGATGCTGGGTTTTTGATCAGTTTATGTTCTTTTTCTGAATAGGCTTACTCATTATTAACTGATGAAAGATAATACACGTAATATTAAAAACTAAAATCTCCAACGGTTCTACTGTTGTGATTGTCAGTTAATGCTCAACTAGGAAAAAAGTTCATTTTGTTCCCTAACTTTCTTGGAGGAAAAAAGTCTATCTCTAGGACCATTTTAGAACTGCACAACTTTTGGCCGGGCGCGGTGGCTCAAGCCTGTAATCCCAGCACTTTGGGAGGCCGAGACGGGTGGATCACGAGGTCAGGAGATCGAGACCATCCTGGCTAACACGGTGAAACCCCGTCTCTACTAAAAAATACAAAAAACTAGCCGGGCGAGGTGGCGGGCGCCTGTAGTCCCAGCTACTCGGGAGGCTAAGGCAGGAGAATGGCGTGAAATGGGGAGGCGGAGCTTGCAGTGAGCTGAGATCCGGCCACTGCACTCCAGCCTGGGCGGCAGAGCGAGACTCCGTCTCAAAAAAAAAAAAAACTGCACAATTTTTTTCTTTACACTATTAGCATCACTTGCAGTAAGTTGTTTTACAGAGTCAAATAACTATATCCTTCAAGGCAACACTGTGCCCATTTCCATGCTAATGAAAAATTTTTTTGTTTTAAAAGGGATGTTTTTCATTTCCATAACTTATTCAGATGATCATTTTAATCACATAAAAATGAGATGAACTGAGGTCCATCTTGGATGTTTTTTCTTCTATTAAAGAATTAGCCGGGCACAGTGGCTCACACCTGTAATCTCAGCACTTTGGGAGGCTGAGACAAGTGGATCACTTGAGGTCAGGAGTTCGAGACCAGGCTGGCCAACATGGCGAAACCCCGTCTCTACTCAAAATACAGAAATTAGTTGGGCGCGATGGCACAAGCCTGTAGTCCCAGCTCCTCGGGAGGCTGAGGCACGAGAATCGCTTGAACCCAGAAGGTGGAGGCTGCAGAGAGCCGGGATTGTGCCACTGCACTCCAGCCTGGGCAACAGAGCAAGACTGTCTCAAAAAAAAAAAAAAAATAGCAGACTATTTCTAAGTATAATTTAACTAAAAACACTACTTCAACTTCAAATTTATTTTAATGATATATACAGGAGTTAACAACTTACAATTAAACCAAAGTAAGTTATGTTAATTCCACATAACTTAAAATCATGCAGTACTGCATGGTAAAAACAACAGCTTTGTGCACATACAAAAATTATTATTTTGAGACTCATGAGAGCATCTAGAAAGTTTTCAAATAAGCTTTTTGCAAAGAGTACTTTATAAAAATTTATATATCTGATTAATCAGTTAATGCATTATTAGGAAAGATAATAAACATTATTAGTAAAGTGAGGTTACAAGCAATTAATTTTAAAATTATACCAGGTACAGGGTTGAACATAATCTCATGAAATAAATGTCTAAGAAAATAGTTTTGAAAAAGATCTCATATTGAAGCCATGTTAAATTTTGATAAACCAGGTTATATAAATCAAGTTTATTCAGTTAATGAAAATATGCCTAACCTTTCTTATACTCATAAATAAGTACTTATATATAATCTTTATATACAAGTGAAGAAAAGTTCAATGTAAAAAATACACTGCCAATCCACTTATTATGGTTGAAATAATTATTTATCTACACATTAGACTGCATTGATGAAAATGTCCAATTTAAATCACATTCGACCAGCATAAATATTTAAGCTGAGTATTGTTGTAAACAATAGAGAAAAAAATCCTTTTATTTTTATTTTTTATTTCATTATGAGTAACAATCTACGTCTCAGCTTAGAATGCTATAGAAAGCCTCCACATTTAATTTAATCAAATCCCAAACCCAATAAACTTAGAGTAAACAAAGCGAATGTTTTTCAAAGTGCATAATTTCCAACTCATCCACTTGCGATATTTATCCAATTCCAGTTCATCAGCAAGAAAATAAAATGTACTTGGCTATAAAAATACTCAGGAATGTTATCGAAAAGGAAAGGCTATTTGGTAGAAGTAACTACAAAAATAATTAGTTTAAATCTTTGTAAAGCTTTAATGTAAGAACATCAGTACACTTTCTTTACATAAACCTTAAAGCATGATCAATACCAAGATTTTAAATTTTCAACTTTCAAGTACTTGAAAAAGAGTTGCAACAAAGTGTCTCTTCCCAAAAAAGCAAGAATAGTGATCATGCAGGTGTTAATCTGCAGACATCTGAGGACACTGGTATCTGTGTTGGACTGTCATCTCTGGCTCCACTGGCAGAGAGTGTAGGCAAGGCATTACTTTGAAACGCAGATGTAGGACGAGGAGTCATGACAACATTTTCGTCTTCACCAATGTCTGAATCTGGTGTTGTAACTTCACTATCTTGAAGCCCAAGAATCTCACAGACTGCTTGTGGCAATTCCTGGATATGAAAAATCAAACTCAAAACCATATTTCACTACAGAGGAAAAATAACCAAAAAGTAACCCTTCTGTTTAAGACTACATTGATTCCAGAATCTGAGCATTTGTCCTAACAATGTGAATGTCATGTACCCTTCTCACAACTTTTTTCTCAGCTCCAAATGAAATGCTAACCACCTTTCTTTCCCTAAGTGGTTCTTGGGTATCTTCCAAATTAGTCACTCTCCATCCCACCTCCACATTCCCACAAACATAGCATGTCCTAATATTTGGCATTTATCTCTTTCTACTTTTTGTAATAATATCTTACTTAGACCATCTGTCTCTTTCAGTAAACAAAGTTCTTCAAAGGCAAGAAGTATCTCATTGACATGCTTTGGAAGAGAACAGGTATCAAATAAATGTTTGTAGAACTGAACCAAGTAACAGTTTGGATCCATGAACAAATGATACAAGGACTAAGCAAGAATTTTCATAAAAATGCAAAGTCATAATGTGTGCAGCAAACCAACGTGGCACATGTATACCTATGTAACAAACCTGCATGTTGTACACATGTACCCTAGAACTTAAAGTATTTAAAAAAAAAAAAAATGCAAAGTCATCGTCGGGCGTGATGGCTCACGCCTGTAATCCCAGCACTTTGTGAGGTCGAGGTGGGTGGATCACCTGAAGTCAGGAATTCGGGACCAACCTGGCCAACATGGTGAAACCTCGTCTCTACTAAAAATACAAAAATTAGCCAGGCATGGTAGTGGGCGCCTGTAATTCTAGCTACTCAGGAAGCTGAGGCAGGAGAATTGATTGAACTCAGGAGGAGAAGGCTGCAGTGAGCCGAGGTCACGCCACTGCATTCCAGCCTGGGCAACAGAATGAGACTCCGTCTCAAAAAAAAAAAAAAAAAAAAAACAAAGTCATGAGGTGGGCATGCACCGGTAATCCCAGCTACTCAGGAAACTAAGGCAGGAGGATCACTTGAGCCCAGGAGTTCAAGGCCAGCTTGGGCAACTTAGCAAGGCCCTTTCTCTTAATAAAAAAAGAAAAAGCCAAAACACACCAAAAGTACACTGCTTTGGTTCAAATTCAGATAATATATCAAATTTGCCTTGTTTTTAAATAATTAATAACTTGACTAATATAAGTGACACAGGCTAAATAATACTGATTTAATTATTTTTGATTAGCATTCATTTTTATTTAGAGATTCTGCATATTTAATATGAGAACCTATTCTGTATTCACGAGCTCAACTGGGTAATATATCATTGCTGAAATTTTACAGCCTCTTAAATTGTTATAGAAATATTTTCATTACTTTTATCATTTTGCCTTATTATTAGCTGTTTCCTATCTGCCATAATTAGTCAACTGTTTTCAATTAAGTGCTGTAAATCTAGAACAGCAAACAATAAGCCAGTCAATACTTTGTCTGCCCTCAACTTACTAAAATTGCTATTTTATTTCCAAGAAGAAAAATCTTTCTTGATCTCAACCCACCAAAAACAAACAAATCTTGCAATTACTTGAAACACTGTATACCTTGCATTTTACCATCTGTAGAGAAATTGCTTCTGCCTTGCATAGTATATCTTCCACATCAATTTTCATGGACAATTCATTGATATGCTAAAAAGTATCAACAAAATAAAATGATAATCAAAAGTGAATACACTATTATATTCTATTATACAAACAACTGATTACCAGTTATATTTCACTGCAGACAAAATCCTTAAAACAAAAACATTCATATACTACAAATACATAGGAAATTCCATGTATCTTTCTTTAGGTTATTCCAAGTTTTAAAGCTAAAGACTAGCTAATAGTCTTATATAAGGAACATTAAATCCAGCAGCTCTCCCAAGTCTGACATCTCAAAGTTTTAATCAAAAGACAATTAATTTTTGAAAAACTAAACTACATAAAAGAGCATTTGTTGAATTTCCTTTTCTTCCTAATTAGCCAGGTAAAAATAACTGGCCAATGTGTATTGGAACTGTCATTCTCAGATAGTCATTCCTAGCATTGTTACTGACACAATTTAAGTTATTCAAGAGATTTAATAATGTTCCAAGGAAATGTTCTGTATATCAGGACCACCAAACAGAAGAACCAGAACACTAAAATCTGAATTAAAGGAATAACTACCTTAAGTATTTCATTGAAGCCATAATGCTTTTCCATTATTTGCTGCTTTTCTGATTCCAGAATGGCACAACAGAGAAGAAGATGGAAATTTTTACATGGTAGTTCGGTCCACATTACCTATAGAAGGCAGAAGAACTATTTTGCAAACTGTATCAATTCTAAAACATTTTCCTCACAGATAGAATTCTGAACACTGAATGACTTCTATGCAAAGTAGATGTTGCCTGTTTAGGGTAGCCCAAGGTTTTTCTAGCTAGGAAATGAGGGGAACGAGAGTCTTACCTTCACCTACAAAGTAACTATCATCAAGTTTAATATTATATGAATATGATATACTCTAAATGCGGTTAAGATAACTATATTAAGTAAATTACTGAGCTTAACCAGTATGATAAATGTTATTAATGCAGGACCTACAGCCACAAGGTTAACGTGTAAGGGTTAGATGTATTTTCAATATTTTTCCAAAGTATCAGTTTCTCACTGTGATCTGAAAAAAAGACTAAAGCTAAGTCCTGGAAATAAAAAAGGTTCAGTTACATACTACATGGAATCAGAAACACCCAAAGGTAGCTCTCCATTCTAAATACGTAAAACCCTTGTATCACATTTTATCCCTGATTGTGACAATAACTGAATTAACTGCCCCAAATTTATAACCAAACATATAAAATGCTTCATCAATAGCTCAGCTGTTCCTAAATACAGATAATATCCTTGAATTTAGGGTCTTAATTTCCCCCTCCTTCATGTACCTAATAACATCTTTTCTGGAAACATAAAAACATCCACACAAACCATACCATTAGAGCATACCTGAAATGTGTTTACTTCTTTCAAAAGGAGTAAATCCAGTTGAATAATTTTCAAACTAAACCCAATTGTTGAAAGTTTAATTATAATGCAATTAACTTCAAAGTTTCATTAAAAGTTTGAATTTATTTAGTAAACACAGATTGAGGAGTTATTCTAGCTATGTGGTAATAATATTCTTAATTCATCCTTTAAAACCCATTTATGCCTGAAGTTGCAATTTTTTCAATTTTTCAATCAGAACTTGGTGATGATCTTGAGCAGCAGGATATAAACAACTCCCACATGCTTAGCGTTCCAATAATGGAACACTAGACATAAATGAATTAACCCATTTTTAACTCCCAAATTAAGATACTAATTTAACAAAACTGATAAACATTTAAGTATGATTCCAGATACAGAGCATGTGGGTTTTACTCCTAATTTCAGAACAGAGGAAGTGAGCACAAAGCAATCCACTTTTAACTTGTAACCAGCACAATGCCTTGTCTAATGGTAGTACAGCCATCAATAGTATAGGAATCCATTTCCAGCTATAAAAACCTCAGAGACCACTAGAGTTCCACTGTATAAAGTTGTATTTACTATCAAAATGGATTATCTCCCAATTCTTTCCTTGGAAGAATTTCTGTTATCCTAAGGTATGACCAATCATTATACCAGCATTCTATTAAAAAGCACACCAGGCTGGACACAGTGGCATACACCTGTAGTCCCAGCTACTTATAAGGCTGAAGGCAAGAGGATTATTTGAGTCCAGGAATTCAAGATCAGTCATAGCAAGACCCCTTCTCTTAAAAAAAAAAAAAAAAAAAAAAAAGCACACTGATTTATTATTAACAAATACTTAAGAAAATGTGAAATGATTTGGTTTTTCATTAAAGGTTGCCCTGGAAAAATAAACAATAGTGATTACACATGGGGGGATGGTGTAAGGGAAACATGGGATGTAAAATTACCTATTGGGTACTATGCTCACTACCTGGGTGATGGAATCATTCACACACTAAACCTCAGCAACATGCAATTTACCTATGTAACAAATCTGCACATCTACTCCCTGAACCTAAGAGTTGAAAAAATAAAGAGTTGCCTTGGGTAAAAAATGGAATAAAAGGAGTACACCAAAAACATAAGAAAATCCTCTATAACAGATGTGGCAAAGCCTCACATAAAGTCAAGTGTCTCAAAGGAAGAACAAAGGCAGCAAATAAATGGTCTAGAGAACTTGTTCTGGGATACCTCTTGGCCCCAAATCTCACAGAGACTGTAATTTGAAGAATGAAGTTCCAAATGACCAAATATTCAGTATGAGACTAATTTTTAAGAAGAGGCTACCAGTTCATCAGAATTCTGGAACATACTTGCCTTAGATATTTCAGTAAGGCTATCATAATCCATTTATACTCTACAGAATAAATTGTTTCTTTTCATAATAAATATCACATTTGCATAATAATTTAAGGACTTACCTCCCATAATCGAAGAATATCTAGAAAACTAAATTCCCTTTTGAATCTGATTAAAAGCCATCTGAAGCAAAAATAAAGGTATCCGGAGTCCTGAGATTCTATGCAGAAGAAAAAAACACATACACATATACGACTTATTCTCATGCTAATTACGTCAGAATACAGTTACTTTTCTCTAATTTTCCTATGCATCTTAGGCAATTCAAGCCCTATACATTTGTCTTCTACGTTAAGGAATCATTTCAAACTTGAAGGCTGACTTGTTTTTAAAAACTAACAAATAATACATTTTATGAATCAAGTTTAAGGCAGAATCATACAATGAGTTTGGTCCCACACTTTTATGGACCGAAGAAAGTGCAGTAGACTATATATGTCTTTAAGTTCTTTTTTATTGAGACACGGTCTTGCTATTCATCCAGGTTGGAGTGCATGGAGTGATCACAGTTCACTGTAGCCTCAATCTCCTGGGCTCAGGTAATTCTCTCACCTCAGCCTCCTGAGTGGCTGGGACTACAGGCATGCATCACCACAGCCGGCATTTTTTTTTTTTTTTCCTTATAGAGATGGGGTCTCACTGTGCTAGTCAGGCTAGTCTCAAACTCTTGGGTGCAAGTAATCCTCCCTCCGTGGCTTCCAAAGTGCTGGGATTATAGGCATGAGCCACTGCACCTGGCTTCTTTAAAGAGTTCTTTACATTTTTTTCTATGCATTACTCTACAATTTGCTGGGTATAGTTCTGATTCACTAAACTTACCTAAGTAACTGCAAAATCCACTGTCTAACAATCGAAGTAAGGTACTCAGCTGAATTAGCTGGGTCTTCATGCCTTGCATTTGTTCTTCAAAATTCTGATGCTTTAAAAGGAAGTAGTTTTATTATACAAGTAATATTTCATAAATATTTTATAGTACATAATGACTGATAACTAAAACATGATGTCCAAGGACAAATGTTGAACTTATACCACACTGGTTATCTTAAAAAATGTGTAACTAACCAAAAAACTAATGCAACACTAAAAGGGAAAGTAAAGAGAAAGAATCCTTGCTCTCAAAACTAAGGATTATTTTTTCCTCTATTCATTTGACTTAGATAAAGAAAAATGTAGACACAGCAACTGCTGACTGACTATTTATTTCTTACACAGCATAAAAGACTTGGTGAAAGAAACACACAAATTCTTTCCACTGTTAAATACTCCTTCAAATTACATGTAATAAAATTAATTTTAGGGTTAATATGTATTTCATTTTAAAGAATTACTTCTTAGGTTTGCTGACACTGGAAAATCCATAAAGTCAAAACCAACAATATTAAAATATTATCTGGATTTTGTACTTAAATTCTTTCACAAGTGCAAAGGCTGTATGATGCACGATACAGACTGAACACAGAAGCAAATGTGAAAATTCAGCTGTCTTCTATTAAACCAGACATTTTTAAAAATGAAAAATTTAAAACAATCTCTGTGTCAGTAAATTTTTCATTAGGAAAAGTTACTTTTCATTAAAAAATGTAATCTATGTTAAGGTAGAATGTGTTGTTAATGAATTAATAAATGAATACAAGTTTCTCAGTATTAATTTTTCACATAAACATCAACAGATAGAATCCACATAAACAAAAACTCTTTCAGTTCTTCAATAATATGGGAGAGTGTGAAGGGGCCCTGAGGTCACAAAGTTTGAGAACTGCTGGGGTTCATACGCTTTAAGCAATCTTCACAGTTGAGTAGACTCCCCACCAACACCTGAGTCAAGGGGCCAGAAGGCACCAAAACAGAAGCTCTGAAAGGCTTCTTAAATGATTTGGATCTCTTTAACTCAATCCCAATCCCAATCCCTCTGGGGTAACCTAACCCTAACCTAGTGAAAGCCTTAGAAAAACATTTCCTCCTTCACACTTACTTTTTCACTTTTACAGTGCAATAGTGCTTTAATACAACTATCACATTAGAAACAATTCATTCTTTAGTTTAAAAAAAATTAAGTCTATTAATTCTCAAAAAGCTGTTTCTCTTTAATAATTTTGAAAACCGTTTATTAACAGACTAACTCAAGGCTTTAGGATATAGTTCCTCCACATTTACCAGAGAGACCTATAGAGAAGGGGCAGAATCAACTCTGATTAACAGGATCATTCTTACTGTGACATAGCCAAAGACTAGAGCTGATTTGGGAAAACTAACATGGCATAGCCATTTGCTACCCACTCTGCTGTAAAAAAGAAGCATATTCATAATGACAGACACCATATTTGAAAAAGTGGTTACTCCTGGAGAAGGGAGAGTGGGATCAACAATGGATATACAAAGGGCTTCAAATGTGTCTGTAAATAAGTGTCTCTGTATGGGGCAGGGGAGGGCGAGATGGAGAGGAGAAAGGAACTAAAACTATATGGCAAAATGGATGATGGATATAACAAAGTTCATCAGATCACTTGTACTTTGTATTTCCATAATAACAAAGTCTATGCTTAGACCTACATTAGATGTAAGTAAACATCAATAAAAGTAAATTTATGGACATTAGGTTCAGCCACCACAAAAGTAGTACAAACTTACATGAAGTAAAGCTATAAAACAAAAACAAAGAATCAAGAAACAGCAGCACAGATTTAGGGACATCAAACAAAGGCAATGCAGTGAAAAAAAAATCATACAGGTTATTTTGATTGCCACGTATTGCCCTCTCATTATTGAAACATTATGAAAGAAAAGATGTTAGCAGACAATATACTAAGAAGATAACTTTTTAGAATAAAGACTAGAAAAATCCACAGAACATCCTTAATGGAAAACGCAAACACGAGAGCATTTACTGTGAAAATGATAGAACAAAGAAACTGAACCTTCATACACAAAAAATGACAGACTATAAAGTGTTTATTACACATGTTCAGAAGGCAGTCTTTACATGAGATCTATATACACACGTGTATGCATGTATGTATGTGGCATTATATGTCAATATATATTTACATGCCAATATTGGCTTAGTTTTATTGAAAACTTATTGCACAATCCTAATTACAGTATGTTCATCTTAGCTTTATTTTTATATTTTTTAGAATATCTACTATAGCAATTTAAACTAATCACTGGGGAAAGATTCACGTGTTTGTTCTACAAAAATCTGTTGAACAACCTCATGTCAGGCATTAGGAAAATTCTGGTATGCTACCAGTGAAACAAAGATATAATCCCTTTTATCAAGGAACATACTAACTCTGGTGAAAAGAGAATAAACAACAAAAACACAAGGAAGGCACACAACAGTTTTTATGTAATTGGTATCAGCTATATAGACCTTTATAATAAATGCCTCAGGTTTCTAGAGCACTTGGGAATAAATGCAACTAAGAAGGTAGACAAATCAATCAATCAAAAAAGGAAGGACGACAAACAATGACATTACCAAATTACTGCACTGATAATCCTTCCATATAATCAAAAAATAATAATTTATGGCAAAAAACCAATTTGAATATTTATGAATTTAACAGTAAAAGAACATTTTAAAACTATCAAATCTTACCAAGTATACATTTAGAAAAAAACTGAAAGAAGTGAGAACAAGTTGAATCTATGGACAAGAGACTTGAGGAAATGGGCACAAGCAGGGAAAATCTGAAGGAGAAAGAAAAATAGGCAAGCAAAAGGGAAGAATACAAGTAAAGAAAAAAAGAGAAGGGTACCACTTCCAAATTTCACATTTGTATCCCAAAAACTCTG
This sequence comes from Theropithecus gelada, assembly GCF_003255815.1. Classification (NCBI taxonomy): domain Eukaryota; kingdom Metazoa; phylum Chordata; class Mammalia; order Primates; family Cercopithecidae; genus Theropithecus; species Theropithecus gelada. Next base: position 30,963,980 of record NC_037679.1, on the reverse strand, counting down.
AGTTAAACCCTGTATTACAGGAAAATATTTCAGATGGTTAGATTCAAAATGTTTATCCCCTTGCAAGCAAGCCATTTCAATGTCCAACATAAAGGCCCAGCATCCAGTATGTTAGTCTTATTTTGAAGAAACACAGCAACCTATGTAGTCAGGTCTTTGAACTTCATATGCCTTTATTTAGTCTCACCCCTTCTCCTTTTTTTTTTTCCTAATAGATTGCTTGAGAGACTTTTCTATTTTATTTCCCTGTCAATATTCTCTGCACTATTATCCTAGAACTCTGTCTCAAAGATTTAACAATGATAATAGATAAAATGTTCTTTGTACTAACATGTATATATAGACAGTTCAACTCTAATAATCATATACTTCTGGGAAAATAACAATGAATTCCTAAGAAAGTGTCAGAGTTACAAATAGTTCAAACATATCTGGAGAAAAATCAGTTGCTATAATGATAAAATTCAAAGTCTTCACAAAAGGTAAGGATATTACTTGGCATGACTAAGATTTATCTCTGAAACAGATAATATTAAAGTTCAACTATTCCACAAAATTGAATTCATCTATTTTATCAATATTCTATAATGACGCATGGCTCTTTAGTAGAACATAAGCATTTACTGATATTAAATCCTGATTATTCCTATACTACAGACACAAACTATTTCCTGTATTAAAAACACCACCAGTATTTCTAAGACCTTGAAAGGCTACTAAAAAGAAAAAGTAACAAAAGGCATGAGGTAATTATTTTAAGTTCCATCATAGTTGGCTAAACATAAAAATCAACCTTACGCTATAAAATTATACAACTAAAATTTTCAAAATCAGTTTAATGGAAGGAATCCCTGTTCTTACCATTTGGTCCATGTAAGAGGCAAAGCACCAAAAGGCATCTACTTCATTTTCCATCACATATAAAAGAGGGGAAAGTAAGTCACTCATTCCCTGAACATATCCTAAAAAGAAAAGAAAAAAGAGTCTCTAAAAACCCAAGTTTTATGTATCCTTCTGAAAGCTGTGCATATCACCACCACTTCGCTTAAAATTGTATCTTTCTCATTTGCATTCAGAAATTGGTAGACATTGATATTCACCAAGAAAAGAATATAAATGAGGAGGAGGAACTCTAGTCATGAGTAAGAAAGATGAGTTGTTTTAGATTGAGATGTCAAGCAATATATAGCTTCTAGTATGTGTCTCAGTGCAGATACACTATCAAGAGTGGGTAATATTTTAAAAATAATGTGCAAGAGCATCATGAGACAGAAGAGGAATGAAGAGATAATCAAGAGGAACGTCAAATGTAAGAGTATACACTCAAAGACAGGTTTAAGAAAGACCAGTCAGAGAAGCAAAGAAAAAAATGAAGGGAGAAGAATGTTGCAAAAATCAAGCAGAAAGTTCCAAGCCCAGAGTGGTTAGCAATGCCAAACTATGATGAGCAAGCCACATAAAATAAGAACTTTGGGTTCAACTGCTTTAACAATCAGACCTTTAGATTCACACAACAGGAGTTACAAAATTAAGAGCCTCTTTTAAATAGTCATATCTATGTCCTTCTTTCTTTGTTACTCTCTACACCCAACCAATGTCAGCAACTGGGCTTAATCCAATCAATATTTTGTACCTGAAGTGACCACTTACCTACATATCTCTTGATGTTATTATAATTTCTCAACAGTGACAGTAATAGAGCCCTCGATTAAAAGAAAAACTAGGAAATTAAGGAGTCAGATCCCTCGCTTAAAAATAAGAAAAAGTGTTAGTTTTACTTTTTCACCTGAACATGTCAAACTTCTTGTTTTTTCACTTCCTCTTATAAAACCCTCAATTATCCTTGTTTTACAATTTTCAAGACTTGAAAAATTTTCAGACTTAAGAGGTTCTTGAACCAATGAAGGGACATGAACTTATACTAAGCCTTTTTACTTAAACATTATCATTCAACTTTGGTAACTTCTGTGTATTTATTAAAATCACGTAGAAATGTCTTTATTGGTAGCTTGGGAAGTCTGGAAAATAGTCTTTCATTTGCAGATCAATAGCTTACATTTATATTCAACAAAATCTATCTGCACTGAAGCCATGTAAAAGTAAATATTTAATAAAAGAGGGAGGGAATAGTTCTGCTATCATATAAATGATACATAACTATACATTACTCTGTTTTGGAAGAAAACTTTAAAAAATGATCTCAGAAGGCAGGTAAACTAAATCTCTTGAGAAAACTCAGATCAAACATACAACAGACAGAGGCACTCAGATCACCTCAGAATCTCCTTACAAATGAAGTTTCAGCTCAATTTGCTGTGAGCCTCTGTCCAATCATCTACCGCCACATCTTTCCACAGTCCTATTAGCCTCACTCTGTCTACACTGTACCCTATGGGAAAATACAGCTCTACTCACTTTAGGATAAAAGGGCACCTGGGTTCTCATGGAGGGCATCCAATTATTACAGTACCAGACAATGAAGTTACCAAGACATTTAGAGAAAAAAACTAGACAAAAGTGACATACGACAAGACATCTACATGTAATCATTTCTACGAATTTATACAGATGGTTTCTAAAATAATGTACACTTTTTAAAAAAGAACAAGATAGATGGAAGACTAAATTGTTATCATCAGAACTTTCCTACCTGACATAGTGAAATCAATGACAAATAATAAAGGTTAAACCAATTAAAGTATGAAGGAAATCTAATCTGAATTCAACAAAGTGCAAGAGTACTGAGTCTGACTGTGTACGATCTACATCAGAAATATTTCAAAGTGTGCTATTCAAAAGATTTACAAAGCACCTTTCCTCTCTTAAAAAAGTGCTTTATTATTAAGTTATAATGAATAAAAATTCCTTAGAAGCCAATTTAATCCTTTAAGTCTTCAGTTTCCATATGGAATCACTACCATATTTCTTCTGTTAAGTCTTAGCTGAAGCAAGTTGTCAAATTAATCTTCATGTTCTGGTTGCCTTTAATCTATTTTATTTTATACATGATGTTCTTTGGGGTATCTCATGGGTTATGGGGGGTGGAATTAATGTACAAATTCCTTTTAATTAAAGAAAGATTAAAGATGTTTAAATTGGCATTTAGTGATACTCAGATTCCTCACTACTGCTGAATGATGCACATCTTAATCAGCACCAGTACAATTTCTAAAGTACTTCCCTAAAATCACTTCCATAGCAAATTTGTTTCACTGCAGGAAGGGGGTGGGAGGGAGGTGAGAAATGAACATCTTATCATCCTAGTGTACACTTGCTTACACCAAAAAGGAAAATTTAAACTACATATAGTTCAATTTTCCAGGTTACTGAAGCTTATCCTTTAGAGTATCAAATTAAAGAACAAAAATCTTGAGGATCAGAAATCATTCTTAAAAAACATTACACTCTAACCTTTCATTGATTATTCAGTACCATCATTACGTATCCAGTAATGATACCACCCACAGAAACTTTCTGTAGTATCTGCACTCACTAACTCAAAGTCACACTTCCTTAAGTTCTTTTGTCTACTTTTGGTAATTTTTGTCTCATTCCTCCCTACTGAGACTGTGTTCGATGCAAATACACCTATACCTCACCTATGGGTTAAGAAGCCAAACTCCATATAAGAAATCACCTACAAGACAGAGTAAATTTACATTCCAGGTTGCTCTGCTATGAGTAAAGAGTAAGAAATGTTGTCTATTGCTTTTATAAAAAGTATCTTGGCTTCACATAAGTTATCTTGGCTTCCTGCAGTTATCTGCAGGAAGCTTGACTATGTTTCAGGTAACTGAAATGTCTATATAGAAAGAATGCGACATGAGTATAAACAAATCGAGAGGGTAAGTTATCCAGTTAGCTGGTTTGGGACAATGCCCTGAGAAAATTAAGCATTCAGGAACTCCTGCTACAGAATACGTATGAATTCGTATCTCAAAATTACCATCTGAGAGAATGGAGCAATGCCTTCTGTTCCGAAGGAGAATGGTCCTATTCCCTACAGTGGTAACTGAAACTAAAATAAATGGCAAGGGGTTGAAGTGCTGAAGGTGTAGAGGTAAGAATCCCAGCCTGCAATAAAGACCTGGGTCTCTACTCCCAGACCAATTATTTACTTGTGTGACCATAAGTCACACTCTAAATCAAAATAACCTTACTCATAAAGTGAGAATTATTTCCCCCCTTTTTCAAAAGGCTGCTATGAGAATGAAAAATCAAATCAAGTATGAAAGCACTCTGTAACCTGAAAAGCACTCTACTAATATTCTTGCAACAATTCAACTTGAAGCTCATTATAGGTGTCATAGACAGGACTGACTACATTTTACATTTTAAAGAAAACTGCAACTTTTGACTTACTGTCACCAAAAAGGCTGATACCTCAAGATCAAAACGGAGAGTATATCTTCCCCTAACTTACATATAGGAAACCAAGAGAAATTTACACAGAAATAACAGTGAAGAAAATGTGCCCGTAATTCAAGGTTCATTTGGTTTTAATGTGCTAAGTATCCAACCACCTTCTCTAAAGGATGTCTCAAACGTTACTAATCTAGAAAACATCTATTTCCACTATCCTTTAGCTAGAAGCCACTCACATAGCAGGTAACTCAAACATTTCTAGTATTTATACTTATTCAAAGGTTGATGGTTAGACAAGCTGTTGGTCCTTTAAATAAACATCTTAAGTTCTCTTGCCCCTTAAAATAATGGTTCCTTAAGTTTTCTACCCCTTAGCGTCCCTTCCCCAGGTAATTTCACACTTCTAATTCCACCATCAGTTCTCTTTTTTTTTTTTCAGGAAACAGAGTCTCACTCTGTCACCCAGGCTGGAGTGCAATGCAGTGCAATCTCGTCTCACTGCAACCTCCACCTCCCAGGTTCAAGCAATTCTCCTGACGCAGCCTCCCGAGTAGCTGGAATTACAGGCGTGTGCCACCCAGCCCAGTTAACTTTTGTATTTTTGGTAGAGACGGGGTTTCACCATGTTGGCCAGGCTGGTCTTGAACTCCTGACCTCAGGTGATCCATCTGCCTTGACCTCCCAAAGTGCTGGGATTACAGGCATGAGCCTCCGCACCCGGCCCCGGCATCAGTTCTTACAACAAATTTCTGGTAAAGAGATTTACCAAAAAAAGAGTAAGTTCTATATGCCCTACAAAATTTTTGCACTGCTTATCTAAGATATCCAATCAGTATTTTTCTTTGCAATGGGAAAAGCATATCAAACAATGGTTTGCAAACTTTCTCAGTTCATGGTTATCATCCTTAGTAACTCGGCAATTTTTCCCAAGGCACTCCTAAGTCTCAAAGAAATAACAACTCCATTTATTAAGCTATTAGGTCAAAACAATTGAGTAAGTATTCATGTCCCATGAGCTTACCACCTACTGAGCACTACAATACTTCTCAAACCTTGAAATTCAACTGGCTATCACCATCCTCATTTATTTTTATCATTTATTTTTACATAGTAGTTACTTATCACAGCAAGGCCAAAAACCCAGCTTTGCAAAGACATAACTTCATCAAAAAGAATGTAATGATTTAATGTTAAAACCTTTAGCTATTTCAGCTAGTAGTTAGAGTGGTGTCCTATAGATGTCTCTGTAATTCCCTTAAAAATTTTAAATATCCCATGGTGCTCCAGTTAGTCTGCTGCAGCAACCCAGGGCTCCTTGGTTAAGAACCATAGCCTTGTAAGTTTCCAGTCCCCTGGAGAACAAATTCTCTTAAAACTAGGCCTATGAAGCTATTAGCCATGTCTAACTGGATTAAAAATGTAAATTCTAAAGTAAATATATTTACATCTTTTAAAATTAGGACTTTAGAGGAGAACTTACCTAAATCAAAATCATACATACAATAGGTCATCAAAATGTCATGAAGCAAAATCAACCCTGGATTATCTTGGCCTTCATAAAACTTGTTTGTTCGATCTGTTCTGTTAACATCTTTTTCTGAAGAGGAAAATCATCACATATTTGAAAAGCTTCCAAAAAACAGACTCTTATAAAGCTCACATCTTACAAGTACAGAGTCATTTTTCTTGCTATTAATTTCACTCACCAAGCTTTATTTAATGAAGAAAAAATTCATCAAATTCTATTTCAAATATGCAATAAAGTAACATTTCAGAATTTTTTCAAGAATCAGTCCTCCTCCTCACAGGCAGATTTTAAAATATTTTTCAATGTTTATCTAAACATAGAAACCTTTCAACTGCATAGTGGAAAACATTTTCAATGAATTAAAAGCAACACTAAGTAATAATCTGCATTACCAACAAAAATGCCAGTCATTAATGCATGTCACAGATACTAGTACTTGAAAACTAATTTTAAAAAGCTACCACCTAATCAAGCATAATCAAAGAGATTTGTTTCATTCACAATTACTGCATTTATTATAAGTATCATCAAATTCTTTGTCATGTCTCAATCATCTTTAGGACAAATTATTTCCTTATTTTCCTATCTACACAATTTAGATTATCATTAAAGTTGGAAATGACTTCATGAGAAACAGATTTGGAAACATCATCATGAGTGTGTCCAAAGTTGTACTGACAATTCAATTCACAAACACTGATGCTTAAGTGCATCATGATGTGAGAGACTTTACAAGGAATTCTCCAAACTTGAATCTCTCAGTAAATTAAGAAGAAGTAACTTAAACAAACTGCTGTAGAATCAATTGTTTAAAAGTGATAACTGTCTCCCCCCAATTAACCTGAGTAATCTGAAAACTTTCTCAAAACTCTTTACAAAGAGATGAGGAGGTCAGGTGTGGTGGCTCACGCCTGTAATCCCAGCACTTTGGGATGCCGAGACAGGTGGATCACCTGAGGTGAGGAGTTCAAGATCAGACTGGCCAATATGGCGAAACCCTGTCTACCAAAAATACAAAAATTAGCCAGGCATGCTGGCGTGCACCTGTAATCTCAGCTACTCAGAAGGCTGCGGCACGAGAATGGCTTGAACCCAGGAGGCGGAGGCTGCAGTGAGCCAACATCGCACCACTGCACTCCAGCATGGGCCACAGAGTGATACTGTCTCAAAAATAGTAATAATAAAAAAAAGACAAGGAGATACAATAGAGTGGAATCTAACAACAGGATATGATGTGAGCTTAATTAGATTCTGTAACGGCATTTAAAAAATTATTCAAATATTTTAGCTTTCTGTTAAAATGTACTACATTTGATTTTTAAAAAGCAAGCAAATACCCACAGAATTGTGGATACAGTTCTCAAATAAGCAAAAGTAATACCAAAAAAATTCATGCTATTTATGTAAAATTACAATTAAAAATGTCAAAATGGGCCAGGTACAGTGGCTCATGGCTATAATCCCAGCACTTTGGGAGGCCAAAACAGGAGGACTGCTTAAGCCCAGGAATTCAAGAACAGCCTGGGCAACATGGCAAAACCCTGTCTCTACAAAAAATACAAAAATTACCCAGGCATGGTGACGCTTGCTTGTGGTACCAGCTACTCAGAAGGCTGAGGTGGGAGAATCACCTGAGCCCAGGAAGTTGAGGCTGCAGGAAGCTGAGATGGCACCACTGTACTCCAGCCTGGGCGACACAGCGAGACCCTGCCTCAAAAAAAAAAAAAAAAAATGAAACTGCTTCTGTCTCATTTCACAGTTGATGAAGTTCATAATTTTTATTAACTCAAGCATAATTTATATTACCACAATGCCAGTACAGAGTATCTGCCTTAATATGTTTTTTAAACATAGTAAAAAAAAGTTGTTTGTATTCTCATGAACTACCAGTATTTCTTCTTGTATAAATATTTAATAGTGACAAGCCAGGTGAAAATCAGAAAAGGGATAAAAAGTAATATATAAAAATGCTATTTTATAATTATTTCTAGAAATTCCATTTCTGAAAAGGAGTACTTCAGTTAAAAACAAAAAGCTCTTATTAAACCTAACTCTCCATCTAATGTGATGTAGCTAAAAAAAAAAGGCTGAAGAAAAACACAACCACATTAACTGACCCCATTTTATATTCACCATCACTAACATCAAGTGGATCCTGAATGCTGTCTGGCAATCCTGCTCTATTTCCCTTGTCCATTCACTCCCTATTCATAAAATTATTTTATACTTCCTTTCTCTTCAAGCCTCCATCTTCTCCCACATCCTAACTCAGATAAGGACCCTGCTTCCTATTTCTGAGAAAATGACACTATTTACAGAATTTCCACAGGTTCCCACTATTCTAACCACACAACCGTGTTTGAACTGATACAGTCTCCCCGCTCTCCTAACACTATAAATGAGTTTCATTAATTCTGTGGCAAAGACCAACCCCTCTACTTGTGCATGAGAACCATCCCCTATTGACTACCCAAGGACTCTAGTAATTCTTATCTAGTTACTCTAGTAATTACCTCCCTCTTCAGCTTTACCAGTTTTTCCTTTCTACTGGACCATTCCCATAGTATTCAACTTTATATTATTTCTTTCAACATCATTAAAACCTTTCTTAATCCTACTTTTCCCTCTAACTGCTAGCTCACTTTCTGAAACTACATCTGTTTTCAGCAAAACTCCTTGAAAGAGCTGTATGTATTGTCTCCAAGTTGTCTTCCATTTCTCTTCAATTCACTCTAATCAGGTTATCACATGCACCAATCCATCAAAATTCTTCTTTAATCAAAATCTCCAGTGATCTCCTTATTCCTCTATGCAATGGTCAATTTAAATAATCTTACTTGGCATCCCAATTACCCTTTCTTGAAATACTTTCTTCACTTGTCTTTTAGGACATCAAACTTTCATGTTTTCTATCTATCTATGAAATAGATAGCCACAGTTTCTCTGTGGCTCTTTACTTAGTCTCTTCTGCTATCTTCTAATTTTTCCTACTTATAAATTAAAGTGCCCCAGGGCTCAGTTCTTGGGCTTTTATTTTTATAACTGTACTACTCCCTTGGCAATTTAATCTATTTTTTTTCCTTCCAAGTTTTATTTTAGGTTCAAGGGGTACATGTGCAAGTTTGTTACACAGGTAACCAGTGTGTCATGGGGGTTTGGTGTACAGATAGCTTTGCCACCCAGGTAATGAGCATAACACCCAACAGGTAGTTTTTCAATCCTCACCCTCCTACCACCCTTCACTCTCAAACAGCCCCAGTGTCTACTGTTTCCTTTTTTGTGTCCACGTGTACTTAATGTTTCCCTCCTACTTGTACTGAGAACATGTGGTATTTGGTTTTCTGCATTAATTCACTTAGGATTATGGCCTCCAGTTCCACGTATATTGCTGCAAAGGCTAGGATCTCTTTATTATGGCTGCATAGCATTCTATGCTGTATATGTACATTTTCTTTATCCAGTCCACCACTGATGGGCATCTAGGCTGACTTCATGCCTTCGGTATTGTCAAATAGTGCTGCTATGAACATACACGTGCATTCACCTTTGTGATATAATGATTTGTATCCCTTTGGACATATATCCAGTAATGGGATTGCTGGGTCGAACGGTAGTTCTATTTTAAGTTCTTTGGGAAATGTCTAGACTGCTTTCCACAGTGGCTAAACTAATTTACATTCCCACCAGCAGTGTATTAGCGTTCCCTTTTCTCTACAACCTTGCCAGCATCTGTTATTTTTTGACTTTTTAGTAACAGCCATTATGACTACCAGGAGATGGTATCTCATTGTGGTTTTGAATTGTATGCTGCAATAACTAGTAATATTGAGCATTTTTCCATATGCTAGTTGGCTGTGTGTACATCTTCTTTTAAGACGTGTCTGCAGCCAGGCACGGTGGCTCACGCCTGTAATCCCAGCACGTTGGGAGCCCAAAGCGGGTGGATCACGAGGCCAGGAGTTCAAGATCAGCCTGGCCAAGATGGTAAAACCCTGTCTCTACTAAAAAAAATTCTAAAATTAGCCCACCATTGTGGCGGCCGCCTGTAATCCCAGCTACTGGGGAGGCTGAGGCAGAGAACTGCTTGAACCCGGGAGGCAGAGGTTGCAGTGAGCAGAGATTGCACTGCTGCACTCCAGCCTGGGCGACAGAGGGAGACTCTTTGTCTCAAAAAAAAAAAAAAGAAAGTCTGCTCATGTCCTTTGCCCATTTTTTAATGGGGTTGTTTCTGCTTGTTGATTTGAGTTCCTTACAGATTCTGGGTATTAGACCTTTGAAAGATGCATACTTTGCAAATGTTTTCTCCCATTCTGTAGGCCATTTACTCTGTTGATTGATAGTTTCTTTTGCTGTACAGAAGCTCTTTAGTTTAATTAGGTCCCACTTGTCAATTTCTGTTTTGGTTGTAATTGCTTTCGCAGTCTTCTTCATCAAGTCTTTGCCTGGGTCGATATCCTCAATGGTACTGCCTAGATTTTCTTCTAGGGTCTTTATAGTTTCAGGTTTTACATTTAAGTATTCAATCCATCTTAACTGATTTTTGTATATGGCGAAAGGTAGGGGTCCAGTTTAATTCCTCTGCATATAGCTAGCCAGTCAGCCCAGCAACATTTATTGAATAGGGAGTCATTTCCCTGTGGCTTGTTTTTGTCAGCTTTGTCAAAGATCAGATGGCTGTAGGTATATGGCTTTATTTCTGGGTTCTCTAACATGTTTTGTTGCTTTATGTGTCTGGTTTTTGTCCCAGAACTATGCCATTTTAGTTACTATAGCCTTGCAGTATACTTTGAAGTCAGGTAGTATGGCCTCCAACTTTCTTCATTTTGCATTAAGATTGCTTTGGCTATTTGGGCTCGTTTTTGGTTGCATAAGAATTTTTTTTCTAATTCTGTGAAAAATGTCATTGGTAGTTTGATAGGAATAGCACTGAATCTATAAATAGCCTTGAGCAGTACGGCCATTTTAAACAGTATTCTTTCAATCCATGGTATGAAATGTTTTTCTATTTGTTTGTGTTATCTCTGATTCCTTTCAGCAGTGTTTTGTAATTCTCATTACAGAGTTCTTTCACCTCCCTGGTTAGCTGTATTTCTAGGTATTTTATTCTTTTTGTGCCTACTGTGAATGGGATCACATCCTTCATTGGGCTCTTGGCTTGGACGTTGTTGGTGTATACCAACGCTACTGATTTTTGTACATTGATTTTGTAAACTGAAACTTTGCTGAAGTTGTTTATCAGATCTAGGAGCCTTTGGGCAGAGACTATGGGGTTTTCTAGGTATAGTGCCAGATTGCCTGTGAAGAGAGGGTGACTTCCTCTCTTCCTATCTGGATGCCTTTTCTTTCTTTCTCTTGCCTGATTCTATACCATGCTGAATAGGAGTGTCAGAGTGGGAGTGTCAGAGTGGGTATCCTTGTCTTGTTCTGGTTCTCAAGGGCAATGCTTCCAGCTTTTACCTGTTCAGTATGATGTTGGCTGTGGGTCTGTGATAGATGGCTCTTAATATTTTGAGGTTTGTACCTTTCTTTGATGCCTAGTTTGTTGAAGTAATCTAGTTTCATAATTCATCGTTTTATGTAATCTCATACTATCTATGTTGATGACCCCTAAATTTATCTCCAGTCCCATGAATTCCTGCCCTATATATCCACATTCAACTCAACATATTAACTTACGGACATTCAATAGGCATCTCAAAATTAAAATCTAAAACTGAATTCTAAATATTGTCTTCCAAACTTTCTTCTCTCACAGTTTTTCCCATCTTAGACAGAAACAAAAACAAAAAAACAGCAATATTGGCTGGGCACAGTGGCTCACGTCTATAATCCCAATACTTTATAACACTGAGATGGGAGAATTGCTTGAGGCCAGGAGTTGGAGACCAGCCTGGGAAACATAGTGAGACCCCATGTGTACAAAAAACTTTAAAAATTAGCCAGGTGTGGTGGTGCATGCATATAGCCCCAGCTACTTGGGAGGCTGAGGCTGGAGTATCCTTTGAGCCCGAGCTGCAGTGAATTATGATTGTGCCACTGCACTCCAGGCTGGGTGACAAGCAAGAATCTGTCTCTCGAAAGACATATTCTAGCAATATCCATATGTCATATCCTCTTCCCTTTACATCAAGCAGTTGCTCTTCCTCTCTTCCCATCTGGATGCCCATTATTTCTATCTCTTGCCTGATTGCTCTGGCTAGGGCTTCCAATGCTATACTGAACAGGAGTCATGAGAGAACCCCCTCTATTTTTCAAGTTTCTATTCAAATATCACTTTCCAACTAAAAGCTGTCTCTGCTTGCCCAAGTTAAAATGGCCAACATGGCACACAAACATCCTAACCCTCTTCCTTGCCTTATTTTTCTATTTGGCATGTATCACTAACATACCACATATGTCACTTACTTAACTTGTTTACTGTCTGTTCTTCCACAAGAATGAAAACTCCTTTAGGGCAAGAATTTTGCCTGTTTTGTGCACTGATGAATCCCCAATGCCTAGAGGACAGCCTAGTACATAATAGGCACTAAGTAATAATTATTGAAAGAATGAATAAGTGTATGAATGCTTGAAATAATCAATTTGGTTTTCAGAAAGATCCTTTGGTGATTTTAACCCATTTATGCCAGAGGTTACGAATTTCTGTGTGTGAAAAATCAGACCTTGGAGATGACCTTGAGCAGTAGGATAGAAATAACTCCCACAAACTCAGTGTTCCAATAATGGAAAACTAGACATAAATGAGTTAATGTGTTGCCAAGGTTAGAAACCACTGCTTTAAAAACAGGGATTCCTGAGCTTTCTTAACTGTCTCTTTTTCCACTAGGTGGCACATCTGTTTCCATGGATATTTATACTGATAATACCCAAATTTCTATCTCCTACCAGACTAGTCCAGACTATTCAACTAGTTATTTGACATTCCATTTGTATTTTTCACCTTAAGGTATATATACTTTAACACTTAATTCAATTTCACCATACTGCATTTCTCCTCATCTCCGTAAGGGGTATCACTAACTGCCTGTTTTCTAGTCGGAAACTGAGTCCTATTTTTTATTTCTCTTTCCCCTTCACACCCCATATTTAATACATCAGAAAGTCTTACCAACTCTAACACCAAAATATAACTTGAATTTACCTTTTTTTTTTTTTGAGAAGGGGTCTCACTCTGTCACCCAGGCTGGAGTGTAGTGCCACAATCACAACACACTGTGGCCTCAACCCCCCAGGCTCAAGTGATCCTCCCTCCTCAGCCTCCCAAATACTGGGATTACAGGTGGGAGCCACCATGGCCGGTCTCACCTACTTTTTACCTTCTCTATTACTATTTTCTTGCCTGGACTTCTGCTTTCTACTAACTGGTCTCCCTATTCCTACTCTTACTTTGATTGAATTTCCACAAAGCAGTAAAAATGATTTTAAAATGTAAATAAAATACTCTTCCTTAAAATGCTCCAATAGATTCTCATCACACTTAAAGTAAAATCCAGCTTATTGGCATGTATGCAAGACCTAAAGCTTACTGCGTAGTTTTGTTTTTAATAAAAGTAAATTTATACTACCTAAAAAGCTTTTGATAATCATTCTCAAAATACTTTTGGGAAAAAGCATTATAGAAAAAGAATGCTTTAAAACTAACTTATTTATACACTTCTACTGGCAGAAAGCATGGTATAGCTGAAAGGCCACTTAAAAATTAGATCTGAGTATGAATGAGTCTGAGCTATAAAACTAACCAGATAGATGGCTTAAGACAACTGACTAACCTTTCTGGGCTTCAATTTTATCTGCTAAAAATGAACAAAGTAGGCTAAAGTATGTCTCAATTCAAATTACATTATGGGGACTTTAAATATCTAAATTTTTCTACCAGTCTCCTGGAAAGGATGAGAACAGGACATGAAAGGTTGAGAATATCAGAGACATCAACACTGATGCTTGATATAAAGGGAAGAGGATATGGCATGCAGAAAGAAGAGGCTGAAAATACAAGTTTAGTTGACCTCCAACTTCCCTTCCAGTTCAAATACTTCACGCTCAAGCAGGAGTAAAACACCAGAATCCATTATTGTTTTTCCTATTGAAACTGAAAACAGCAAGAAGCTTCAGTTAGAAACTTTAGATAACTGCAAAACTCAGGACTCCCAACCTTTTGCCTTAATCAGAGAAAGGACAAAGTTTATTCTGGTATAATTTACATTTCAGAAAAATAAATTCTTTTTGGATCAAAAGTATCACTGCCAAAAAGATGTTGTTTTTATGTCCACAAACGGTACCAAATCAGCTTGTTATGTTGGGCTTTCTAAATAAAATTTTAAAAATTCTTTCTTTCATGAGAGGGCGTTAACAACAGTAACAAATCCCTCTATCGTTCTTTATGAAACCACAGATATACAAATCCAGATACCATAAAGGAATTTCAAAACTAAGTTCCAGTACTATCCAATGCTATCCTAAAATTACACAGACAATGTAATAAGAACCTTAAACTGGGCTCTGCACTTATTTAAACCATGTGACCTTGGACAAGTCATTTATGTTCTCCATGCTTCAGTTTCTCATTCGTAAATGGAGATTATGAATTGCAGCTAATGCTTTTATGATAAAATTCTATCAAGCATCTCTATGTTTTAGAGAACAGTTATCCCCAGGTAAATATTCTATTTTCAAATACTAACTAAACTTTATATCTGGAGTCATTTAATTTTAAAAATGAAATATATGTATATTTAAAGAAGTTCTGAAGGGATATAAACCAATACCTATTAACCATAATTATCTCTGGGTGACAGAAACAAAAATAATTTATATTTACCTCTTTTTGCTCATCTACAGTTACTAAATTTTCTACAATAAACACTTTCATAATAAAAAAGAAAATAAAGTGTTTAAAAAATGAAATTAATTCAACAAGCAAATACAGGTAAATAATCTTTTTTAGAAATTCATACTTTGGAACTGAAAATTAAATATATCAACACTTATAAATACACTTACTGAATTAATATGCCTATTGGAAGAGGAACAACAAAGAACATTAAACACACACTGCAATGTACTTTTCTATTCTGATTTCTCTTTTGAGCCCTAGCACTGTTAGCGTGTATCTTCACTTCTTTAATCTCATCAAGATTTCAATGTAATCCCCTCTTGCATTTCCAAAGTTGTTAAGAAAAAAATTACCGATAAGACTTCTATAATCTCTTAACCTTGAATTTCTTTTCTCTTGTTCCTGGCTGACAGATTTCCACTGCAGTTTCATTCTGAAGTATTCATCACTATAGAAAACAATTTGACACCAAAGAAAGCTATTTGAAAACTTTATTTTTAACACTGTTTAACTGGGTTTTTCTATAAACAGTATATCAAAGCATTTATGACGCTAACGGAATGTAAGTTCATAAAAACAACAGCGAAACGTTTAAAGTTAAGACAAGTAAGTGAAAACAAAAGAAAAAATACCCTATACATATCACAAAGTTTATGTGATAAACTTTGTTCCACTACTAGAAAAACTTTAGGTATTCTTTTACAAAAACATTTATCTAATCCTTAAAATCATCTCTAAAGTATTCTAATAATGAAATATCTTAACCACTAAAGTTTCTAAATAATTGTAAATACAAATCTAAGTGATTTTTTTTTTAAGTGACATTATAGTTCCATTTCCAAGCAGTTTATTGCAGAAACTAGTTAATGTAAAAATGTTTTAGAAGAACTGGTAAACATGCTGAAAAGAGAAGACTGTCAGATAACTTAAATATGAACATAATGACTGAAAATAGCTTTAACTCAAAGCCTAGACTGACAACTGAGAACAAGAAGTTGCACCTGGAAAGTTGGTCTGTGTTTCAAGTCTTAGAAATAACTTAAAATAGAAATACTCTTCCAAAAAGAATGAAGGATCCATTATAAGTGTATCAGAAAAGTAACTTAAAGGTAATTAATCTAAATAGCAAATATATTTCTTATGAGCCAATTTTAAAATTTCATAATGAATTGTAAAAATGAATCAAGACGAATGAGAGATGTTTTTAAGTGTATGTCTACATAGTTATCTTTCAAGTATGCAAAATGCTTGTACGAGGCTTATATAAGGGAAATAGAGTATGTTTATCTTCTTTTTACATATTCACAAAAATAAATGCAATGAGGTGCTTCTAATAAGTGTTTCTGATTTAAAATAATTAGAATGCTCATAATTTTTGAGTTAAAACAATAAAAATTAAGTTGTTTTCCCATTCCCTAGTCTATTCCAAATCCTCATCTAGAAACCCTATACTAATTTGTATGGGTGGGTTACTCGAATCTCTTTGAATGAATGTACAAAAGACCATTACTTACGTTTTTTGCTTTTGTAATTGGGTTCTTTCCTCCTTGGTACTGTCCCAGGGAAAATAACCCAGAAGAAATTTCCAAGCTTGCTTTCTCAATGCATGACTAAGTCCCTGAAGAAAGCATGCATATTAAACACATGAATGAAAAAGAATGCAATACTGTAAGTTCACAAAACTTGCATATAAAAACGAAAACTAATTTTTAAGAGGTAGTTTTATATATGTAAATAGTTCAATTCAGTGAATATCATCTTGTTTTTTACTTCTAGATCCAGAAGATCTAAGTAGCTGCCAGAAAGTTTAAACAGTACACAGAATACAGCAGCCTACAGCAGACAGACAGTGGGACTGGTGAGTCTAAGCCCAATCTTAAAGAATAAGGCAAATGCCACTGGAATGCAGGCCTCCTTCACAAAACCTACAGAACTTCAAATACGGAAGAATATCCTCCCCCAGAGTTAAGGGTATCCCTCTACCCAACCCCCAGGAACATCATAAGCACCTCACTCTGTCCCACTCAATCCAGGAATTTTAAGGCATCATTCATCAAGAAATAACGGAGTTCATTCCTCCCCACTTCCCCTGCCAAAAAACAACCACCACCACAACAACAACAAAACCCACCAAAACAATAACTAGGAGTTTATAATACTGAATACTAGGAGTTTGTAAGACAAGCCATATTAGAGTGTTTAAATTACCCCTCTAAATATCATCTGCTTCATACTATCTACATTTAAAATTCTTCCTTCAGAATCAATGTTCTTAGTCCATTCTTCCAGTGATACTGGCTCTTTCCTTTGAACAACAGGTCGTTCCCCCAAATCAATCTAAAAATAAGATAAGCAATAACAAGTACATATTTAACCAGTGAAATGAAATAAAGGCATATAGAAACTAAATTTAAAATACTATTTTTCAGACATGACTTCTAATACTTCTAAGATCATCCCTCATTTTCCCATGTTTAGTTTAACTATAATAGTTGGCATTACATATGTTTCCCTTCTACTAAACATACAACAAGCTGGGTTATAAGTTCAGAAACAGGAAACCCCACAGACTAAAAATATTTGTTATTAAAATAAAGTTCTTTACTATTTTGGGTTCAATTACATACATATAGAACATTCGACATGTAAATTCTATAAGAAACCTTCAAACCAAATGATATGCTGTATTATTTAAAAAGAAAGAATATATAATTATTCCATTAATCATATTCTAAAATTAGCTTTTCTTCTAAAGTTCGTATTTCTCAGAACTGATTCATGACCCACTAGCTTCACTTGGCATTTTCTATAGTGTTTTATTCAATTAACAGATGTTGATAATTTTAAAATACTATTTGCACGATAAACCCTTTAATTAAGCACTAAAATTTAGATATGTATAGTTTTCTAACTATGTACAAGCCTAGAATTGTAGCAAATTTAAGTCTTGCTGAGCACATATAAAGATCTGCCATAATTCGGGCCAAAACCCATCTTACTTGAAAAAGGAAGCATTACATGAGAATAAAAGCCCTAAAAGTAGTGTCCTGACTAGCTGTCTCTGATGCCTATGAGAAAACATGCCAAGTAAGGAACAGAACTAAGAGGCTATAGGAAAGGTTCGCTCTTCACTCTACTATGCACTCAATGAAACAAATTTCTTTATTATCAAAATGTAATCAAAGAAGAGAGATCCAACATTAATCAATAAAGAGTATAAGATAGAGAACAAATGAAGAATTTAGTGGCAGGACAAGCACTCATTGTCAGATATACCAGCAAAAAGTTGTAAGAACAGATTATGTAAAGAGGCAGATATCACCAAAATTAAGTTTCTATTTCTATAGTACACGTTCTCCTGTTAAAACATAAGAGCTATATTAATACTAATCTTTACTCACTCTTGTGATGACTTCAAATCCTGGTTCTTCTTGCTGATTTATCTTTAGACCTGAAATAGCATCACTAAGAAAATCTGCCATTTCTGAAGGTGGTCGTTGATGTGTAGAGGGATCGCTGCCTCTCAAACTGTCAAAAATGTAGTTTGTGACTTTGGAAAATCCTATCATAGTTGCTGTATAAGGGTCCTTTTTAATTTTCTATGCAGTGGGAAGAAAAACATTAGCATTATTAATTCAAATAAAGAAAAATGAAT
This sequence comes from Theropithecus gelada, assembly GCF_003255815.1. Taxonomy (NCBI): domain Eukaryota; kingdom Metazoa; phylum Chordata; class Mammalia; order Primates; family Cercopithecidae; genus Theropithecus; species Theropithecus gelada. The sequence goes on along the minus strand of NC_037679.1, from coordinate 30,945,599 downwards.
ACTCCAACATGGGCAAAAAAAGCAAAGCTTTTTAAAAGAAAAGAAATCAGGACTAAAACAGAGTGTTCTAAGATTATCTTAAATTTGTATTTTCTTTCTTGGAAGAAAAATTTAAATTTTCTAAGCCAATCATTTCATTTGGTTAAAATAGCACAATAAATGGTAAGTTAATGCTATTGATTGAATTGCAGATAAACAAATGATTTGCAGGCTTCACTCAATCTGCATACATCAGAAAACATACGCAGTGCTTACTTTCCAGTGGTGAATGGCCCACAACAGCTTTCTTCTGTCTAGCAGTCCTGCCTTCACACAAAAAAAATATTTCTTGAAGTGTGTACTACCATGCTATTCTGACACAAAATATTTGATTGCTAAATTTAAAAGCTCATATTTAAATATTAGCTGACTTTTAATCTAATTACGTGAATAGTAAATCATGCCAACAAGAATAATTTATTCTGGGACAGTGCAACCCTGGAAAACGGCAAAAGGTTTTTCTACTGTTAAGCACTAGGGTAACTTCTGAAGCCCAAACTAATTGCTCATTCATATTTAGCAAAAATAGTTATTTATTAAATAATTATTTTCACAATAAGTAAAATTATCCTCTTATTTCCTATTTCAAATAGTGTTTAGTTCTCTCTCTCATCCTCTTTCCTAAAAAGTTCCCTCTATATCTTATTAATCTCTACATCTTCAAAACCAGGAAAAGAACAGCTGGGACACAGCAAGCTCTCACACATTTGTTAAATGAATAAGTGAATAAATAAATAAATGAATAAATCATCTCATTACTTTACATAGTCATCTGAGTGATAATTAAATTTACTTCTGCCTATTATTAAGTGTACATTTTTAGCCTAATGCAAGAACAATACTCAAATATTCTTAGGGGAATAAGATTGTCATGACGTCAGAACAACCTACTTAAATTCAAACCAGATTTTTGCCTAAATTGATGATTAATGAATTCAAACTGGCTTGCTCTGTCACCCCTGACCTAATCAATAAAAGTTATGATACAACTCTATTGATGTCTAATTTTAGTATTATAATAAACGGACAAACTGCCTTATGAGTAAGAACCAAGGAAGCCTCTGAGTCTTGCAAATAACATGAAAACGTATTATTGTTTCTGTAAAATTACAGAGAATAGTTCTAAAAAGATTACACAGAAACACACACATACACACATATATATATATATACCTGTCTCATTCTGCATACTCTCTGAGAAGATGAGAAGTAGGGGGCACATAAAATAATGCAGTCAGAATAATACATGATAGATTTAAGAAACATACTTGTATTAAACCATATGCTGGCTCATCAAGAAGATTTTCAAAAGACTGTGAAAGACTCTTATTTTGACAATTCACAAGAAGTGTTCTTTTATCCTGTGGAGATCTATAATAAAAAAGAGGATTTGTAGAAAATACTAACACACTGTATCAATTACTACGCAAACAATTACTGACACAAATGTTCCTTACAAAAAAAAAAAACAAAACATTTTAATGTCCAGTTCTAGAACAGTTTTCCATTAATATATTAGCAAATATTTAGTAACTATTTTAAAGGAGCTTCAAAACTACATGAAACATAAAATACAAAATTAACAAATACTAAATTAATACTCTGCATATAACATAAATAAAACAAACAAAGTATATTTTTATTCCAGGTAAAGCCAAAAGGATTAAATTGGAATGAACCTAAATTCTTCTCTAGAATTATAGTAGAAAACCATTACAAGATATCTGGCTTTATTATCATAAAAATTAAAGAAAGCCAAAACAGACATTAGGAGTCATCAGTATGTAATATTTACATATAGAAAATATGTCTTATTTTGAAATGGTTTCCACCTTCATTCACGGCTTAGTAATACTGTAATATAAGATGTTTAAAACGTAAGATATATTAGTTATTTGATAAAGATCATTAATCATACTAACCATAATTACAAATGCACACACATGAACATATTTTAAAAAGATTATTATGTATTGTTTGGGTAATACTATGTTTTTAGTTCTTGCTTATTAAACTATAGAAGCAAGTCTCTTCACATTTCTTAGTAATGACAGAATTTAACAAAATCTTTTCAAAACAGACATCTAATTTCTAGTCATCTGACAAATTATCTAGTCTTTTTTCTATTTAGTGAGTTTTATGACTTCGTTCTAATAAACTGAGAACTTTTCTATGTTTAAAATAAAAATTAAATATGTCATTTTGCTGCTATACACCTCCTGTTTATTATGTTTGAGATAAGATCTTTAATAACAGTTATCTCTTCTCAATTCTAACATAACAGGATGCAACAGTAATGCTAGAGGGAATATGAAATCTAAAACAGGATCCTTATATTCTTACATAGTCAAAAACAGCACTCCATCTGCATATACAACAACAGTAGCTAATAAGCCCCTTGGCTTTTTAAAAAGGGCTGAGATTGAGTCATTTGATATAGGAGGAAAAAACCATACATTTTAAAACATTCACTTTTCTGAATATTTTGAGGGGTCACAATTAATAGGCAGACTTACAGATTCTCTCACAAGGCATTTTTTAAACGATGGACCTTGAAATGTAGCATCAGAAAAGAAAAGTAGCTAAAAAACAAAATTTTATTCATAGCACAGTGCTGCTAGCACTATTTTGTTTCTAACAATAAATTAAGCCAAATTATTTCTTTAAAACCCAAATTAAAAAATGCTCATGAAAGTCAAACCACTGTCTATACATATAAAAGAGGAACTAATACGCAACTTTCAGCTCTCTGGGCTCAGATAACTCTATGGCTCCATATCTTAAACAGTGGCCACTAAACTGGAGATCAGAAGATGAAATGACTGGCTTACCAACAAGCAACCACAAATATTTTTTAAAAATAAATTCCTTCTTTTCTTTTTCGTAACTACTACTCTGTGATGGGGGGTGGAGGAAGCTCTAAGAAGCAGGGAAGATATGAAGAAAGTAAAGACCTGACTGCCCCAAAGGTAATCAACAAAACATTTAAAAAGTACATCAGTCAATGGACAAGTAGTACACTGTTATACTGCTAGGCAATTAAAGAGCTCATCATAAGGAAGACTGGTATTCCAAAATATTACCAGAATGTCTCCACCTGCCAGGTCACCACACTGATTTAATTTATAAATACGTATTCTGGGAAGTTGATCTCTCATGCTAACATTATTCAAGACTTTCAAACTCACTGCAGTAGTAAGACGAACGTTTAATGATGCTAATCCAGCAATTCTATTACAGCCTGCTAAACAATTTGAAGAAAACTATAGTCTAATATCACAACTATAGAAGCATATCTCCTGAAAATTCTGAAGTATATCCTAGGCTTTGGAGTGAGCCTCTCCCAAAGACCTCATAATAAACTCAGAAATTATAAACTGAACAATGCTTGTACACCCAAATGTAGCAGTAATTATTTTATATTTCTATTAAGAATGACCAACATGTAAGGCTAAAGAAATAAACAGCATTGCAGAGATTATCAATCAAAACTGGGAATAAAAAATAGAAAGGTACAGTAACAAAATTTTACATCTAGAACCTACTCTTTTAAATGGTTGGTGCTGTTTGATGATACAACCAATTTGGCTTTTTAAGGGAATATTTTACTGCTTGGATATTTGCATATCAATGTAAAAATGGCCCAATATACAAAATAACTTAATGGAATCAACAGGTCTTATTCATATCTTAGCAACCAACTTGGTCCAGGAAAGTAAGAAAAACATATTCCTAGCTCATTCTTTTATCCAAGTGAACATCACATTCTAAATGATGATAAATCAAAGAACACTTACAAACACGAACAAATATGACAGTTTTCCTGGTAAATAAGAAAAGTATCTGAAAAATATTAAGCATCAAGAAGATGGCCTATGTTGCACTGACTAGATCAGGTTGTTGAGACTGAAAGAAGGAACTACACATGACTAGCCTAGCAGGGCCTCTTCCTGGCGCTTGTGAGTCATCTAGGTTGCCCACTCCTAGATTACTGGCAATCTCTGCTGGTCCATATGGTAAGGCCCTGCTCCTGTAAGAGGAAATTTAGCTCTTTAGGAAGATAAACTTAACTCACTAGGAAGTGGATTGGGAAGACAACAAGGCCACAAAAGCAAGCCACATTCCTCAATTTATCTTAATCAAAAATAAAAAAAGTTATCTGGTCTAATTCTCTTCATTTTGAACTCAAAAGAAGACAGGAAGGGTGACCGCTGGCATCCCAATGAGGCTGAAATCAAGATTTCCTTGACTACTCTTCTGTGTGGTCTCTAAAACAATCTTTGACCATAGAAATAAGACTCTGGAAACATCGTTTTGCTTAGGATAACTGTTCCAGGGACAGGAAATGAGAACCCCCTGGCTGACACCTAGTAGAATAAAAATTGGGTATAATATTTAGATATTTTCATTTATGTGAACTTTAACTTAAAATTTTGGGAATTCCACTTATTTGAATCTTAACTAACAAGAACAAGGGCCTTTAAATTTCTCCTTAAGAATTTTGTAATTCACAATAGCAAAGGTGTGAAATAAACCTAAACGCCCATCAATGGTAGGCTGGATAAAGACAATGTGGTATATATACACCATGGAATAGTACGTAGTCATAAAAAGAATAAGATCATGTCCTTGGCAGCAACATGGATGGAGCTGGAGGCTATTTTCCTAAAGCAAACTAATGCAGGAACAGAAAGTCAAATACTACATGTTCTCACTTACAAGTGGGAGCTAAACAACAACACATGGACACAAAGAGAGGAAAAACAGACACCAGAGACTACTTGAGGGTGGAAAGTGCGAGGAAGGAGAGGATCAGAAAAACTACCTATCAGATACTATACTTATTACGTGTGACAAAATTATTTGTACACCAAAACCCCATGACATGCAGTTTACCTACTTAACAAACCTGCACATATACCCCTGAACCTAAAATAAAAGTTAAAACAAAAAAGATTCTGATAGTGAGGGATGGCTTATATAAATTTGGGACTTTTTAAATACTGGAACAGCTTTATTCTACTACTTGGACTCTATAAAATCTATGGTGAGCTACATGGCATAATACAATTGGGCATAATTTGTGACAGGAAGGAGACTAGGGAGGGAGCACTTATTTTCAGCCTACAGCATGGAGGGGCCTTGGAGATAAAATATTTGATGCACTGTTTTTACACGTTTCAGACCATTCATGGGTCAAAAAGTAAATTGCCCTCCCAGTGTCACAGGACAATACACAAAGTAGTGGCTGATATTAGGAGAATAGCATTTGAAGTAGTTACGTGATACTATCTCCTTCCCCAAGAACAGCAGCCACATCCTGGTTCACTAAAAACTTAATGATTGGCCGGGCGCGGTGGCTCAAGCCTGTAATCCCAGCACTTTGGGAGGCCGAGACGGGCGGATCACAAGGTCAGGAGATCGAGACCATCCTGGCTAACACAGTGAAACCCCGTCTCTACTAAAAATACAAAAACTTAGCCAGGCGAGGTGACAGGCGCCTGTAGTCCCAGCTACTCGGGAGGCTGAGGCAGGAGAATGGCGTGAACCCGGGAGGCGGAGCTTGCAGTGAGCTGAGATCCGGCCACTGCACTCCAGCCTGGGTGACAGAGCGAGACTCGGTCTCAAAAAAAAAAAAAAAAAAAACTTAATGATTAAGCCTAATGAGAAGAGAAACAAAGTATACAAAGCTTTTTCTCTTTTACCAAATCATTAAAGGGTGCAATTAATCACTTAGGCTCACATCTCCTCCAACTCTATCCTCCCCTTAGTTGATTTCATTTCCTCTCAGAGTTTCAATCACTCCCACACATGGAAAACTTACATGTTATCCTAATATACTCTTACAGTGCCATATGTCTTATTCACAGCACTTATTATAGCTGCAATTTAAGGCAGGGGCCATGTCTTTTTTGATTACTGCTTTCCTTCCAGAAAATAGCACTGCTGCATCTAAGACACAGTAGGCATTCAAAAAAATACTTGAATTAAATGAAAAAAAAAAAAAAAGAAACATGTACAAGGAACACCATTCCATGGCTTCACATTTTCAAACGGAAATAAGCACTTCTCCTAAAGAAACTCTCCTTCCCAGGGACTTAAGTGCTGAGATTGGGAAAGAGTAGGGTAGCATAATTCCTTCCAGGCTCGCTCTCTCCCCCTCTCTCTTACATCTGCCTATCAACAAGAGAAGGTGCTTTCATTCTGCTCTCATTCACATCCTCAGTGGTCTGTCCTCATTAGGAAAGCCTGTGGGTATCAAGAAGTAGCAACAACCAGTTTAGTTCAAAACTAATCTGGGATGAATTATTATAATGCCATATGTCTAAACCCCTCTAATAACATTATTTTCATCACCATCTCTGATTTTTTTTTTTTTTTTTTTGAGGCGAAGTCTCACTCTGTCACCTAGGCTGGAGTGCAATGACACGATCTCTGCTGACTGCAACCTCTGCTTCCCAGGTTCAAGCAATTTTCCTGCCTCAGCCTCCCGAGTAGCTGAGATTACAGGTGCTCGCCACCACACCCGGCTAATTTTTGTATTTGTAGTAGAGATGGGGTTTCACCATGTTGGCCAGGCTGGTCTCAAACTCCTGACTTCAAGTGATCTGCCCACCTCGGCCTCCCAAAGTGCTGGGATTACAGGCATGGGCCAATGTGCCCATCCCCATCTCTGATTCTCATACTTCTCATTTGTTTACAAATTTAGAAAAGGAAACAAGCTTTCACTTGCTACTCTCAAGAAAACACGAACACCACATATTCAAGGTATATATACCCCTATAACTGCTTAAGTGGTTATCAAGACTATCCTTGAACCCATCCAGGATAGAAAACTCTACCTCCTGAGAAAAACCCTGTCTCCTAATTTCTTTTTGGAGTTATATAAAGCAAATCTCCAATCTGTTTCTCACAAAAAACTTTCAAAAAGTATTTGTCAAATTGATAATTATCATGCCATTTATTCATTCAACTAATATTTATTGCACATTTATTATGTACCAGACACTGTAGCTAGGAACTAGGAATAATACGGAAACAAGATAGACACAATCCCTATCCTTCAGAAGTTTACATTCTAGAGTAAAACACAAAAGAATAGACAAAATTATTGTATACTGTTAGGTGCCATGAAGGAAGCAAACGAGAAAATTAGATAGCGAGGAGCAGAGACAGGAAAACTACATTAGATGGGGAAAGAGGGCATCGTGGAAAGCCCCTCTGAGGAAGTGACATTAAATGGAGACCTCAGGAATCAGAAAGAGGGGGAAATATTCCAAGTAGAAACAGTATGCATAAAGGACCTTAAGACACAAAAGAGTTTAGGGGGTTTTAGGAACTGAAAGAAATCCGCATGAGTAGAATGGAAAAGACAATAGCATGAGATGAGTTTTAAGAGATAAACAGAGCTAAGACAGGGCAGGCCCTTGTTGATAACAGTGAAGAAGTTTGGATTTTATTTAATGTTGCATCGAAACTTCTCTTCTTCAAGTTAAACCACATCCTTCAATGAAATATTTTTCATAGGACCATTCTGATCCCTTCCTTACCCTGGGTTATCTCTTTAATACAGAATAGGTAGTCTAGCACATTTAAAATGCAGTGTTTATTACTTGCAGTTCAAGCCTACTTCTCCAAAATACAATCAGTAAAAAGTAGAGAGGGGCTACCTCCTCCCTCATCCTAGATATTAAGCTTTAATCAACAGTCTCAGACCAAATGATCTCATTTGTGAGTTATGTCACAACACTGCTACTGAGCTTACTATGGTGCTAAAACTCCCTAGTCTTTAATGCCTGCTACTCAATAACCATAACCTTCTATTCCAATCATGACACTGTCTCTCCTGAAATCTACTCATCCTCTCAATGGTAACTTATTTACAGGTTCTCACTTCGAGATCCAAGATCCACATACCACCAAGCAGGTCTGACTTTCTTACACTTACTGGCACTGAACAGCTTGCCTATTGCCAGCCAGAGATGATTAACAAAGTAGGGGAGAATCTCATGCCAGAAAATACACGGTCGAGACTCCCAGTTTTTATATCACTTCTAGCCTTATGGAATCTAAATTCAGGCAAGGTGTTAAATTCTACTATAAAGTGAGGACATTATAAATGAAGTTAGTGGCTGGGCCCAGGGGCTCACGCCTATAATCCTAGCACTTTGGGAGGCCGAGGCAGGCAGATCACCTGAGGCCAGGGGTTTGAGACCAGCCTGGCCAATATGGTGAAACCCTATCTCTACTAAAAGATACAAAAATTAGCTGAGCCTGGTGGCACATGCCTGTAATCCCAGCTGCTCAGGAGGCTGAGGTGGGAGAATTGTCTGAACCCAGGAGACGCAGGTTGCAGTGAGCCAAAATCACACCACTGCACTCCAGCCTGGGTGACAGAGTGAGACTCCATCATAAACAAACAAACAAACAAACAAAGTTAGCAATCATTCCCTGCAGTTCTCCCAAGCCCAAAACCTCAACTTCTCCCTTCTCACCTCCATACATCCAATCCATCACAAAATCTAATCCTATAATCTAATACTGCAAATACTTCCATCTTTCCTGTCACTATCCCAGTTCAGGTCACTTTAATCTCACCTGGATAACTGGAAGAATCTGCTAACATGACCTCAGCTCTTTGGCCTCATCTTTAACTGTATTACCCTCCCCTCCTCATACTTTGCAGACCTGTAATACTGAATTAATTTGCTGTGTGATTACATCATGTTTGTACTCTTCCCTTGTAAAACATGCTTCCCTCTAAATATCTCCTTCTCTTTCCTTATAATGGTCACTCATTTTTCAGGTCTCTACTTAGATGCTTCTTCCTCCAGGAAGTCTTCCTTGATCCCTACTCCCAGTTTCAATTAAGTGCCCCTCATTCCTTCCCAGGAACTCCCAAAGCAGCTGACACTTCTTTCATCTTAGTTCCTCAGTTTTAATTGCCAGACTATGAATTCTCTGAGACCCAGGAACACCCCTGTTTTACTACTAAATATGAAGCATCTACCACAGTGTTGGGATGTAATAGATACCCAAAAAATATTTGCTGAGAGTAAGAGTGAGGAAGCATGTGTATGTACAGATGCACACAGGTAACTAAATGAGAGACAAGATTTTTGGAAAGTGGTAAGGCCCTGTCGTCCAACTGAGAAATAATTTTATAAAGGACTTAGGACTTGCCTGACTTAAAGTTGCAACATCACAAGTATAACTGTGTATTTAGTAGAAAATACATAATAAAGGGTAAATTAGGTAAATATATAGGCCATAAATTACTAACGCATTATCATTCATTTAAATGTAGAAAAAATATTAAACTACTCTTTTCTTTGTAACAGTAATTAGGTGGTAAGTCTCAGATTCAAATTACTAAAATAACACAGTATGATTCAGTCGTTATTCCAAATAAATCAATATCCCAGAAAAAACAAAGCTGTTCATGTCCTCATATGCACATAGGTCACTGATGCCCAAGGTCAAGTAAAAATAGTTCGCTTTGGGATTAATACAATGATCCAGTTTCAATAAGTAGAAAATAATATGATACTTACTCACACAATACCACATATTTTTCAAGAGATTCAATCAGTAGTTTGCTATCTCCTTGATGAAAGTGTAGAGCAGGGAGAACGACGTCATCCTTTAGACAGAATACCAAATACGACCAGCCCATACCCTCTTTGTTTTGCTTGATTGATTTCAGGTCTGTCAAACTGAACAGGAATGACCATTTGCTTTTCCCATTTCTATGACTTGGAGCATCTTAAAAACAAGAGAGTGGGGCAAAATATTTTTGTTCACCTTTTTAAAAGGTACTGACAGTGCTCTCCATGACTGCGTAACATAAATTAGTTGAACCCAGGGAATCAGTACAGCACTCATATTATTATGGCTTCCACCTGTATTAGATATGGCAACTTATATGTTCTTTTAAAAAATGATTTTTAAAATAATTATCCTACCACATATAAATTTTTTAAATGTTATTCCTATGTAAAATATAAGCTTTGACCAAAAAAACTGATCATGGCTTTGCAAGCAGGTGGACTGGATTCATATTGCAGTACTACCATCTTACTAACTGAATGACATGGGGCAAATAATTGAATGTCTCTGAGCCTCAGTTACTTTGTTTGTAAAATGGAGATAATTATACTTACCTCCCATTGTAATTCTATTAGTAAGAATTAGGAGATAATACTTTTCAACTAACTAGTACAAGCCAAGTATACAGAAAATTCTCAGTAAATGTTCATCTTTTCTACTCCCCCCAAAATAAGAATAGCTTAATTCTCTTGAAGAGTCAAAAAAACAAAACAAAACAAAACAAAACCTTTATTCCTTCATTTCCTTTTGTAATTATTTTTAGGACACTACACTTAGTAGTGAAGTAAGCATACTGATATAAAAAATAACACTGGAGTGAATATACAACACTCTATTTGCAGAAAAACAAAGTACAGCAAGAAATTGAGGATGAAAAGATAAAAAGTTGTGAATGCTTCAAAAATAATGAATCAATTGATAAATTAACTTTCTACTAAATCAAGACCTCAGTTCAAACCAAATTATAGTTATGTAAAATACAGCATGTTCTGAGTTTGTGGCTTCGTTATAGAAGCTAAAATTCCAGGTTTGCGAACATTATCCTAATTGATAACAAGCAACTTAAACATCAACTATTTAAAAAAAAAAACTGAAAGAGAAAAAAAATTTCTTCTCACTAATGATGCTAGTACTTACAATTCACTTCTAATGTAAAACACCATTTTAACAATTTAACTCCAACATAAGTAAGCTGTGTCTCTGAAATTCCTTTCCTAAAATGTTATTTCTTAAGAAGTATCATACTATCCTGCTATTCAAGACCTTTATTAATTCTGTCCCACACTACCAATCCCACAAAGATAAACTACTTAGAAGGAAGCTGCTTACTAGACTAGATCAGAAGACATATTAACCAGTGTTGACCTGCATGTATGTATCACCTTCCTATCTGCAATCATCTCCAATAAGATCTCTTGAACTCATAAAAAGAAATCTACAGCTTACAGAACCTCTATCTGCAAGGAAACCATGCGTCATCATTATTTCATGGACACTTAAACAAGTATCATTTGAAGGAAGCTAAAGTGACTTATCTATATACAATGACTAGCAGCTTTCACACCAGTCTGGACAGTGAACTCACAAGATACACTAGATTAAGTGCCATGTGTCCACTTGACTACTTTACATAATGTTTCACTGGTGTTTATATTATAGAGCTCATAAGACCACTTCAAGCTGATACCTAAGTGAGAACAGTTCTAGAATTTCAACTTACTCATGAATCATTTAAGTGTGAATGTACTTAGACTACCTAGAACAGATACATACTGCTAGCTTATCTGCAAAGACCAAAAATATTTCACAGAAAAACAGCAATGGGAAAAAGAAGAAAAAAAAGAAACCCAAAAAACTACATATAGACAATTTTTTAAATTAAATTACTCAACGGCACAGAGTATTTTATCTAAATTATTGCAAGTAAATCATATGAAGTATATTAAACACTATATGTATGCTATATGAATTATTAGAAGTTTGTGCATATTCAAGAATAAAGGGTTTTTTTATAGATTTTTCCCTCATTAACAGAAGAGACATATATTACATACAAAAGAAAATGTCTCACACATTTCCACATTTAAAGCTCTGACAAAGAAATATTTAAATTTAAAACCCTAACAAACAAATATTCTAAGCCTTCTACTAGAATAAAAGCTTCATGAGAACAGGAACTTTATCTTGTTCACAGCTATATCCTCAGTGCTAGAAGAGTCAGTAAGTAGTCAAAGACGAAAGATCTGTTGAATAAGTCAATTAACAACCTAGTATCAAGTCAACATAAAAGTAATCTGCAAATTAGTCTGCTGCAAATAGCTGGCCAGAAATAGAAATGGTTACAAAGGAAAACAGAAATCAAGAGTGAACTCAAACTATTTTTCTACTCAAAGCAAATGTAAAGAAAATCATTTAGTTCTAATGAATTTACTATGTCACCAAATATATGTAAAAACTATCTCCAACACACTAACATGAGAATACTAAATACCAGAAGAACTGAACAAACAGCTCTACCCTTCTTGTAAGTAGAACAGTTCAGTAAATCTCTATATGCCTTGAATAGAATTAACATCAAGGACAAATTTTATTTGGATGGATCTCTAGAACGAACATGAGACAGTCTGATGTTCTTGGAAGGAATATTTCCAAAACATTTAATCTGTCTGGTATATAACAAAGGATGTAGCAGTAGAAACTCTTATGAAATATAAAGCGAAAATGCTCTTAAGAAGTATAAAATTAAGTAAGTCTGACAGTCAATTTTTTAAAAGTTTGTCCCAAATTGACTTTGTGCCTCACACAAAAAAGAAAAAAGTACAAAGTTAAAAATGAGAAGGGTAAAAGATAAGAAAAACAAAGGCTTTTTCTTTGGGGGAAAAAAACTTTTAGAAAATAAAAAAGCTTCATAATGACATACATTTAAAACCTCTGGAATTTCTAAGCTTGAGGGTTCAAAATAAACCCTCAAGCTTAGAAATGAACCCACGGGCTTAGAAAATGCCTCCTTTTTTTTTTTGAGACGGAGTCTTGCTGTGTCGTCAGGCTGCAGTGCAGTGGCATGATCTCGGCTCACTGCAACCTCCACCTCCCAGGTTCAAGCGATTCCCTTGCCTGGTACTTATAGGCATGCACCACCACGCCCGGGTAATTTTTTGTATTTTAGTAGAGACAGGGTTTCACCATTTTGGCCAGGGTGGTCTTGATCTCCTGACTTCGTGATCCACCTGCCTTGGCCTCCCAAAGCGTTGGGATTACAGGAGTGAGCCACCGCGCCCGGCCTTTAACTTTTAATAACTACAAAATAAAGTCTGTTCACCACTTTATAAGTCCACTCTGTGGTCAAGCCACAAGCAGGATTTACCTCTGTTGTTTTTTGCTAAGCTATACAGCTACACAGAAGTTCTCAACTCTGATCACACATTAAAGTCATCTGAAGACCTTTTAAAAAGCACAGATACCCAGGCTGTATCTCTAGAGTCTGATTTTTGGTAGTATTTTTTAAAAATCTAACCTACACAGGTGATTTCAATGTGCAGCCAAGGCTGAGAACTACTAACAAAGTGATCTTTATTGTCAGATTATGCTTTTCTCGTCCATGTAATGTTTCTTTCTTTTATGAAATTCTGGGCTACAAACCTGTATAGCAATATTACTATACTGAATACCATAGGCAACTGTAACACAATGCTAAGTATCTGTGTATCTAAACACGTCTAAACACAGAAAAGGTGATGCACTGTGCTGTGACGGTACAAAGGCTATGATGTCACTAGGTGACAGGAAATTTTCAGCTCCATTATAATCTTATGGGACTACTGACATACAGGCGATCAGTCACTGAAACGCTGTTATGTGGCACATGATTGTATATATGTAGAAAGGAGAATAGTCACTGAACACATATTAAGAGAAAACTGCAATGAGCCAGGAAGAGTCCAGCAAAATGCTGAAATTACAATGGTATGGTTTAGTAGTATACTCCATCTCTCCCTGTTACTTTGGGATAAAATAACATGATTATTAAAATTCTACTAGATTAAGAAAAATGTGCATGAAGGACAGCCAAAGGAATTTTTTAAAGTGGTTCTATTTTCTGCCATTAATAACTATAAAATAGAGCAAGTATTTTAAAATCCTTTTTTGAAGCCACAACCAATAAAACAAAAAGAGAGATGAAAAGGGAATATCACTAAAATATGATATGTATACATATTAACCAAAGAAATTAATCATCCTTCTCACTGAGGAGCATTCAAGAATCTTCTTTGCACTTTTATTACTATATTATATTGTAGCAAATCAGTTTAAGATTTCAAAAGATTTAATTCATACCTCCATTGGTATGCGGTTTCCTTTTAAATGAAACTGTATTAACCATGTCCCATTCTGCTTCATAACTGTTCAGATGTTCTGATCCTCGATGACCTCTTTCTTTTGGGGCCTGAGTCCATTCTACAACTGAACTGGAGTCCTAAAATAATTACAACATATAAAATATTTAAAGTCTAAAACAAATTTAATTTCAATCCATATCATCATCTCAGCTTCAATGTTTGTAGGTAGGCTGCAGACGGCATCACTGGTGGGAAAACTGAACACCATTTCCTATGCTTTTCTCTCTTGATCATCTTTATCAAAAAAAAAAAAGCAAGAGAAGCTTGATTAGAATCCCACACAGTCAGAGTTGCCGATGAAATATAAACAGAAGTCAACTCTGAAAATGGCTTTGCTTTCATAATAAAAGCCTCATCCCTTTTTTCTTTTTCCTGCTTTGAATGTAACCACGCTGCCTAAAAATAGTCATCTTCTGACTATAGGGAAAAAGCAAGAGAACCACTGCAAAAAGCTCCCAACCTCCAAACTTTTAGTTATTTAAGGAAAAGAGCCCCAATGGTGGCTATTTAAGCCATCAATGGTTGTATAATTTCTTATAGGCAATTAAAATTAGCTAAAAGCAACATATTTACATGTATAGTTCTACAGAACCTTCCATTTTTAAAGAGAATAAAACCAAAAGTCTAAAATGCAATATAGTTTGAGTAAATCAAAAATTAATTTATATAGAACAAAAGACACTATATATAAGTTAAAGATAGCACAACTAGAACATTTTTCTAAAATATATGACAAGAAAAACATCCAAATTACAAAACTCCTATCAATTTATTTAGAAATAGACAAATATCAAAACAGAAAAACAGGCAAATGGTATGAACAGGTAAGTCAAAGAAGAAATAATCTAACATAGAAAGACATCCAACTTCAGTAACAATGAAAAGCAAGCTGACAGATTTCTATTTTCTGCTCCATTCAATTAAAAAAGATAATACTGAATATGGAAGACAACGTGAGGAAATGGACCGTCTCACACTGCTGATGACAGTGGCTCATTACTACTGACACAGGAGGACAAACTAGGTCTTTCTAAACACATACATACATAAAAATAAAACGTGTACAGGTAAAAATCTACATTAAAAGATATACATTAAACAGAGACAGGTAAGGGAGGCCAGGCGAGGTGGCTCACACCTGTAATCTCAACACTTTGGGAGACCGAAGTGGGCAGATCACCTGAGGTCAGGAGTTTCAGACCAGCCTGGCAAATGTGGTAAAACTCCATCTCTACAAAAACTACAAACAAGTTAGCCAGGCATGGTGGTACATTCCTGTAATACCAGCTACTAGAGAGGCTGAGGCAGGAGAATCGCTTG
Organism: Theropithecus gelada; assembly: GCF_003255815.1. Lineage (NCBI taxonomy): Eukaryota > Metazoa > Chordata > Mammalia > Primates > Cercopithecidae > Theropithecus > Theropithecus gelada. The sequence continues at coordinate 30,930,234 of NC_037679.1, read as the reverse complement.
AACCCAGGAGGCGGAGGTTGCAGTGAGCTAAGACAACGTCATTGCACTCCAGCCTGGGTGACAGGAGCGAAACTGCAACTCAAAAAAAGAAAAATAAAAAGAGAGAGAGAGGGGTAAGGGAAAAGGTTCTAGTCAAGCAGGGCTTCAACTTTCTATTGAACTTTTGCAACAAGATTGTATTCGTATGTAGACAGTATAATTCTTTTTTAAAAGGAAAAAAGGAAAATTACAATGAAAAGAAACTACAAAGGCACAAGAAAAATTAAGATATAAGAAATGGAAACAGACTGAAAAACAGTAGGGAAACTGAACAAATTAAATTATAAAATAGATTGTTTTTTCTTCCAGTTTCTTCCTCAAATGTCATTTCTCAGGGAGCCCTCCTTGTTTGACTAGCTGTTTTAAAAATCAACCCTCAGGCCCGGTGCAGTGGCTCGTGCCTGTAATCCCAGAACTTTGGGAGACCAAGGCAGGCGGATCACTTGAGGTCAGGAGTTCAAGGCAAGCCTGGACAATATGGGAAAACCCCATCTCTACCAAAAATACAAAAATTAGCTGGGAGTGGTGGCGGGTACCTGTAATCCCAGCTACTCGGGAGGCTGGGGCACGAGAATCGCTTGAACTCAGGAGGCGGAGATTGCAGTGAGCCAAGATCACACCACTGCACTCCAGCCTGGATGAAAGAAAGAGACTGCTTCTCCAAAAACAAAACAAAACAAAGAAACAAACAAACAAAAAAACCTCACCACCATCCCTATTAACTCTATCGTCAGTAGTGAGGAAAGCTAAGAAGCATCTACAAAAGCATTCTGTTCCCCACCTCTCTCTCTGACTTCTACCTCCCTCTACCAACTCTGCATACAAAAAGGCTCAAATTGGTAGGTCACACCAATAATCAGGGAAATAAGGATTAAAAGGTCAACCTGAAGACAGGACAACTAAGTTCCAAAGACTGGAGTTTTGGAAAACATCATTTATCTCTAAATTAGGAGAAATCAAGCACAATGAGCAAAGGAATAATTTCTTTAAATCAGGAGAATTAACTGAAAGTCAACCTATACAAAGAAGTTGGCAAGACTCCCAGCCCTTTTTCTCCACTCATTTGCCAGAATACTGCCATGCAAGCTTACCCTCTCCAGCCAGGAATCGGCAGATTCTTCTCAAATCTACTAGCCCAAAAAGACATGGATTTTGACATTAAGGATTCCCCAAGGAAACGGCTTAGCCATGCACCCCAGGAAGAGTCTCACTATTACCAGGCCTATCCATACCTACAGAAAATATAATCACTTCTGTGCATCTGCTCTTAAATTTGTTAAATATGAGCACCGCACTACATAACCAACAAACATCAAAGGCAAGTTATCTATAGAAAACAGTTCAAATGAAATGAGGTGGCGGTGGGGCAAAAGGTCACTAGAGGGAAATGGACTACATAGGGAGATGAAAAACATCTAAGAAGCTATCCTTAAACTCCTCAGTAATAAGAAAATATATTACAACCACAAAGAACAGAATGCTAATGTTATTCCTTTAAAAGGGGACATGAGGACACTCAGAACAAGAAAGATGTTAGTAATGAAATTATAGCAAAAATGAAGAGTGAATTTCCTAGAAAACAGTACAGACCAATAAATGTATGGATGGATGGATGGATGGATGGATGGATGGATGGATGGATGGATGGAAGGAAGGAAGGAAGGAAGGAAGGAAGGAAGGAAGGAAGGAAGGAAGGGGAGGGGATTTTAAAATTACAGGACCAATCCAGAAAGTGTAGAGTTCCAGAAAGAAAGAAAACAGAAAATGAAGAAGAAATCATCACTAAAATAAACCAAAAATATTTCCCAGAAATAAAAAAAAAAAAGACAGAAGTTTCCATATTAAAAGAGCTCAAGTACCCAGCACAATGTATTAAAAAAACAAATCCACAAAGGCACATAACCAGAACATAAAACTAGAAACAAAAAGACAATAATTAAAAGCTTCTAGAGAGATTTCAAAACAAAAACAAAAAACACATAACATGGAATCAGGAATTAGAATGCATTAGACTTAACATCAATGACGGAAAGTAGAAAACCTGGGGCAAAACTTCAAAATCAGCCAGGCGCAGTGGCTCACGTCTGTAATTTCAGCACTTTGGGAGGCTGAGGTGGGCAGATCACTTGAGGTCAGGGATTTGTGATCAGCCTGGCCAACATGGTAAAACCTTGCCTCTACTAAAAATACAAAACTTAGCTGGGCATGGTGGCAGGAACCTGTAATCCCAGCTACTTGGGAGGCTGAGGCATGAGAACTGCTTGAACCTGGAAGGTAGAGGTTGCAGTGAGCTGAGATCATACCACTGCACTCCAGCCTGGGCGACAGAGCGAGATTCCGTCTCAAAAAAATAATAGTAAATATAAATAAATAAATAAATAAATAGGCAAAAGATTTAGAACAGGCATTTCTCCAAAGAAGATACAGTTGACCCTCCATATCCATGGGTTCTGTATCTGTGGATTCAACAAACGGAATCTAAAATACTCAGGAAAAAAGAATTCCACAAAGTTCCAAAAGGTAACACTCGAATTTGCTGTGCATCAAGTACTATGCTGCATCGAATGGAACCAATACCCCACAGATACCAGAGGACAGCTGTATACACCACGTGGCCAAAAATCCCATGAAAAGATGTTCAACATCATTAGTCATTAGGAAAATATAAATTAAAACGACATACAACGACATACAACTTCAGTTATGGTTTGAATTGTGCTGCCCCCTCCCAAAAAGATAAATTAACGTCCTAACTCCCATTACCTCAGAATGTGACTCTATTTATTAGGTTGGTGCAAAAGTAACTGTGGTCTTTGCCATTAAAGCAATGTCAAAGACCTCAATTACCTTTGCATCAACCTAATGGAAATAGGGTCTTAACACAAGTAATCAAGTTAAAATGAGATTATCAGGATGGGCCCTAATCCAATATGACTAATGTCCTTATAAAAAGGGGATAAACACAGAGATAGACATGAACAGATGGAAGATGATGTGAAAACACACAGAGGACACAATCTACAAACCAAGGAATGTCTGATGCTACTATAAATTAGCAGACAGACAACAAACAGATTCTCCCTAACAGCCCTCAGAAGAAACCCATCCTGCTAATACCCAGATTGCTGACTTCTAATCTCCAGAACTGAGAGACAATAAATTAAGACTGCTGTAAGTCACCCAGTTTGTGACTTGTTTACAGTAGCCCTAGGAAACAAACAGAAATTCATATCCACTAGGTTTACTAAAATTAAAAGGATAATAACAAGTGTTGATGAGGATATAGAGAAATTGAAATCCTCATATATGGCTGGATTAGAAAATCATGCAGCCGCTCTGAAAAAGTCTGGCAGTTCCCCCAAATGTTAAACACAGAATTATGGAATATATCTACTCCTAGGTATATACTCAAGAGAAATAAAAACATGTTCACACAAAAACCTGCAAATGAATGCTCACAGCAGTATTATATTAGCCCCAAAGTGAAAACAACCCAAATGTTCATCAATTAATGAATAAAATTGTGATATATACACTATCACACAATACAACTGTATACACAATATTATTCATCAAAAACAAAAGGACCATATATGCTATATAACATGAATGAACCTTGAAAACCTTATGCAAAGTGAAAGAAGCCAGTCAAAAAAAATTACATTATTACATGACTCCATTTATATGAAATGTCTAGAATAGGGAAATCCTTAGAGACAGAAAGTAGATTATTGATTGCCAGTGACTGAAAGTAGGTGAAATGAGGGGTAACTGCTGATAAGAGTTCTGGAGGGTGACGAAGATGTTCTAAAATTAGATACCGGTGGATGGCTGCACAACTTTGTAAATATACTAAAAACCACTGAATTGTATGCTTTAAAAGGATGCATTTTATGGTATGTGAATTATATATCGATAATACTGTTATTTTTTAAATGGCATTCCCTTAGTCACACATTTTTTTCTTAAATACCTTTCTAGCATAGAGAATACTAGAGGAATCTAATGCATCATCCAACGGTCTCCAGTCCACTATTACTTCAGCATCCTAGAGAAAGAAATTATGAACTATATTTAATATTCAGCAGTTATTCTTAATTATTCTATTCCCTGAACCCAAAATAAAATTTCAGCCTCTTAAGTATTTACATTTCAAATATGCTAATATCATATGTAAACCAAAAATGTTACATACATTTTTCAAATTCTGCCTATTTTTCATTATGAAAAATTTATATTACTGCAACTTCTACATAAGTTTTAGAATATTCCATGTCATTTTACCTAAAGTACAGACAGTCTCTGAGTCATGATGGTTTGACTCAGGAGTTTTTTGTAACAGGATGGTGTAAAAGCAATGCACATGCAGTAGAAATCATACTTCAAGTAACCAAAGAAACATTGTTTTTCACTTTCAGCACAATATTCAATATATTACATGAGAAAATCAACACTTGATTATAAAATAGGCTTTATGTTAGATAATTTTGCCCAAATGTAGGCTAATGTAAGTGTTCTGAGCACGTTTAAGGAAATTAAACTATGATGTCCAGTAAGTTAGGTGTATTAAATGCATTTTTGATAAATAATATTTGCAATTTTGATGGGTTTATCAAGACATAACCCCATCATAACTCAAGGAGCATGTGTTTGACTACTACATCATATCCATGTTAAATTTACAATTACTGTTCAATTACATAATTGTATCTTACACATGAAATTCAAACTTTCTGATAAGTCTCCAAAGATGAATCACCACTATAAACTATTATTAAATAAAATCACTTACTAGAAACTTACCTTTTCCAAAACACGTAATATTCCTGAAATCAAGCTGTCTTGGTCATTGGTCTTTCCACAAGATGAGTGAATATATACTCCTTCCTGTTCATATATAATCTAAAACAGCAAAAATAAAGTTAATCATATAATTTCTATTGAGTACTATTTTAACATTTGTTAAAAATATTAAGATACATTTTCTTATCATACTTGGCCAAGTTTCTGATTATTTCATATATAAATGTATTATTTAAAAAAATACCTCTCAGACTTAAGAGCACTTCAATCAAGCAAACATAAACTGGAATGAATTCTGCTTTGTTAATGCATGAAGTTTATCAGATTCGTGATAATCACAATCTTGATGTTCTACTTAAAGATGTCAGACTAATTGCAACAAGTCTCAATATTTAAAATCCACTTAAAATTTATATTTTTCGCCAGATGCAGTGGCACATGCCAGTAGTCCTAGCTACTTGGGAGGCTGGGCTTGAGCCCAAAAGTTCAAGGTTGTAGGATGCTATGCACCTGTGAATGGCCACTGCACTCCACACTGGACAATACTGCAATAACTCATCTCTCTAAAAAACCAAAAAAATATTTTTTTCTCATGAGCATTAAGGAAAATACTGAGCTAGAACTGAAAATGCCCTTGAAAATATCTAAGAATAAGAACAAATGAAACACAATGAGGAATCAATCCTTTCTAACTATTCTCATAATAGCACATTTTTACTGTAAGATCATTTTGGTGTGTTTTTGAAACACCATGGCATAGAAATTCGGGAAATAATACAGGAATTTTAAAGAGTAGTAATGAGAACACAACTAAAGAGAGTAGTGATGGGGACTCCTAGAAATGACTAAACTAATTCAATTTCACAATATTAACTGAGTGCTTCTATATGTAAAAAGCACATAAAAGACAAAGTACATGAAGATGATAAAGACATAATCCTTGAATAAATTCCTATGGGAATATAGGGGAGACTTAAGTTAACTCCTAAGTAAGTTTAAACATTTAAAGTGAAGCCTCATTTTTCATAGACATAATGTTATAAATTAAGATTCCATTCTTGAGACCCATTTCAAACCATTTAAAATTTTTTTTAATTATGAAAATAAGTAAAAGAAAAACAGTCACTTCTAGACCTAAGTACTTTTGACATATGTAAGTCTGGTCAATAGAGTTTATTATTCTATATCTGTAGACCTTTTATTAATATTAGTCTTCAGAATATCATGGGCCAGCAATGCAAGACAAGCACCATCAGTCTATCACTCCTTCATTCATAAATGTAAATGGGCATGTATCCTCCTGTTTTTAGCTAACATTTACAGAACACTTATATACTAGGAACTCCATATGTTGTAACTTAATCCTTACAACCACCCTAAACCATAGATTATATAACTATATTCTACTACACCATGGGGATGAGGAGCCCATTTGTGTGAATAAGAAAACTGAAAGTGGTTAAATAACTGCCCAAGGTAAATGAGGCAAATAATAACAGGTGGTGATGAAATTGAAACCCAGGTAGTCTGACAACAGAAAACTGTGCTCTTAGCCACTACAATATAAAGGTTCCACATTACTTTTACTGCCTCTCTCTCGGGTTTGTTACGTTAATCAACTGTGATATGGACTTGTGTCAGGAAAGAGTCTTTTAAGTAATTAAGATCACCAAGAAAGTTTTGATTTCAAAAACCTAAGTAAGATGGTCTTTACTGAAATAGTTGTTAAGTATCAGACCAGCATGTAAACAGAAGCTTACATGGGGATAGGATGAGCTGAGAAAGGGTGAGAAACAATTCTATATTGTCTGTGAAGATGAGAAATTTTAAAGCCTATAAATATATGCACAAAAATATGCATAAGAATATTCACAGCAGTATTATTTATAATTTTAGAGTAAGGAGAAGGAGGAGAAGGAGAAGGGGAGGAGAAAAGGAAGGGTATGCATCTAAACATCCACGAATAGGAAAATTATCAAATATATCCTGGGATATCTATTCTATGGGGGATACTATTCAGGAGTTAGGATGAGGCAGATTAAATGGATGAGCAAACAGACAATGCACACAGAAAAATCATCGTGTATATATAGTATGCTGACATTTACACTTTCATAAAGTTTCTATCTGTGAAATATACAGAACAAATTCTGGGAGGATACTTTAAGCTGTTAACAAAGATTACTTCGGGAGAATAGGATGAGGAAAGGTTGAAGGAGGAAGTGTTAACTTTCTATGTTGATGCCTCTGACTTATTTGAATATTTCAAAGTGAAAAATATAGTCATATATTTAAAAATAATTTTAAAGAGTAACATGAAAAAAGGAAAGTCCAGAAGTATAAACTAAATTTTCTAGACTTCAGTCTATTAATTTATAACACAGGAGGGTGAACCAGATAATCATACCTAGGAACACAAAAAAATATGAAAAGGTTATGGAAAAGAAATCCCTTAAAATCTCCAATTTTGCAATGTAATTTTATTTAGTCTGCATGCTGTACATTAGATCTCTAGACTTGTTCATTATATGCATCTATTTTCTATCTTTTGACCTATATCTCTCCATTTCCTAGCAACCCTGACTAGTGGTAACCACTGTTTAATTCTCTGTATTTGAGGTTTTTTTTTTTTTTTTTTTTTTGAGACAGTTTTGCTCCGCCGCCCAGGCTGGAGTGCAGTGACACAATCTCAGCTCACTGCAACCTCTGCTTCCCAGGTTCAAGTGATTCTTCTGCCTCAGCCTCCTGAGTAGCTGGGATTACAAGCACGCACCACCATGCCTGACTAATTTTTGTGCTTTTAGTAGAGATGGGGTTTCACCATGTTAGCCAAGCTGGTCTCGAACTCCTGACCTCAGGTAATCTGCCCGCCTTGGCCTCCCAAAGTGCTCGGATTACAGGTGTGAGCCGCTGCGCCAAGCCCTGAGGTTTTTTTTTATTAAGCATATTCCACATATAAGTGAAATCCCACAATTATTTTTCTTTCCGTATCTGCTTATTTCACATAGCATAATGCTATCCTCCAGTTAAATAAGATTTCAGCTGCCGTTGTCACAAAAAAGTAACTATGTGAGATGACAAATATGTTAATCTAATTCACTACAGTAACCATTTTACTATCTATATGTATCCCATAATACATTGTAAACCTTAAATGTACATAATAAAATTTATTTTTAAAAAAGATATTGAGAAAAATATTCTTAAGCTTTTGTGACACATGGATCAGAGACTCAGAAATAACACTTTAGCATATTTTCACATAAGACTCAGCTAGTAGAATAGTCGGACACTTCCTAATTCTCATAGTGGAAAAAGAGACACTCATTTGGCAAGAAAAGCTTGCTATCATTAACAATGCAATCTAAAGTTCTATGATACCATTAACACTAAAGAAATTCTGGAACCTTAATGAGGTGAACCCTATACAACCAAATAAAACATTTTACCTTATTTAGGCACATTAAGCAACTCTTCCTATTACATTTGTTGGGTAAGTGTTGCCTACTTTTTTTCACTTAAGAAAAAGTTGAAAGAGTTTCCTAAGTAGTTCAGCTGGGAAAATAATTAAAGTGACAGACACCTTACAAAAAAGTCAAAGCTGGCCGGGCGCGGTGGCTCACACCTGTAATCCCAGCACTTTGGGAGGCCAAGGTGGGCGGATCATGAGGTCAGGAGATTGAGACCATCCTGGTTAACATGGTGAAACCCCGTCTCTACTGAAAAATAGAAAAAATTAGCCAGGTGTGGTGGCGGGCACCTGTAGTCCCAGCTATTCGGGAGGCTGAGGCAGGAGAACGGCGTGAACCCGGGAGACGGAGCTTGCAGTGAGCCGAGATCGTGCCACTGCACTCCAGCCTGGGCAACAGAGCAAAACTCCGTCTCAAAAAAAAAAAAAAAAAAAAAAAAAGTCAAAGCTGTACTCATTCTGTATTCTGTGTTCAACTCTTCAGCCCCTTTTGAGGAACAGATTGTACATCCCAAAACTCCAAATTTCAAACCACATTTATACTGTCTTCAGAAAGCAGTCATGTTTAGCTTTCTAATTTTCAAGGGTGTGATGTTAACTGATACAAAGTAATAGTTCTGCCAGAAATGGCAGATTAATAAAATTAATAAATTTATTAATTTGTAATAGCTACTAAATCTTACAAAGTATTATATTTTATAAGACTTAAGGGCACAGGAAAAAAATAGTTGCATTGGTACATAATTTACTTCAAAGATAAAATAACTTAGTAATAACTGTTTTAACTTAAACATAGTTTGAGCAACCCTAATTCAAAAATATTAAATCTGAAATGCTCCAAAATTTGTGCACCAGCTTCAAGCTCAAATGAAATGGACCTTGGAACACTTCCTCGGCTGGGTACGGTGGCTCAGGCCTGTAATCCCAGCACTTTGAAAGGCCAAAATGAAAGGACTGCTTGAACCCAGGAGTTCGAGACAAGCCTGGGCAACAAAGTAAGATCCTGTCTCTAACAAATAAATATATTTTTTTTAAATGAACACTTTGTGGATTTCAGGTATTTACAGTGGGGATGCTCAACAAGTATACTGCAAATATTCCAAAATCCAAAACAATCCAAAATCCAAAACACTTTTGTGTCCCCAGTATTTTGAATAAGGGATAATCAACCTGTAGCACCTTGTTTCTAAAGTACCCTGATCTCACATAAATCCTCACAGCCACCCCGAATAAGTCAAAACCGATATTGTTATCCACATCTCTATTTTATGAAAAGAAAAAATTGAGGAAAGAGCCGTCAGGAAATCTGTAATCCAGTCTTTCCTTGGATGAATATATGGTCTTCAGTAAAGTCACCAATTACAGATTTTCTGAAACATTCATCCATTAAATCATAACTGTTACTGCCTAAAAAACTACCAGAAAATTTCCACATGGCTTCCCTAGAGGACAACAGTTCCTGAAATGGCTTAAATGCAGAAAACAATGCTGCTTCAGAACTAAAACCAATTTTTAAATGTCTAAATTTATAAACCAATGCAGGAGCATTTGGCCTTTAAACAAAAACCCTTACTCTCATCTGAACTCCTAAATATTCTACACAAGAAGCTTAACCCTTTTCAATATCATCTTGGTTTAAACCATTCATTGAATATTGTAGTCCTTCAATCTATTTTTTAAGGGTGTGATCTTATTTTTTATTCATATGTCATATCTGTTCATCACCCCGATCTCTAAGCACATGTGTTTATTAAAATACAAAAATCACAACTCTCAAATATCAACTATTTTAAATAGCCCCAAACACAAAAACAGAAGTCCAGAGACTGATGTCAGCAAGATGGTCATCTAGAAGGCCCTAGTGCTCATCTCTCCCCAACCCCCAACAAGCAACCAAAACAATGAACCAACAACTACATTTTAACAAAAATAACTGAGGAGGCAGGCCAGGCGCAGTAGCTCATGCCTATAATCCCAGCACTTTGAGAGGTCGAGGCAGGAGGATTGGTTGAGCCTAGGAGTTCAAAACTAGCCTGGGCAACACAGCAAGACTCTGTCTCTAAAAATAAAAATAAGTAATAACTGAGGGAGAGCACTAGAGTACATCAGAGGAATAACAGAAACCCTTGTGAGCACACAGAAACTCAGGATGGCCACAGAGAAAGAAGGAAATATTGGGATCTCATCACTCCATCCCAGAGTTGAGATCATCTGGGAACCAGGAGGAATTTCTTCCTAAAGCAAGGGTGTAAACAAGAGAATACCAGCAGCCTCCACCAACAACTTAGACACCTACAGACCTCACCAGTGGGGTCCCTGCAGTCCTCAGAGGCACTAACACCAGCTGAGGGAGCTACCTGGAGTCCAAATAGCTGTGCTCCCCCAAGAAAGAAGATATTGTGTCCACCCTTGTGGCGCAAAAGACTACTGCACTATGCCACCTTGGAACTGGAACTGTGGCAGAATGTGTATTTCTCTGGGGGAAAGTAGCCACAGATTCCCTTCATCACTGAGACTAAGCCACCACCGAACCACCCTAGTCCACTGGCCCATCCCCAAGACAACTGTGAACAGTTGGTACACCCTTGCCTGTGGGGCCAAGTGGAAACAGAGTCAGTCCACCTACACTTGCCCTCACACCCTCAGGCCACAGCTAAAAGTGGCATCTTGCCCTCTGGGAAAACAGGACTTTGGCCACTCAGAGCAGTCCCATATCCCCAGTTCCCAAGTTGAAACAGTGCCTTGGCCACCCAGAGGAGTCACACACTCCAGTACCCAAGCTGAAGTGGCACCCTCCATCGCAGGGAAATGTGCCTGAGCTGCACAGAACAGTCACGCCCCACCAGGCCAAAGCTGGAAGCGCATATCACTCCCTGGGAAATTGGTGCCCTGCCTGAGCTGAGCAGCTACACATCCTCAGGCTGAGGTACCCCATATCCGAGACAAACACCTATGGCTGACCTAGATAGCCCACCCTACAGGCCAAACAACTCTAGTACCTTGCTTCTCTGGAACTGGATTAGCCCTCCAGCGTCTAAGCTGTTGAGATACTCCTTTCCCTGGGGAGTAAAGTCATCACTGTGCTATTCCCTACCTCCTCTCCTGGGGCCCAAATCACAGCTGTGTTCTGCCATTCTGGGGTACTTGCTGCTACTGCACCCAGATTCACAGAGTCTGAATACTGCCAAGCCCCACCATCCCAAGGTCTAGAGTCACTACTACCCAGGACCTCATCCCCTGAGATCCAAGTGAGATTTCAAGTGAGCTCCAAATGAGAACCCTACTGGCTCAAATTCCTGAATTGTAGCCACACCCTGCTTCCCAGGCCGAAATCTTCAAAGTACCCCCTCTTCCCAGGAGTCAGGCCAGTGTTGTGCCCTGCCCTCCAGGAAGAGAATCACAGCTACAACCCACAATCCCCCTGGCCCGGGCTGCTAGAGGGTGCCTCAGTGTCATAGATCCTGGCTCTGTGGGCAACCTATATCCAACATAGCCAAAGCAAGCAAACGTGCACCCCAAGACCCAGATGACAAAACAGGTTTATGAGATGCGGAGCCTAGACATTGAAACCCACAGCTGCTCCAAGCACCTATACATAGAATACAGTGCCACTGCAGCTGCTTATGGGCCATGACAAATCTGACACCAAAAAGGTCTTAGACACCCTCAGCTAAGTCTCCTGTTGTGAGGAAAATGAGACGAGGAGGACCCCAAAAGCCCTCGACAGCAAGAACATTACCACTGCTGCCACAAACTTCTACAACCTATGCCACTGAGGTGCCACAATTATTGCTGATACTGAAAGCAGCTAAAGAAGTTACATGGATACTATACCACTGCACCTATTTGGAAACAATCACTACACCCTTCTCAACCAATAAAATAAAACTCAACTGCAGGTGGGCCAGGCACGGTGGCTCATGCCTGTAATCCCAGCAGTTTGGGAGGCCAAGGCAGGTGGATCACAAGGTCAGGAGTTCAAGACCAGCCTGGCCAAGATGGTGAAACCCCGTCTCTACTAAAAATACAAAACTTAGGCAGGCATGGTGGTGAGTGCCTGTAATCCCAGCCACTCAGGAGGCTGAGGCAGAGGACTGCTTGAACCCAGGAGGCAGAGATTGCAGTCGGCCGAGATCACGCCATTGCACTCCAGCCTGGGCAACAGAGTGAGACTCCGTCTCAAACAAAACAAAACAAAACAGAAAAACAAGAAAACACTCAACTGCAGGTGAAAGTTATTCTCTATAAAAGCCACTCTACAGAGTTTAGAAAAGGGAATCGTTTCACTAGATGCAAGGACATCAACAGAGTCACGCATGAAACAAAAACAAAAAGCAGCCAGGTGCAGTAGCTCACACCTGTAACCCCAGCACTTTGGGAGGCTGAGGCGGGCAGATCATGAGGTCAAGAGATCAAGACCATCCTGGTCAACATGGTGAAACCCCATCTCTACTAAAAATACAAAAATTAGCTGGGCATGGTGGCGCACGCCTGTAGTCCCAGCTACTCGGGAGGCTGAGGCAGGAAGATAGCTTGAACCCGGGAGGTAGAGGTTGCAGTGAGTTGAGATGGTGTTATTGCACTTCAGCCTGGGCAACAAGAGTGAAATTCCGTCTCAAAAAAAAAAAAAAAAGGCAGGGAAATAGGAAACCACCAAAGGAACATACAATTCTCTAGTAGCAGACCCCAGTGAAAAAGAAATCAACAAAAGGAATTCAAAATAATAACCTTAAGGAAACACAACGAAATACAAAAAAAATACAGATAATTCAATAAAACCAGAAAAATAATTCATTATATGAATGACAAATTCCATAAAGAAATAGAATAAAAAAGAGCCAAAGGGAAATTCTGCAGCTGAGGAATTCAATGATAAAATAAAAAAATACAATGGAGAGCTTCAATAGCAGACCTGATCAAGCAAAAGAATCTCTGAGTTTAAAAATAAGTAGTCTAACATTACCCATTCAGTGGGGGGAAAAAAAAAAGGACTGACAAAAGCCTATAAGCCTTATGGGACACCATTAAGCAAGCAAATATTCCTATTATGGCACTTTCAAAGGGATAAGAGACAAGAAAAGGTGTAGAAAACCTATTTAATAAAATAACCGAAAACTTCCCAAGTCTGGAGAGAGATATAAAAATCATCCAGATTCAAAAACCTCACAAGTCCTCAAATAGATTCAACCTAAAAAGGTCTTCCCTAAGGTACATTATAGTCCAACTGTCAAAAGAGAAGTCTAAAAACAGCAGGAAAAAAAGTCAAGAAGTCACATATAAGGAAGTCCCTGTTAGATTAAAAGCAGATTTCTTCCTTTTTTTTTTTTTTCTTTTTTTTTTTTGAGATGGAGTCTCATTCTCTTACCCAGGCTGGAGTGCAGTGGCACGATCTTGGCTCACTGCAAGCTCAGCCTCTCAATTTCACACCATTCTCCTGCCTCAGCCTCCCGAGTAGCTGGGACTACAGGCGCCTGCCACTACGCCTGGCTAATTTTTTGTATTTTTAGTAGAAACGGTGTTTCACCATGTTAGCCAGGATGGTCTCAATCTCCTGACCTCATGATCCACCCGCCTTGGCCTCCCAAAGTGCTGGGATTATAGGCATAAGCCACCGCACCCGGCCTAAAAGTAGATTTTTCCTTAGAAACCTTACAGGCCAGGACAGTATGGGAAGATATATTCAATGTGATGGAAGAAAAATACTTCTAGCCAAGAATACTGTATCCAGCAAAGCTGTCTTTCAGAAATCAGGGAGAAATAAAAGTCTTCTCCAGACAAGTGAAAACTGAGGGAATTTATCACTACTAGACTGGCCTTACAAGAACTGCTCAAAGGAGTCCTATATCTGGAAGGAAAAAAAGATGAAAATTACTATAATAAAACCATACAAAAGTATAAAATTCATTGCTAGTGCAGATACACAAAGGATAAAGCAAACAGAATCAAATTTTACCATTACAGAAAACCACCAAACCTCAATGATAAACTATGAGAGCAAAAAAGGAAGAAAGGATATACAAAACAACCAGAAACAATTAACAAAGTGAGAGGAAAAAATCCTCACCTATCAATAACAACCTTGAATGTAAACAAATTGCCCACATATAAGATATAGACTTGATAAATGGAATTTTTTAAATGACTCAACTATACGCTGCCAACGGGAAACTCACTTCATCTGTAAAGACACATACAGACTGAAACCAAAAGCGAGCAGGAGTAGCTTTATGTGTATCAGATGAAACAGACTTAAAAATCAAAAACTGTAAAAAGAGACAAGGTTATTATATAATGAAAAAGGGATCAATTCAGCAAGAGGATATAACAACTGCAAATATATATGCACTCAACACCAAAGCACCCAGATACATAAAGCAAAATACTAGCTCTAAAGGGAGAGCTATACTCCAATACATAACAGTTGGGGACTTCAACACCCCACTCTCAGCAATGAACAGATCATCTAGACAGAAAATCAACAAGAAAAAAAAATGGATTTAAGCTGCACTTTAGACCAAATGACCCTAACAGACATTTTAAAACATTTTATCCAACAGCTGCATAACAAACATTCTTTTCATCAATACATGACCAATACCCTAGGACAGAACATGTTAGGCAGTAAACAAACAAATCTAAACAAGTTAAAAAGAACGGAAATCATATGAAGTATCTTTTCTGACCCTAATGGAATAAAACTAGAAATGAGAAACAAGAACTTGCAAATTTGTACAAATACATGAAAATTAAACATGTTTCTGAATGACCAATGGGTCAAAGAAGAAATTAGTAAGTAAATTTCTTAAACTTCTTGAAATAAACAAAAATAGAAACACAACAGTAACAAACCAAACACAAATGAATAGAAGAAAAGAAACAATAAAGATCAGAATAGAAATAAAATTGAGACCAAAAAAGAAAAAATTAACAAAGTTAATTTATTTGTAAAGGCAGACAAAACTGACAAACCATTAGTTAGACAAAGCAAGAAAAAAGTGAGAAGACCCAAATAAAATCAGAAATTTAAAAACTATACATTAAAACATACCACAGAAATACAAAGGATCACTAGAGAGACTAGTACAACCAACCATACTCCAACAAACTGGAGTATGGATAAAGTCTTGGACACACTTAACAAGACTGAATCAAGAAGAAACCAAAAACCTGAACAAAACAATTACAGTAAGTATGAATCAGTAATGAAAAGTCTCCCATTAAAGAAAAGCCCAAAGCCCAATGGCTTCACTGTGGAATTCTACCAAACATTTGGAGAATAACAAATGTCAATTCTTCCCAAACTGTTCCAGAAAACTGAAGAGGAAAGAATTTTTCCAAACTCATTGTATAAGGCCAGCATTACTCTGATGCCAAAACCAGACAAAGACACAACAAAAAAAGAACACCATAGGCCAATATCCCTGATGAACATAGTTGCAAAAATTCTCAACAAAATACTAATAAGCAGAATCCAGTAGCACATTAAAAAGATCACTGACCATGATCAAATGCAATTTATCCCAGGATGCACGGATGGTTCAACATATGCAAATCAATAAATTTGATATATCACATCATTAGAATGAAGGATAAAAATCATATGATCATCTCAATAGACAGGGAAAAAAAAGCATTTTATAATATTAAACATCCCTCATGATAAAAACTCTCAGCAAGTTGGTAGAAGAAACATACTTGAACACAATGAACTTTATGGCCAACATTATACTTAACAGGGAAAAGTTCAAAGTTTTTCTCTAAGATCTGGTACAAGACAAGGATGGCCACTTTCACCACTTTTAGTCAACACACAGTACTGGAAGTCCTAGCCAGAGCAATTAGACAAGAGAAAAAAAGAAAGGACATCCAAACTGTAAGGAATCCTTGTTTGCAGATATCATCTTACAGAAAACCCTAAAAGCTCTACTGAAAAACTCCTAACACTGATAAACTGATAAATTACATAAAGCTGCAGGACGCAAAATCAATGTACAAAAATCAGTAGCATTTCTATACACCAATAAAGAACTAACAGAAAAAGAAACCAAGAAAGCAATTCCATTTACAATAGCTACAAACAAACAAAAAGGAAATAATGTAGGAATAAATTTAACCAAGGTGAAAGAGCTCTACAAGAATAACTACAAACACTGATGAAAACTTAAGGAGGACATAAAATAATGGAAAGGCATCAATGTTCATAGACTAGAAGAATATTGTGAAAATGACCACAATACCAAAAGCAATCTACACATTCAATGCAATCTCTATCAAAATACCAATGACGATCTTCCCAGAAATTGAAAAACAATCCTAAAATTCATATGGAACCACAAAAGATCCCAAATAGCCAAAGCAATCCTAAACAAAAAGAACAAAGCTGGATGCCTCACACTAACAGACTTCAAAATACACTACAAACCTACAGTAACCAAAACAGCATGGTGCTGACATAAAAAACATACACAGACCAATTGAAGAGAATAAGGAACCCAGAAATAAATTTAGAGCCAACTGATTTTTGACAAAGTCACCAAGAACATTCACTGAGGAAGAAACAGCCTCTTCTATAAATGGTGCTGGGAAAACTAAATATGTATACACAGAAAAAATGAAACTAGAACCCTACCTCTCACCATATACAAAAATCAACTCAAAATGGATTGAAGGGCTACGCATGGTGGCTCATGCTTGTAATCCCAGCACTTTGGGAGGCCGAGTCAGGCACATCACCTGAGGTTGGGAGTTCAAGACCATCCTGCCAATATGGTGAAACCCCATCTCTACTAAAAATACAAAAAAAAAATCAGCAGGGCATGGTGGCAGGTGCCTGTAATCCCAGCTACTTGGGAGGCTGAGGCAGAAGAATCGCTTGAACCTGGGAAATAGAGGGTGCAGTGAGTTGAGATTGCACCACTGCATTCCAGCCTGGGCAACATAGCGAGACTTCATTTCAAAAAAAAAAAAAGATTGAAGGCTTAAATGTAAGATCCAAAACTATGAAACTACTGTAAGAAAATGCTTCAAAAACTACTAGAGGAAATTATTCAGGGCACTGGTCAGGACAAAGATTTTATAGAGAAGATTGCAAAAGCACTGGAAACAAGAGCAAAAACAGACAAACAGGATTACATCAAAATAACAACTTCTGCATAGCATAGGAAACAAGAGAATGAAGATACAACCTGTAGAATGGGAAAAAATACCTGCAAACTATACATCCAACAAGGGTTCAATATCCAGAAGATACAAGAAAGTCAAAAACCTCAACAGAAAAAAAAAAAAATACTCCAATTTAAAAAAGGGTAAATAAGTTAAATAGGTATCTCTCAAAAGAAGACATACAGGAAGTTTATATTCAGGGCAACTTGAATCTGTGCTTCCGGACTGCAATCCTCCATCTTGGCACAAATAAACTCTGTTGAGGGAAGACAGGGAACCTGAATGGAGGGACCAGCTGAAGCCATGGCAGAAGAACATAAATTGTGAATATTTCATGGACATTTGTTAGTTCCCCAAATTAATGCTTTTTATAATTTCTTACACCTGTCTTTAATGCAGTCTCTGAACATAAATTGGGAAGATTTCATGGACATCTATTACTTCCCCAATCAATACTCTTATAATAAATTTCCTATGCCTGTCTTTAACCTCTTAATCCCATCATCTTTGTAAGCTAAGGATGTATGTCACCTCAGGACCCTGTGATGCTTGCATTATCTGCACAAACTGTTTGTAAAGCATGTGTGTTTGAACAATATGAAATCTGGGCACCTTCAAAAGAACAGGATAACAGCGATTTTCAGGGAACAAGGGAGATAACTATAAAGTCTGATTGCCTGCAGGGCCAGGCAGAACAGAGTCATATTTCTCTTCTTTCAGAAAGCAAATAGGAGAAATACCACTGAATTCTTTTCTCTTCAAGGAATAACCCTGGGAAAACGAATGCATTCCCAGGGGGAGGTCTCCAAAATGGCCGCTCTGGGAGTGTCTGTCTTATGCAGTTGTAGATAAAGGATGAAATATGCCCTGGTCTCCTGCAGTGCCCTCAGGCTTGCTAGGATTAGGAAATTCCAGCCTGGCAAATTCTAGTCAGACCAGTTGTCTGCTCTCGAACCCTGTTCCCATTAAGATGTTTATCAATGACAATGTGTGCCCAATGGACATGGACCTTCACCAGTAATTCTTGTTTTGCCCTGAACTTGTGATCTCACTCTGCCTCTCTGCCCTTGTGATATTGTATTGCCTTTGAAGCATGTGATCTCTGTGACTCATTCCCTATTTGTACACCCCTCCCCTTTTGAAACCCCTAATAAAAACCTGCTGGTTTTGCAGCTCAAGGTGCATCACGGAACCTGCCGACATGCAATGTCACCCCCAGACACCCAGCTGTAAAATTTCTTTCTTTTGTACTCTTTCTCTTTATTTCTCAGACCAGCCAACACTTAGGGAAAATAGAAAAGAACCTATGTTGAAATACTGGGGGCTGGTTCCCCCGATAAAACTCTATATCTACATTTTAAAATGACAATGACAAAAAAAAAACATACAAATGGCTAACAGGTATATGAAAAAAATGTTCAACATCACTAATTAGCAAGAAAATGCAAATCAAAACCTCAATGAGATACCATCTCATCCCAGAAAGGCTAATTAACTGATGACTAATTATTTGTCATCAAAACAACAACAATAAAAAAAATGCTGGTGAGGATATGGAGAAAAGATAACTCTTATACACTGCTGGTGGGAATGTAAATTGGTTCAACCACTACAGAAAACAGTATGAAGGTTCCTCAAAAAACTAAAAACAGTGGCCAGGCGTGATGGCTCACGCTTGTAATCCCAACACTTTGGGAGGCCAAAGCGGGCAGATGGTTTGAACTCAGGAGTTCAAGACCAGCCTGGGCAACATGGTGAAATGTTATCTCTACAAAAATACAAAAATAATTAGCCGGACATGGTGGCACATGCTTGTAGTCCCAGCTGTTCAGGAGGCTGAGGTGAGAGGATTGCCTGAACCCAGAAATTGGGAGGTTGCAGTGAGGCAAGATTACATCACTGCATTCCAGCTTGAGCAACAAAGTGAGACTCTATCTCAAAAAAAAAGAAAAAAAAATTACCATATGATCCGGTAATCCCACTTTTGACTATATATTCAAAAAAAAGAAAATCAGTATGTCAAAGAAGCACTCCCAAGTTTACTGCTGCACTATTCACAATAGCCAAGATACGGAGTCAATCTAAGAGTCCATCAACAGATGACTGGATAAAGAAAATGTGGTGGCCAGGCACGGTGGCTCACACCTGTAATCCCAGCACTTTGGGAGGCCAAAGTGGGCACATCACCTGAGGTCGGGGATTCGAGACCAGCCTGACCAACAGGGAGAAACCCTGTCTCTACTAAAAATACAAAATTAGCCAGGCGTGGTGGCACACGCCTGTAATTCCAGCTACTCAGGAGGCTGAGACAGGAGAATCACTTGAACCCGGGAGGCAGAGGCTGTGGTGAGTCAAGGTCACGCCATTGCACTCCAGCCTGGGCAAGAAGAGTGAAACTCTGTCTCAAAAAACAAAAAAAGAAAGAAAATATGGTATATATACACAATGGTATACTATTAAGCCACAAAAATGAAAAAAAATCCTGTCATTTGCAGTAACATGGATGAGCATCAAGGAATATGTTAAGTAAAATAAGCCAGCGACAGAAAGATAAATACCACATGTTCTAACTCATATGTAGAAGCTAAAACAGTTGGCTTCATCGAAGTAGAAAGGAGAATAGCAGTTACTACAGGCAGGGAAGGGTTGGGGGAAGGGAAGTAGACAAAGGTTGGTTAATCAATACCAAAGTACAGCTAGACAGGAAGAATAAATTCTAATGTTCTACAGCACTATTACATGATATAATTAACTATTTATTGTGTATTTTCAAATAGAAGAGATTGTGAATGCTTCTAACACAAAGAAATAATAAATGTTCTAAGCAATAGATAGGCTAAGATTTGATTACACATTATATACATATATCAAATTATCACACTATACTCCATAAATATGTACAATTATTATGTGCCAATTAAAAAATAAAAGCAAAATCTAGATTTTTTAAAGTCCAATTAAAACTTCAATAATATATAATAACGAAGATATTTCTTAGACTCTATCATGAATTGATTCTTTACTATCCTGCCATAGAACATTCTGCTTCTTATGTTTATCAACTGTAACAACTGACATTTGAAAAGCTATCTCCAGGCATATTTGTTACAAAAAAATTATTTTGCTACAGGGAGCAATTATGATGTGAATAATTTCACCTCAGATAACATTTGTTAGTAGAATAAGCTTTCAATTTCTTCACTCTGGTTTTATTCATGATCTCTAACGCAAAATTAAAAGGTTCTGGGCAGACGTAGTGTAATCCCAGGACACTGGGAAGCCAACACAGGAGGATCACTTGAGGCCAGCAGTTCAAGACCATCCTGGGCAGTAAAGCAAGATGCCCCCCAACTCCCATCTTTTAAGAAAAAAAAAATTAAATTAAATTTTTAAAGAAAGCTTCAAATGCTTTTATCTGCTATGTAATATTTTTATTACCCATTACTTTACAAAAACATTTCTACATTATCAAATCTGACCCTCAAAATTCAGTTAGATAGATATTATCATTCCCATCTTGTAACTGAAAAAACTGCAAGAAAATCAAGTGATTTGCTCAAGCTTCTTCTACTACTCTAGGGCTGAGACTGAAAGGTCTACTCTACAAGTTTTATTTGTCCAAAGAGTACATAATGAAAAAGGCTATCAACTTAAGGCTCAGCATATATGGACACTGACAAAACTGTTCCAATATCCTACGTGCTGTTTGCATCCCAATCTGTAGTATTCACCAACTACCAGTGCTGTGAACATGAGTAGGTCCTCTGTACTACAGGAAGCAAAGAAAGAGCATCAGCAGTCCCTTTCTTCCTTTCTACTACCTAAGATTTGAGAGAAAATGAAGAGCTCATAGGAACAGTAGAAAAAAACAAGTCAGGAAAAAAAAGAAAAAATATATATCCCAAGAAGGTAAAGGTCAATGGAAACTACAATCAGGAATCTGGCAAACTGAAGCCTAAAAGAAGAAAAAGATCGAAACAAAAGTCTACACTACCAGAGATGTGCAACATGTTTGAGACTCCTTCCATAAGAAGCCAAATTCTACAAAGAATCAGCACCATGCATCTCAAATAGTGAAAGAATGTATAGGCAACACATTCTCATGACTTACCTTAGGGATACAGAGGCATCAATATGTAAAAACAGAACAGCCTAATCAGTTTCCCAGACCATATCTGAGATATTACTCCTCAAACCTAACAACTTACTAATTTGAGATATTTTACAAGAGAACAAATTATATGGCAAAAACTTACCTAAAATACATCTCGAATGGGGATATAAATGATGTTTTCATTTCATCTTCCAGTTCATCTAGCAGAGAACACTGAATATGAAAACTGCTCGAAGGATACATAGTGTCAAAATCAAGACTTGGTTGGTTTGGCAGTATGGGGGCGGGGTGAACCATAATTCCTATATGGTCCAATCTTTTAAAATCAAGAAATAATGTATTTGGGTAAATGAATTTAAATTGAAATTTGAAGAGAATAACAAGATAACCCCCCAAAAAATCACATACAATAAAAAGGCAAAAGGTGCAACTGATTAAGAAAACCAAAACTTTTTTTTTTTTTTGAGACGGGTCTCGCTCTGTCGCCCAGGCTGGAGTGCAGTCGCACAATCTCAGCTCACTGCAAGCTCTGCCTCCTGGGTTCACGCCATTCTCCTGCCTCAGCCTCCCAAGCAGCTGGGACCACAGGCACCTGCCACCACGCCTGGCTAATTTTTTTGTATTTTTAGTAGAGACGGGGTTTCACCATGTTAGCCAGGATGGTCTCGAACTCCTGACCTCGTGATCCACCCGCCTCGGCCTCCCAAAGTGATGGGATTACAGGCATGAGCTACCGCACCTGGCCAAGAAAAACAACACTCTTAAGTACCCAGTAACACGAAGTAAAAGATATGGAAGATCTTTTTTTAAAAAAAAGACACAATAGCTATGTTTTAATACTACTACTAATAAAGAAATGCAAGAAAGTGATTATGATAAAAGTTAGGGTAACAGTTTCTTAGGAGACAAGGGGTGGTACATGGAAGGTCATCTGGAGTTATTGGCAAAGGTCTATTTTTTTTTTTTGAGACAGAGTCTTGCTGTGTCGCCCACACTGGAGTGTACTGTCGTGATCTTGGCTCACTGCAAGCTCCGCCTCCAGGGTTCACGCTATTCTCCTGCCTCAGCCTCCTGAGTAGCTGGGACTACAGGCCCCCGCCACCATGCCCAGCTATTTTTTTTGTATTTTTAGTAGAGACGGAGCTTCACCATGTTAGCCAGGATGGTCTCAAGCTCCTGGCAAAGGTCTATTTTTTAATCTAAGCAGTGATTACAAGAAGGTTTGCCTTATGACTCTACAAGAAGGTTTGCCTTATGACTCGTTGAGCTATATGGTAAATGTGATTTTCAGTATCTGAATTTTGTTTTACAACAAAAATGCTAAAAATTACTGATGATAAACACAAAATGATATGGTTTAACTGTATCCCTACCCAAATCTCATCTCAAATTGTAATCCCCACATGTCGAGGGAGGAACCTAATGGGAGGTGATTGGATCATAAGGACAGTTTCCCCCATGCTGTTCTCATGATAGTGAGGGAGTTCTCACAAGATCTCATGGTTTAAAAGTGGCAGTTTCCCCTGAGCACTCTCTCTCTCCTGCTGCCATGTAAGACATGCCTTGCTTCCCCTTCGCCTTCTGCCGTGAAGTTTCCTGAGGCCTCCCTAGCCATTCGAAACTGTGAGTTAATTAAAACCTCTTTCCTTTATAAATTACCTAGTCTCAGGTATTTCTTTATAGCAGTATGAAAACAAAGTAATACACAAAATGTAAAGTCTTAAATAGGATCTAAATCAATCTCAAGGGTACTGAAGGAATTTTGTCTGATGGAAAACATGACACAAATTCAACAATGAAAAAATATACCTCGAGAAAAAGAAAGGGAAGAACAGATCAAGCAGAGATTTGAGGAAGTAGCACCACCTGTCACCAAGTTAATCTGCAAAAGAAAAGGTTGGAGGGAGAGGAATGCTATTGTTTTGGAAGATTATACAGACTATCAACGAGATGGGAGAAAAAAAGACACTTAACTACAAATTACAAACTAGTATAAAACCACTCTGTATATGATAATGACCTTCAGCTACTCAAACATCTACTGGCACATTCTCTAAACACATACCATCTGTTAAAATTCTTGAATTATCTTGCTGATAATGTTGCCTGTCAGAAGGTACAGAATAGAAAAGAGAATTAATACAGACCAACAAGAAGGAAATAGTAAAATCTTGGGAGAAAAAAGCCATCTTAAGAGTTCATAACAACAAAAAGAACAAATTTGGAAAACAAACATTCAGCCTACGATTGAAGGGGAAAAAAGATGTACAGAAGAGATAGGTATTAATTCCACCAAAAACAGAAAGGAAAAAGAAACCCTATATAAAAACTTCCACTTCTGGCCAAGATGGAATGACAGGCTGGATTTAACCTCCCACCAGGAAAATAATAATAATAATAATAAACTAAAAATACTGACCAACCTATGAAACAATGGTTTTCACAATACTTCCCCCATCAAACAATAAATGATAGTGACTACTGAGAGAAAGGAACCAAATGAAGTTAGCAATACAATTGTCTAGCTTACCGTTGTGAGTTCCCAGCCATGGGAAAGGGAGAGAAAACTCAGAAGGCGTCCAGTGAGGAGAGGGATGTGGGAAATAGGGGATGCCAATACAGCTAGAGTTCACAGGAGAAAGTACCAGAGAAAAGAGAAGAACACACAGGGAACTCAAGAAATCTGCAGTCTTCCTCGAGTATTCAGCAGAGTATGGAACAGTGCATGTTTGTCAGTAAACTCCTCAAGGCAAGAGGGAAACTATTAGAAGAAACTATCTGCAGACTCACATAGCTGTTTGCACCAGAGTGGAAAATTTCATAATTCACAAAGCACTCCCTTGCCTCATCAGTGAGGCAAAATTAGTTCTATACTAAACACTGTGCTGATACCATTTAGCAAAGTTTAAAGGCAAGACCCAAAAGCACCAAACTGACTCCAAGCAACTTAAGTGCCTTCTAACACAAAGCTCAATAATATTTTACAGAACACAAAAATAACTAGCATCCAAAAAAAGAGAATTCAACATATCTGACATTTTCCAGTAAAAAATTTACCACTAAGGCATGCTAAGAGCCAGGAAAATATGATCTATAACAAGAAAAAGTAATCAATTACCACTGACCACAAAGCAACACAAATAATCAGTAGTGAAGGATATTAAAGTATTATTTTAAGTCTATCCCATATGTTCAAGACACTAAAGTCACAACTCGGCCAGGTGCAGTGGCTCATGCCTGTAATCCCAGCACTGTGGGAGGGTGGTATGGTTTGGATCTGTGTCCCTGCCCAAATTTCATGTTAAATTGTAATCCCCAATGTTGGAGGCAGGGCCTGGTAGGAGGTAATGGGATTATGCGGGCAGTTTCTCATGGTTTAGCACCATTCCCCTTGGTGCTGTCTTGGCAGTAGTGAGTTCTCATGAGATGGTTGTTTAAAAGTATGTGGCACATATCCTCTCTCTATTCCTCCTGCTCTATGTGAAGTGTTGGCTCACTCTTTGCCTCCCGCCACGATTTTAAGTTTCCTGAGGCCTCCCTAGAAGCTGAGCAGAAGCCAGCATCACCCTTCCTGTACAGCCTGAAGAACCGTGAGCCAATTAAACCTCTTTTCTTTATAACTTGCCCAGTCTCAGGTATTTCTTTATAGCAGTGAGTGAGAATTGACTGATACAGAAAATTGGTACCAGGAATGGGCACTGCTATAAAGACACCTTAAAATGTGGGCGCAGCTTTGGATTTGGGTAACAGACAGAGGTTAGAAGAGTGTGGAGGGCTCAAAGATAGGAAGATGAGGGAAAGTTTGGAATTTCCTAGAGACTGGTTGAATGGTTGTGACCAAAATACTGGTAGTGATATGACAGTGAAGGCCAGGCTGACGAGGTCTCAGATGGAAATGAGGAACTATTGGGAACTGGAGTAAAAGTCACTTTTGCTATGTCTTAGCAAACAACCTGGCCGTACTGTGCCCCTGCTTTAGGGATCTGTGGAACTTTGAACTTGAGAGGGATGATTTAGGGTATCTAATGGAAGAAATTTCTAAGCAGCAAAGCATTCAAGATGTGGCCTGGTTGCTTCTAACAACCTATGCTCATATGCATATGCAAATAAATGACCTGAAACTGGAACTTATATATAAAAGGTAAGCAGGACATAAAAGTTTAGAAAATTTGCAGCCTCGCCATGTGGCAATAAAGAAAAGTACATTTTCAGGAGAGCAATTCAAGCCCACAGCAGAAATTTGCATAACTACCAGAAAGGCAAGTGCTGATAGCCAAGACAATGGGAAAAAGGACTTGAAAGCATTTCAGAGACCTTTGCAGCAGCCATTCCCATCACAGGACCAAGGCATAGGAGAGAAAAACGGTTTCCTTGGCCAGGCCGAGGATCCTGCTGCCCTGCACCACCTCAGGACACTGCTCCCTGCATCCCAGACATTCCAGCTCCAGCTGTGACTCAAAAGGCTCCAGGTAAAGCTCAGGCTGCTGCTTCACAAGGCGCAAGCTATAAGCCCTAGCAGTTTCCACACGATGTTAATTTAAGCCTGCAGGTGCACAGAACGCAACAGCTGAAGCTTTAGAGTCTCTGCCTAGAATTCAGAGGATGTATGGAGAAGCCAAGCAGAACCCTGATGTAGGGGCAGAGTCCTCATGAAGAACCTCTACTAGGGCAGTGAGGAGGAGGAATGTAGGATTGGTGCCTCCACAAAGGCACTGCCTAGTGGAGCTGTGAGAAGAGGGCCATTGTCCTTCAGATCCCAGAATGATAAATCCACCAAGAGCTTGCACTCTTAGCCTGGAAAAGCCACAGGCACACAATGCCTGCCCTTGAGAGCAGCCATGGGGGCTGAGCCCTGCAACGCCACAGGGCATAGCTGTCCAAGGCCTTGGGTGCCCACCCCTTGTATCAGTGTGCCCTAAGTGTGGGACATGAAGTCAAAAGCCTTGGGTGCCCACCCCTTGTATCAGTGTGCCCTAAGTGTGGGACATGAAGTCAAAAGAGATTATTTTGGAGCTTTAAGATTTAATGACTGCCCTGCTGGGTTTCAGGCTTGCATGGGCCTGTAGCCCCTTTCTTTTGGCAGATTTTTCCCTTTTGGAATGGGAGTATTTACCCAATGCCTATAACTAGGATCTTGGGAGTAACTAACTTGTGTTTCATTTTACAGCCTCATAGGTGGAAAGGACTAACCTTGTCTCAGATGAGACTTTGGACTTCTGAGTTAATGCTAGAAATGAGTTAAGACTTTGAGGGACTACTGGGAAAGTATGATTATATTTTGAAATGTGATAAGGACATGGAGATTTGGGAGGGGCCGGAAGAGGAATGATACGGTTTGGATCTGTGTCCCCGCCCAAATCTCATGTTGAACTGCAATACCCATTGTTGAGGGTGGGGCCTGGGGGGAGGTAATGGTGGGGGTGGTTTCTCATGGTTTAACACCATCCACTCTTTATGCTGTCATCACAACAGTTAGTTCTCATGAGATCTGGTTTAAAAGTGTGTGGCATCTCCCCCTCCCCCTTCCTCCTGCTCTATGTGACCTGTTAGCTTGTTCTTTGTCTTCCACCATGACTGTAAGTTTCCTGAGGCCTCCCAGAAGCTGAGCAGATGCCAGCATCATGCTTCCTGTACAGTCTGTAGAACCATGAGCCAATTAAACCTATTTTCTCTATAAATTACTGAGTCTCAGGTTTTTTGTTTTTTTTTTTTTCTTTTTTTTTGAGATGGAGCGTTGCTCTGTCGCCAGGCTGGAGTGCAGTGGCACAATCTCGGCTCACTGCAAGCTCTGCCTCCCAGGTTCAAGCAATTCTCCTGCCTTAGCTTCCCAAGTAGCTGGGACTACAGGCACGTGCCACAACACCTGGCTAATTTTTGTATTTTTAGTAGACAGGATTTCACCATGCTGGCCAGGATGGTCCTGATCTCCTGACCTCATGATCCACCCACCTTGGTCTCCCAAAGTGCTAGGATTACAGGCGTGAGCCACTGTACCCAGCCTCAGGTATTTCTTTATAGCAGTGTGAAAACTGATTAATACAGAGGCCCAAGTAGGAGGATCACCTTGAGGGCAGGAGTTCAAGACTAGTCTGGGCAACACAGCTAGACCCCATGTCTACAAAACAAAAAAATTAGCCAGGCATGGTGGCACATGCCTGTAGTCCTAGCTACTCGGAAGGCTGAGGCGAAAAGATCACTTGAGCCCAGGAATTAAAGGTTGTAATGAGTCATGATCATATCACTGCACTTCAGCCCGGGCACAGAACAAAAACTCTGTGGCTTCTCCCGTTGCTGCCTGTGGCTGCGCAGCCAACCTGCTCAGAAGGAGCTGGGTCGCGCCACTGTGCGAAACCCGCCAGCTCCACATGGCAAGTAAAATGCACTGGTTTAGAACTTCTGATGTCTTTCAAACCACTCTAGCCAGTGTAGCCCCAGTATTTACCACGACAAAATTTGACAGAGAAATGTTACTTCTTTTGAAGGGAAGAACACTGAGTTATACCAAGAGTTAGGTCTTCAAGCCAGAGATTTGAGATTTCACCATGTAATGAGTATCACAGCCAGAAATAATAGGATTATCATGAGAATGGAGTATTTGAAAGCTGGGATAACTCGAGAGTGTCTTCTGATTTTAGATTATCATAATTTAAACTCACAGCAATGGCTGTTCTGAGAACTCTCTTCACAATTGTCTGGAGAGGGTCAACTTGTTATAAACCCTTTAACTTTTTGAGTTTAGAGCTATAGAAGCGCTCCCGCAATACTTGATCAACACCCTTCAGGTGAAACTTAGCATTTTCCAGCCACTGATTCTCGAGACGCTGGAAGCTTTGGTGGACCCCAAACATTCTTCTGTAGACAGAAGCAAACTCCACATTTTACTACAGAACAGCAAAAGTCTACTAGAGTTAGAAACAGATATTAAAATTTTCAAAGAGTCAATCTTGGAGATTTTGGATGAGGAAGAGTTGCTAGAAGAGTTCTATCAAAATGGAGTGACCCACAAGTCTTTGAAAAGAGCAGTACTGGGACTGACCATGCAGAGGAGATGGAGTTGCTGATGGAAAACTACTACCAACTGGCTGACGATCTCTCCAATGCAGCTTAGGAGCTTAGGGTACTGATTGATGATTCACAAAGTATTATTTTCATCAATCCTGCCAGCCACCGTAACGTGATAATGAAGTTGAATCTACAGCTGACCGTAAGAACCTTCTCTCTTTTACTCTTTGGAGTAATGGGAGTTGCTTTTGGAATGAGTTTGGAATCTCCCCTTGAAGAGGCCCAACGAGTGTTTTGGCTGATTACAGGAATTACGTTCATGGGAAGTGGCCTTATCTGGAGGTGCCCGCTTTCATTCCTGGGACAACAGCTAGAAGTTCCACTGCCTCGCATGACGGCCTCCTTACCTAAAAAGACTCTTCTAGCAGATACAAGCGTGGAACAAAAAACAGCCTCAGACCCGATGGACTTGGATCAGGCAGGAGTATCCTAACAAACAATGAGGAACAACCCTGTGGACACTGAAGTTTTTTTTTTTTTTTTTTATAATCACAAGTAACTTCTGATACTTTTATTATTTTCTTATATGGAGTCAGACACTTGAAAAAAAATAATATCTGATGACAAAATATTTTGGAAGTCACAATACTAGAACTTGATTGCATTTCCAGAATTCTGAGTTAAAGAAACAAAGTGTTTGCTTTGTAACAGGCTAAAATTCTATTTCCTGCAAACTTTAAATGCTGTTTTTAGACATGATGTGAGGCAACACAAGAACAGAGAGTTGTATAAATTTTATTTAATTTATACATAACAAGAAAAGTACAATTTCAGGCTGAATGAAGCATAGGAGCTTGAAAAACCCATAGGAAGCCATAGTTCTTTGTCACTACAAGGAATTACCTTCATGTGAATTTCCTGACTCTCAGGTGACTAAAAGCTACCATTCTATGTATGAACCTTAAAACAAATTCTGGAAGTTTGTGCTTTAAAAACCAAACTTTGACATAACATTATTTTCTTATATTTGCCCCCCCTTTTATATAAGATGAATAAAAAGAAATAACTTTTTAAAAAAGACCCAACTGAACTTGTATTAAAAGGATTTGTATCCAGAACATAAAATCCAGGACATAAAAAGAACACTAAAAACTCAGTAACAAAAAAAAAAAAAAAAAAGTTTGAAAAAAATAAGCAGAAGATTTAAACAGACACTTCATCAAAGAAGATACAAGGACAGCAAATAAGCACATGGAAAATACTCAACACCATTAGTCATTACAGAAATGTAAACTGAAACCATAATGAAACACTATTACACACCTATTAGAATGGCTATAATTAAAATGACTGACATTAAATATGGGCAAAAATATGAAGCAACTGGAACTTTCATACACTGCCAGTGAAAACAAAACACTACACCTACTTTGGAAAACAATTTCCCACTGTGTTAGAATGCTACACACACAACTAATATATATGATCCAGCCACTCCATTCTCAGGTATCCAATCAAGAAAAATGAAAGTATATTTTCATAAAAGACGTACACCAATGCTCAGAGCAGCTTTATTTTATTTATTTATTTATTTATTGAGACGGAGTTTCTTTCTTGTTGCTCAGGCTGGCGTGCAGTGGCAAGATATCGGCTCACCACAACCTCCACCTCCCGGATTCAAGCAATTCTCCTGCCTCAGCCTCCCAAGTAGCTGGGATTACAGGCATGCACCACCACAGTCAGCTACTTTTGTATTTTTAGTAGAGACAGGGTTTCTCCATGTTGGTCAGGCTGGTCTTGAACTCCTGGCCTCAGGTGATCCACCCACCTCGGCCTTCCAAATTCCAAAGTGCTGGGATTACAGGTGTGAGCCACTGCACCCGGCCTAAGAGCAGCTTAATTTGTAACACTCAAAGTGGAAATAACCCAAATATCTATCAAACACAAGACCAGATAAACAAAATGTGATATACTCATACAATGAATATTATTTGTGGGTTTTTTTCGAGACAGTCTTGCTCTGTCACCCAGGCTGGAGTGCAGTGGCACGATCTCAGCTTACTGCAACCTCTGCCTCCTATATTCAAGCAATGCTCCTGCCTCAGCCTCCTGAGCAGCTGGGATTACAGGCACATACCACCACGTCCAGCTAATGTTTGCATTGTTAGTAGAGACAAGGTTTCACCATGTTGGTCAGGCTGGTCTCGAACTCCTTACCTTGTGATCCACCCGCCTTAGCCTCTCAAAGTGCTGGGACTACAGGCGTGAGCCACCATGCCCAGCCCAATGGATATTATTTGGGGGGGAAAAAAAAAACTAATGATACATACAACAACATGAATGAATTTCAAAATAATTATCCTAAATAAAGAAAGCCACACAAAAACAAAGTATATACTATATAACTGAATTTATATAAAGTTCTAGAGAATTAAAACTAATTTATAGTGACCAAAAAAAATGCTCAGTGGTTGCCTGAGGACACATGGAGTGATGGAGTACAGTGAGTCATGAGAAAACTAACAGAGATGGTGAAAACATCATTATCTTAATTGTGTTCATGGGTTCATGGTATACACAAAAGTCAAAAGTTGTGTACTCTAAATACATGTGGCCTATCACATCAATTGTATCTCAAAAATAGCTGTATAGGCCAGGTACGGTGGTTCACCTATAATCCCAGCACTTTAGGAGGCCTAGGTGAGCAGATCACTTAAGGCCAAGAGTCCAAACGAGATGGAGCAACATGGCAACACCCCATCTCTACAAAAAATACAAAAAGTAGCTGGGTGTGACGGTGCATGCCTTTAGTCCCAGCTACTCAGGAGGCTGGAGTGGGAGGATCGCTGGAGCCCAGGAGGTGGAAGCTGCAGTAAGCCAAGATCACACACTGCACTCCAGCCTGGGCCGCACACCAAGGCCATGTCAGGGCGGGGGGGGGGGGGGGGCAGGGAAACAAGCTGTATAAAAAATAACTTACATGGAAAGTCTCTTGTTGTAAACAGTAAAAACCTAACTAAAAATAAGTACATACATATATGAGGACATTCTCACTAAAAAGAAAATAAAGAACTAAAATAAAAAAAGAAATTAGTTCTGCCTCAAAAAAAATTAACAATCACACTCCCACTCAATTGGGAATCAGATGTCCATAGGAAGCAAAATATATCAAGAGCATTCAAAGACTTGCCACTTGGTGGTGCTAAACTGAATGTATAAAACTCAATTCAACAAACTTTTATGAAGCAATTATGTGCCAGACATCATAAAGAACAGAGAGATTAAAAGGTATTAGAGTTCCTTGCTTGTCTGTACCTGGCAAAATTATTAAAAAGGTAAAATATTTACACAAGAAGGAATATTCTAAGTGTAAAAGTACTACAAAAAAGGAGGAAAGTTTTCCTTTTGGGATAAAAATGTCTCATGCCCTCCAGGCTCTTATCTATTCTTAAATATTTGCTAAGATGCCCAAGCAGGTAAGTACATTTATAAAACTTCCAATGATGGCCTGCTAAAAGCAACAGAAACTGCATTTTGTTTTTCTCCTCTAGCAAAGGAGCTGTATCAGATATAACTTATTAAAAGAGTTCTGGTGACCACAGCAAACATTTTAGAATAAATTTTCTCACCCCTAATTTAGCAATTTAATTAAAAAGCAAAAATAAGGCAGAAAAACAGATAAATTCAACTTTTAGACAGAATGAACTTTTGCACAATCCAACTCAAGAACATCCTTCCTGACACAAAGAGCTAGAAAAACTAAGGAAGTTTCACAATAGTAACTTTTATACTGTGCCTTCACTTAAGACTGAATTTTTACTTACATTATGATTATTATAATCTTTATTTCCAAAAATGGAAGATAAAGGAAAAATTCAACCCAAATATTTTAAATGTACCCGTAATTTTAGGGTAAAATTATTGCCCTAAATCATTCTCCAAACTTGGAAACCTTTCACCTACCATACACAACATACATTCTTAACTTTAGCAATTATGTGAACTTATAGGCTAATAAAACAACCAAAGTTTCAAAACTTCAGTTTCTTTAAAAACTATTTGGCATACAGATGATAATTTGAGCGTATGGTTTCAGAAAGCATCCCCAGGAAATGCGAGACTGAGCACCCTAACAGGTTCCACATTCAAATATCTATGCACCTACTAGATATCTCTATTTCAATAAGGCATCTTGAACTCAATGTGTTCTATCTAAACCGGCTCTTCTTCGATATTCCCAATTCTGTCAAAGATATCTCATCCACCCAGTTATCCTAAATGCTTCTTTCACCATCCAGACCCTATATCCTAAGTCCCTCAAACCTTTTCCTCTGGCACTGGCCCCTCATTGCTTCTAGCCTAAGTCACTAAAATAACATTCTGATCTCTCTTCTCCTGATCTAGTTACCTTCCAATAATCTAAGGTGCATAATGTATAACCACGGCCCAAACTAACCTTTACAAAATGTCCATCTGGTTACACCACACAGGGGGCTTAAAAATCTTCTGTCTTCACCCTTTACCTCTATAGTGAGGCTATACTTCCTGATACTCCCAACACATAAAACATTTCTGCCTTGGGCCATTGTGAACTCTTGCTACCCAAAAGCTTGGTGCTTTTTTTCAGGTGTATTCTGTTCCATCTACCTGGAACACCCTTTTGTCCTTTCTCTCTGCAAATAACTTCTACCAAACCCTTCAAAAAAGAACATAAGCAATAGCCTGCCCAAACTCTTTGAACTACTCCCCATTCCACTTAATCTGATTTAGAAGTTTCTTTACTCATACACTCAGCACATGTATGAGCACCAACCAGATGCTGGAAATAAAAAGGTGTCAGTGGAAAAAACACACACAATGAAAAGTGTCTGACTAAACTAGCAGTATCATGTAAACCAGTAAATCAATGTATATAGTAGAGTGTGCCAGAGGAATGCAGAGACTCCTGAATGAGATACCATTTTCAGTTACTTCTTCAATAAATACACAGTAAATGCCTACCATGTGCCAGGTACAGAGCAAGTTACTAGGTGTAAATAAGATTCAGTCACTGCCTCCACAGTAGTTACAATCTAACTGGGGATGACAAGAAAACTGACAATTACAACATATAAGTACTAACAGACTGCCACAGCAAGCCCTAATAAAGGCTATCTTACCTAGATTTAGGAGGCTCAGGTAGAGTGAAAATGAGGAAAACTTACTTGGAGCGACATATAAACTCAGATCTGAATAATGGCAATTTTAAATAGTAGAGAACGTAGGGAAGCAGAGGCTGTATGTTCTTAGCAGAGGGTATGTTTTATACAGAGCAGTAGTTCAGTGCACGATTGAAACCCAAATACCAGAGAGTAGAGTCTAAATAGTTTAGAAGCAAAAACAGAGACCAGATCAGATCATAAAGGGCTGCATAAGCCATGCTAAAGAATTTAGGAGTTTGAGATTTATCCTGAAGACCGACAAAAGCAACTAGAAACTTGCCTTTTCTAAGCCAATAAAGTGGCTGCAGGACCAAGAACGAACAGCTGCAGTAATCCAGGGAGGGAGAGACTCATGGTTGCTTGAACTAAGGCAATGGTAGTGGGGATGAGGAAAGGCAGGTGGCTTAGAAAGATATTTAGAAGATCAAAATGACAAGCCTTCGTGACTGATTAGATGTGAAAGGTGAAGGGAAGAACAGTAAGGACAAAACTGTGTAGATGAGGTTTTTTACTGAGATAGGGAGAACAGAAAGAAGAAAGCAAACTGAGTTTTATTTGGGATGTGTTAATGAGTAATGACTGTGGAACTAAAAAAAAAACGCAGAATACAGGTGGTTGTAAGGGCAATACATCATGGATAGTCTGAAGTGAAGAGTGAGCCTTTGAGATCTAGAGAATGGTACAACTCTCAAGGAAGGGCAACTGGCAGAACTATTATTGCTTCTCAACGATATTAGTGTGCCAAGCGAAGTCAAATAGGAGACAGGAATAATTCAGGTGCTGGAGGAGATACACAGTCAGGGCTGCAATGAACCATGACCACACCACTGCGCTCCAGCCTGGGTGACAGAGCAAGGCTGTCTCCAAAATAAATTAACACTAATAATAACAATACAAGTCTCTGTTTAACCACCCTTGTGTCCAAAGAACTCAGCACATAGCAGGTACTAAAACGTTTGTTGAACTAAAGAATGGCAGAAAAATTTAAAAATAAGACATACTCCTATTATACCATGGGTAACTACCATGTTAAAAGATCTAGTCTAGGAAAACAAGTCTCCAGGAAGATCTAGATACTAAGAATACTCATCTTTCCAAAGCACAAAAATTTCACAGGACTATGAGCATATTTAAAAAGAATTGGTTAGGGCCAATTTTAAGCTACAAAATAAATTCTTATTAAAAATGACATCACAAATTCTAATTAAGAAAAAAACAGCTGATTTCCCTATTGTTTCAAGTAATTTTTTGTTTTTATTTTTTGAGACAGAGTCTGCCTGTGGCCCAGTCTGAACAAGTGACACAATCTCAGCTCGCTGCATTGGGTTCAAGCGATTCTCCTGTCTTAGCCTCCTGAATAGCTGCGACTACAGGCGTGTACCACCATGCCTGGCTTTTGTGTTTTTAGTAAAGATAGGGTTTCACCACGCTGGCCAGGATGGTCTCAAACTCCTGACCTCAAGTAATCCACCCACCTCAGCCTCCCAAAGTGATAGGATTACAGGCGTGAGCCACTGTGCCCGGCCAGTAATTTGCAATAGAGAAAAAATTCTAATACATTAATAGAAAAACCTAGAGTGAATGGAAGTGTACTATAATAGGATTTTACAACTCTGAAACAAAAGAGCTACTAATGGACCCATTTCTCCCACTCTAATCCCTCCTCATTTTCTTTTTCTTTTCTTTTCTTTTCTTTTTTTTTTGAGACAGGGTCTTGGTCTGTCACCCAAGCTGGAATGCAGTAGCACCATCATAGCTCACTGCATTCTCCAAGTCCCAGGCTCAAGCAATCCTCCCACCTCAGCCTCCCAAGTAGCTGGGACAACAGGCACGTGTCGCCACAACCAGCTAATTTTTTTGTTTTTCATAGAGACGGGGTCTAGTTATGTTGCCCAAGCTGGTCTTGAACTCCTGAGCTCAAGTGATCCTCCTGCCTCAGTCTCCCAAAGTGCTGGGATTACAGGCGTGAGCCACTGCACCTGGTTCCTCATTTTCTCGTACCTTCTTGCTTCTTCCTCTTCACTGAATAGCTATTATGTGCCAGAATCTATGTTAGGTGCAGATGAAACATTTCAGGATCCGACCTTATGATGATTAGTTCAGTCTACAGTTTCCAATATATTTACTCATTAATCCTCATACCAAGCATAAAGTAGGTACTGTTATATCACAGATGACTGAAGCACAGAGAGGTTAAGTAATTTTACTAAAGTTGCTTGTAAATGTGTGAAAATAATTTCTGAAACTAGTTTGGCTTCAAAGACCAAGCTCTTAACCATTACCTTTTGCTGCTTCCCTACAAGACGAAGATTAACTTCCTCCATCACTTTCTGAAACTCCAAGTTCAAAGCAAGTAGAGTTGTAAGAAAAGCTACATCCTAGGTGGAGACACTGAGAGATTCTAATTCAACAGAGCTGGTAGCCCAGCATCTGTACTTTTATTAAACAGTATCACAAGTGATTTTTGTGCGCCTTGGTTAACATTCACTCCCCTGTATTTCTAAACTAGAACTCTTAGCTAAAACTTGGTGAAGGGAGGGGGAGATGAATAAACATACGCACACATTTTCTCCCCATCCCCTTTCCTAAAGAAAAAAGATTAGGAAGTAGGGAAGCATAAAGGTAACATGTCTTTCAATGTTACATTAACCAGCTTTCATTATTATTATTATAATGCTGATGGTAAAAAAGTATAGAGTTTTCATTTGCTTTTTAAATCAAGAGATTATCAGGTTTGCGCATTAGAAAAATAACTCCAGTGGTGGTGTAGAGAAGATTAAGGGCAGAGACTGTAGAAAAGGAGTAAAATCAGCCAAGAAATCAAGAATAGAAGCAGACTAAAGGCCTGAACTATGCACTGATAGTAAAGATGCAGCAAATTTAAGAAACCTCTTAAGGTAAAACTGGTAGGACATGGTTATTGATGAGAGAGTATTATAGGAATGAATGTCTCCAAGTATGTTTAACATGCAACAGGTGAAAGATGACGCCATTAAACCAGATCTGAACATACTGAGAGAAGAACCGTGGGTTTTGTTGGTCATGATAGTATTACTTCGGAGAGGAGTAGCTTTTCACATGGAAAACTAGTTTCAGTGGAGTGATGGCAATAGGTGTGAATTTGCAGTGAATGAGAATAAATGAGGTTATGAAGTAGAATTATTAAATATAAGTCTCGTTTTAAGAAGTCAGACTATGAAAGGTAGTGGCTGCAAAGAGTGAAAAATGTTTTTCATTTCACAACTCTGCTTCATTGCCTCAAGGATTCTTTCAAAATCAATCCAAACCTGAAAGAGGGAGATGTTTAAATGGAAGGGATCCCCTCTTGAAAAGTCCTAGCCTGGATCAGTTTATGTGGAAAATCAAACAGGATAACCTTCAAATATCAGTAAATCAAGCAGAGTATCAGCATCCACCCTGAACATAAAAAGTAAAAAACTGACAAGAAAACCAAGAGCACAAATAATCCAAAAAAGGATGCCCACCTATCCTTTAAAAGAGCCAGCACGTACACGTATGTAATTTTATGTTTTAAAAAAAAAAAAATTCATATAACCCTAACAACTCCAATACAAGAAATATAAGACATAATGATTGCCATCTCCTCAATTCTGCAGATAAAGAACGTGAAAGACACAGAAGTCACAACTGCCCAATTTTCCAAGGTCATACTTCAGATTAACAGCAAAACCAATCCCATATTTGTTATTCAGCCACCTAGTCTAATACTCCAAACACCAAATCACAAACGCTGTTAAACAACTCAAAATAGAGTAGGGAAGGCAACAGGGAGACATGAGTGAAACTCAAGGAACAGAGGACGCTATCTGCAATGAGTAAACAACACTTAGTGTTCGATGAGTCACTTCAGTTGATTCCAGCTGTTGATGAAATACTCCTTCACTGGGAAATACTACCGGTGGCGTATCATAAAGCTGATAGCCCTAACTATACATAAGATGTGCCCTCGGAACGCGAATAGGCACTATTCGACGAAATCTCCGCACATAATCCTAGTTTCCAACGAAATTAGGAGTGTCACTGACCACCTCCGTAAACCAGCATGACCAATACTCCCACTGAAATGCCTAGAAAATAAATATTTGAATAGACGCCTTCCTAGACAAGCACAGGACGGTGTAAATCTCCATTTCTCTCAGGAAACAGTCCCGCTGCTCACACCACCCACCAACTCAGCATCTTGGTAAAAACAGACCCAGTACACTCGTTTCTTCTAAAAGCACGGCTAGCTGCCTAGCACCTATTCAGGTCCTCCCGAAGGAAGCATAAACATCTTCAACAGAGTGTAGCAAAGAAGACAAGAGGCAAGTCGGGTTAACGCTTCAAAGACTGAAAAGACGCTGGAGTCAGAAGAGTAGACACAAAGAACTAGAGTCAAGAAAAAGTGAATCGGGGGCGGGAGGGGGAAGGAACTAGAGAGCCACCTGTCCGTTAGTAAAGGTAATACGAATAAAAGCCTCTCTGCTCTGGGGCAGAAGAGCGCCGAGGCCTAGCTGGCCTTGGAGCAGGAGCCGGCTCTGTAACTCCGCGGCTGAACTGGCATTCACGGGAAACCAGCTGGTACCACCCAATCTTCTCCTACAGACACCACGGGTTGTCCGGACATAGAAATTCCCTCGTGTCCCTCCCCCAGCCAACTGCCAAAGAGCAAAAGCATCCCCGTCCCAGAGAAAAGCCGAGGACTTCCTGGAGGCCGTTACCTACCTTCCCGCTCACAACACCCGCCGCCGCCATGTTTCCTGCGCGTGCCTGGTAATGACGTAGCAGAACCTCACGTGTCTCTCGGGCTTACAACAACATCCGGCAAAACTAGAATAACATCCGGGCGGGAAAGGGGCGGGGTGTGGCGGGAAGGGCGTGGAGGAACGTGGCCCGGCGGAAAAAGCCACCAGACGCAGGCGTGCTGAGCTGGGCTCAGAGGCGGGTAGGGCTGAGTCTCAGCCGCAACGCTACGCTTGTGCTTGCCCCACGTCCTCCCGGGGGAAGATTCCTAAAATAATGTGTACCTTATTTGTATTGGAGTTTGTCGAGACTCTGAAGCTAGCGCAGGCCACGCCGGTTTGGTGAGATGAAAAGAATACCATACTGGAAGCGCGCAAGCATTGTCCTGGTGGTTTTGTTGTTGTAGAAACGGAGTCTCGCTCTGGCTGGAGTGCAGTGGCGCAATCTCGCC
Organism: Theropithecus gelada; assembly: GCF_003255815.1. Lineage (NCBI taxonomy): Eukaryota > Metazoa > Chordata > Mammalia > Primates > Cercopithecidae > Theropithecus > Theropithecus gelada. Next base: position 30,891,250 of record NC_037679.1, on the reverse strand, counting down.
TTACTGCAGCCTCCGCCTCCCTATTCAAACGATTCTCGATCCTCAGCCTCCCGAGTAGCTGGGATTACAGGCGCGCTCACCACGCCCAGCTAATTTTTAAATTTTTATTAGGGGGTTTCGCCAATGTTGCCCAGGCTGGTCTCGAACTCCTGACTTCAGGTTATCCGCCCGCCTCAGTCTCCCAAAGTGCTGGAATTACAGGCTTGAGCCACCGCGCCCGACCCATTCGCCTGGTTTTGTGGCAGTAGGCAAATGACCAACACGCTCGAAACCTCAGTTTCTTATAGTAAAATAAAGATAGTAGCGTTGCCGTGAAGATCCAAGAAAGCCCAGCACTAACAAGGAGATATTCCAGGAACTAACATGGAGACTTTTCCCCTCTATATATGAGGTTTCTCTATTTGTCTGGTCACTGCCACTCACACATGACCTCCAGCAAGGTATTTCAATGGGAACTGTGATAATACCATGCCCTCATAGCTGCAGAGTCCAAGGCACATAGTTTATAGCACCTACACATTACTTAATAGCTCTGTGACTTAAAGCAGGTTTGTAAATTTATCAAAGCTTCAGGATGTAAACTGGGAATTACTCCTGCGTGGAGTGGTTGTAGGGATTTCATAGGACAATACATGTGTGGTAAAATGATTTGTAAAGATACTAAGATAAGAATTGTATTTGTTCTCAGTGCTGTAAAAGCATGCAGAGAATGATTGTGTACTACCCCTTTGATAACTCTGGCACAGATCTGGGATTTCTCTGGCTCCAGGGCAGAATAAAAAGTCCCTTTCACCAAAAACACTTGTGCGCATTGAGGTACTTTACGTTTTCACACAGTGGGGAGAGGTTAGAGGCTTTTGAGTTTGGTTGAGGTAGGTGGCAACAAGCTGAACGACAGAAAAGGAGAGTTGCTAGTTATGTGAATATCAGGAACCTAGTAGGTGAGGAAAGTGGTGGAACCTTAGGTGGGAATGAATGTGTGGCATATTAGGGACACTGCATCCTAGATATCTGAGATTCCAACCATGACCAAGACCCTTATGCCCAAGCTTGGCATTGAATCAAGAAAGCAGCTTACCTACAAGGGATGAATGAGGTGAGAAAATGAGAATATTAGCAGTAATCAGCACTGAGTGAAGACTAGAGGGTCTTTTCCACATGTACTGGACTGAGACTAAAACCCCTAGAATCTTCATATAATCTTGGGTGTGGAGGGGAAAATCCTACTAATGACCCAAATTACATTTTCCACCAGATCAGAGCATTGGGATGTGGTTAGAGAAAAATTTAAATGTGACGTCACATTTCTTACACCCTGTGTTTTAGAGAAACGTTGAAGCCCTTAGCACAATGCCAGGAATAAAAGGCTCAATAAGTGGTAGTTATTACTTATATTTTAATATATTAAGTTTGAGAACTACAAACTTCTCATTGAAAAGCCTCATTCCCCTCTCAGGTTCATCTGCTACTTCTTTACCTTCTTACGCTTCATCCTCCAAGTGCGCCTTAAATGATCGCGCTACCCATAGGCTAGCCTTGGGCCTCTCTTCCTTTTTCTCCAAACACTATTCCTGGGCCATTATCCTCATATTCTGGCATCAAAATCTCCTATGTGCTGATGACTCCCAAGTATTCCCAGCCCAAGTCTCTCTTTCCTAAACTCTAGTCCCAGTGTCCACTGCCACTGGACTCCTGACTTGAATGACCTAATCATGCATCAAAAAAGTATAAGCCTTTACTACTCAAAGTGTACATGTACTGACCGGCAGCACCAGCATCAGTTGGAAGCTTGTTAAAAATGCAGAATCTGGCTGGGCGCAGTGGCTCATGTCTGTAATCCCAGCACTTTGGGAGGCCAAGGCAGGCAGATTACTTGAGGCCAGGAGTTCAAGACCAGCCTGGCCAACATCGTAAAACCCTGTCTCTTCTAAAAATACAAAAATTAGCCTGGAGTGTTGATGCATGCCTGTAGTCCCAGCTACTCAGGAGGCTGAGCCAGGAAAATCGCTTGAACCTGGGAGACAGAGGTGGAGGTTGCAGTGAGCCAAGATCATGACACTGCACTCCAGCCTGGTCAACAGAGCTAGACTCTGTCTAAAAAAAAAAGAAAAAGAAATTCAGAATCTCAGATCCCACCCCAGAACTACAGAAAAATCTGCATTTTAACAAGATCCCTGATTTGTCTGTATATTAAACTTTGAGATGCATAGTCTTAAGTGAAATTTTATTTTGCTTTTGTTCTCTGAAAATTAGTACACTTTGCTGAACAAGAGATGTAGCTAGAACTCAATTTGTCAAGGAAGTGTTGCTATCATGTGTTACAAATTAATTTGAATCAATTATCCCATTTAGGAATGGAACAGTTATACATTAATAGAGGAAAGAGACCTATTTTCCTTCTTCAATGATATCCTCTGTCTACATGCAAAGGGAAGAAACAAGGTCAGGATTTCAGAAGGGTTAGTTTCAGGTTTTAATTTTTTACTTTATTAGAGGGAATAATCAGAGTACACTTACATATAGCAAGTGGACAGATTGTTTTAAAGCAGTATGAGATATGAGATTTAAAGCATAAGAGATTTAATGTTAATAAAGTCCTTAAGTTCCCTATAAATTAATATTATCATGACAGTAATTTCAAAGCTCCTAGATTCACTCCCATAAACTATATAGTCACTAATTATAATTTATTACTTGAAAAGTCATATAATGCAAAAGAATCTTAATAGTAAATGCCATAAAGAAACCTTAGGCCTAGGAAGGACTCTGAAGATAATCTCCCCAACTTTTTCAAGTGAAGAAATTGAGTGTCTTAGAGTAATACCTTGCAGAAGTCACAAGCTGCTTGATGGCTGAATAGAGACTTCATTCCATATACATGTCTTATTTAGCTGTGCTACATTATCAGCTAAATGTGATCATTCCTATTTCTGAACTACAGCATTTAATTACTGTTCTCTTTGATTCTCTCTCACCTCAGTTTCTGGCTGGCCTATTTGTCTTTTGAGCTTATCCCATGTCCCACTTGATCTATTAAGTTTTCCCCAGCGTTTCCACTAATTGATCTCTACCTCTCTTGAATTCTTAAAGCAGTTAGACTATAGACTTTTAGTGCTTAATTTATCAAGATAGTACCATGGAGACAGCATGGATTTCGATGAAAGCCAAGAGATTACAAGATTCGTTTCTGGAGAAGTTGATTAGCTGAGGAAATTGTTGCCGGAGGTCAGGGACCCCAAACAGAGGGACCGGCTGGAGCCGAGGCAGAAGAACATAAATTGTGAAGATTTCATGGACATTTATCACTTCCCCAATTAATACTCTTATAATTTCTTATGCTTGTCTTTAATCTTTCAATCCTGTTATCTTCATAAGCTGAGAATGTACGTCACCTCAGGACCACTATTGTACAAATTGATTATAAAATATGTGTGTTTGAACAATATGAAATCAATGCACCCTGAAAAAGAATGGAATAACAGCGATTTGCAGGGAACAAGGGAAGATAACCATAAGGTCTGACTCCCTGCGGGATCAGGCAGAATAGAGCCATATTTTTCTTCTTACAGGGAGCCTATAAACAGACGTACAAGCAGGAGAAACATTGCTGCATTCTTTTCCCAGCAAGGAATATTAATAATTGAGACCCTGGGGAAGGAATGCATTCCTGGGGTAGGTCTATAGATGGCTGCTCTGGGAGTGTCTGTCTTATGCGGTTGAGATAAGGACTGAAATACGCTCTGGTCTTCTGCAGTACCCTCAGGCTTATTAGGATTGGGAAATTCCTGCCTGGTAAATTCTAGTCAGACCAGTTGTCTGCTCTCAAACCCTGTTTCCTGTTAAGATTGTTAAGATGTTAATCAAGACAGTGCATGCATAGCGGGACATAGACCCTCATCGGTAATTCTAATTTTGCCTTGCCTTGTGATCTTTATTGCCCTTTGAAGCATGTGATTTTTGTGACTTAATCCGTGTTCATACACCCCTCCCCTTCTAAAATCCCTAATAAAAACTTGCTGGTTTTGCGGCTCGGTGTCACCATCACGTTCATGTTCCTACCAATATGTGATGACACCCCCGAAGGCCCAGCTGTAAAATTTCTCTCTTTGTACTCTTTCTCTTTATTTCTAGACTGGCTGACACTTAGGGAAAATAGAAAGGACCTATGTTGAAATATTGGGGGCTGGTTCCCCCAATAGGAAATCAGACCTTTAGTTACAGTTGGGGGTCCTCATTGAAATGACACAACCAGCCAGCCATGGTGGCACACACCTCTAATCCCAGCACTTTGGGAGGCTGAGGCAGGCGAATCATGAGGTCAGGAGTTCGAGACCCACCTGACCAACCTGATGAAACCCCATCTCTTCTAAAAGTAAAAAATTTATCCAGGCATGGTGGCATGTGCTTGTAATCCCAGCTACTCAGGAGGCAGAGGCAGGAGAATTGCTTGAACCTGGGAGGCAGAGGTTGCAGTGAGCCGAGATCACACCACTGCACTCCAGCCCAGGCGATAGAGTAAGACTCTGTCTCAAAAAAAAAAAAAAAAAAAAAAAGAGAGAGAAATGACACAACCACATCATGCTACAGTGAAGATCAAAGTTCCCACCTTTATATCCAAAACTTCCAATCAGCCTCTAGTACCCAACTTTTTTTTTTCAGAGCAGAAGAAGTTGAGGTGCCCAACTATTAAACATGAACATCTAACCATAGATCATTCCACATTTAAGAAAATCTTTAATTTGAAAATCAGGGACCAAAACAAACAAAAAAGGTGATTCAAAGCAAACTAACAACGCAGAGAACAGAAGAAGAAAGCTTTTTAATTAGAATAAATGTCTTTAGAGACATAAGAGGAGATTTTGCTTCCATGAAACAAGAATATTCAGAGAACAAAAGTAAGCTGTTAGAAACTAAAAATATGATGCTAAGTCTTGTGAAGATTAAAGAAGTCCAGGCCACCATGCAGGAGCTATCCAAAGAAATGGTGAAGGCTGGGATCATAGAGGAGATGTTAGAAGGCACTTTTGAAAGCATGGACAATCAGGAAGAAATAGAGGAAGAAGCAGAAATAGAAATTGACAAAATGCTGTTTGAAATTACAGGGGTCTACGGCCATACCACCCTGAATGCACCTGATTTCATCTGAAATTACAGCAGGGGCCTTGGGCAAAGTAAAGTGACTGATGTCCTTCTGGAGCCAGAATCTTCAAGAGCGATGGCCGCCTCAGAGGACAAGGAGGAAGAAGAGGCTCTGGAGGCCATGCAGTCCTGGCTGGCCACACCCTGCAGCTAAGGGTTGCCCAGTGGCCTACCTGCTGGGTGCCCACACACTCCCCTGAAGAGCTGCCATTTTATAAATCTCTTGCATTACACCTCTGTCATAAGGACTTGCATTTTAGAAAAGGTTCTCTTTGTCTGTTTTCACTCTCTGCAAAGATTTTGGGATCACAAAGGGATTTTTCTCATGCGGGTGGTGTAATTAAATGCATGATTTTTAGAAATATAAACAGAAATCTCTTACTGTGGGGAAGGCAGAGAAATTTATCTTCTCATGAAGTGCTTCTGAAAATAGAGGTCATTGCCTGAATGTTGACGACTACTTTTTTCTGTAAAACACTATATAAATGAATTTTAATAAACATCTGCTTTGACTCTTGAAAAAAAAAATGATAATAGGCCGGGTGCAATGGTTCATGCCTGTAATTCTAGCACTTTCAGAGGCCAAGGTGGGCGGATCACTTCAGGTCAGGAATTCGAGACCAGCCTGGCCAACATGGCGAAACCCCAACTCCACTAAAACTATAAGAACTAGCCGGGTATGGTGGCACGCACATGTAATCCCAGGTCCTCGGGTGACTGAGGCAGGAGAATCACTTGAACTCGGGAGACAGAGGTTGCAGTGAGCCATGATTGCTCCACTGCACTCCAGCCTGAGCAACAGAGCAAGACTCTGCTTCAAAAAACAAACAAACAAAAAAGATAATATATGTGAAAAATTCCTAAATGGATTGGAAGGTAAACAGAAATTTTTCCATAAATTATAGCAAGAAGACAAAGTTATAGAAATAAGGGGGAAAAGTTAAGAAAATTGGTGAATTAAATTTTAACTTTTCTTTGCACCAAAGACAATAGCAGAGGGAAATCCCTGGGTGACAGCTGTGTGGCAGGAATAGAGAGAAGCTAGTTCAGATTGGAACAGAAACATGGGGTTCCAAGAAGGATGTCACCAAGGGGGAAAATAGAGATAGATTACTTAATTAATTTGAGTATACTGATGTATTTACACTTTTGGTGGAGTCTTTAGATGAATTGGTGATATGTACACCAAAAACTGAGCAAAACAAAACCAAGACAACTTTAACTACAGGGAAAACAAAAGAGAAAAGAATGTTTTTGTAATATGTAACAAGTCTCAGCTGTGAACAATATTACCATAGTCATAATGACATAAACACCAAATATTGGTCTAATAAAAATGTATAGTAAATACACTGAAAGGGGAGAATGCATCTATATAGTAGGGCTGTGAAAATAAATGACCTAACTAATCTTCCGCTGTCAATGGATAATTGAGAGATCAAGAAATAACAGTATGATGATGTCATTTGGAAGTCTAGAGATAAGTAGACTTAGCAGCAAAACAACTTCTAAGTGGTTGCCCCTGATAAGCAGAAACCAGAGTGGAAAGGGAAAAGCTTGTGACTGATGTTTTTCATCATAAGCTTCATATAGCTGTTGTATTTATCAAATCTAAGATGCCACAGTTGAAAGGTATATTATTATTTTGTTATATTATTTTAATGATATTCTAAGAAATAAAATTCTGCCAATTAAATGAAGACATATTTTCTTTCACTTCAATTGTAAAATACATCCAGACTTCAAAGATTATAACATGAAAAAGTGTCTTAGAATCTGTGAAATACACACACCAAAACATACACAACCCTTGATAAAAATCAACATCAATTTAAAGATAAGCGATTTCAACAACTTAATTTTACACCTTAAGGAACTAGAAAAAGAAGAGCAAACTAAACCCAAAGCTAGCAGAAGAAAAGAAATAATAAAGATCAGAGGAGAGGTAGAAAATAGAAAAACAATAGAGAAAATCAATGAAGCAAAGGGTTGGTTCTTTAAAAATAATAACATTGACAAAATTGACTAAGAAAAAAATGGAGAATAAAATCAGACATAAAAATGTGGACATTACTACTGATTTTACAGAAATGAAAAGGATAAGAGAGCAACAATTCTATGCCAACAAATTGGATAACCTGGATGAAATGGACAAATTCCTAGAAACATACAAGCTACTAATACTGAATCATGAAGAACTAGAAAATCTGAATAGACCTGTAATTAGTAAGGAGATTGAATCAGTGATCAAAGCCCTCCCAACAAATAGAAGCCCAGGACCAGATGAAGAATGCTACCAAACATTTAAAGAAGCACTAATATCGATTCTTTTCAAACACTTCCAAAAATAAAAAAGGAAGGAACACCTCCAAACTCATTCTATGAAGCCAGCATTACCCTAATACACATAGCCAAAAACACTATAAGAAAACTGTGAATCAATATCACTTATGAATATTGATGCAAAAATCCTAGTATTTGCAGAAAATGCTAGCAAACCGAATTCAGCAGCATATTAAAAGGATTATACACCATGACCAAGTGGGATTTATTCTTGGAAAAATGCAAAAACGTTTCAACCTACAAAAATCAATCAATGTAAGACACCACTTTAACAGAATGAATGAATAAACCACATTATCATTTTAATTGATTAAGAAAAAGCAGTTGACAAATTTAAACATCCTTTTATGATTTAAAGAAACACTGAACAAAGTAGAACTAGATGAAAACTACCTCAATATGATAAGGACCACATATGAAAAAACCCATAGCTAATATCACACTCGATAGTAAAAGTCTGAAAGCTTTTCCCCAATATCAAGAACAAAACAAGGATGCCCGCTTTTGTCACTTCTATTCAACATAGTATTGCGAGTTCCAGTCAGAGGAATTAGGCAAGAAAATGAAATAAAGTATATCCAAATTTAAAAGGAAGAAGTAAAATTATCTCTGTTTTAACATTACGTGATTTTATATTTAGAAAATCCTAACTGCACACACATACACACACACACACAAAAACTGTTAGAAAGAATAAACAAATTTGGCAAGGTTGAGGATATAAAACATTAAAAAATCAATTGCATTTCTATACACCACCAATGAACAATCTAATTCAATTTACAATAGCATCAAAAAATAAAATACTTAAAAATAGACTTAAAAGGGTTGTACACTGGAAATTATAAAATGTTGCTGAAAGAAATTAACGATGTAAATAAATGGAAAGATATCCTGTGTTCATGGGTTGGAAGACTTAATATTTGTTAAGGTGTCAGTACCACCCAAAACAAGCTACAGATTTAATGCAATGCAACTCCATATCAAAATCTCAATGATGTTTTTGGCAGAAATAGAAAAACCCATTCTACAATTCATATGGCATCTCAAGGGACCCCAGATAACCAATACAATCTTGAAAAAGAAGAACAAAGTTGGAAGATTCACATTTTCTGATTTCAAAACACAGTGCAAATCTACAGTAATCAAATCAGTGTAGTATTGGAATAAAGGCAGACATATAGATCAATGGAATACAGTAGATAGCCTAGAAATAAACCTTTGCATATATGATCAAGTGATTTTTGACAAGGATGCCAATACCATTCAGTAGGAAAAGAACAATCTTTTCAACAAATGATGCTGGAAAAACTGGCTATCCACATGCGAAGAATGAAATTGGGCCCTTAACTTATATAATATAAAAATTAACTCAAAATGGGCCAGGCTCAGTGGCTCACACCTGGAATCGCAGCACTTTGGGAGGCCGAGGCGGGCGGATCACGAGGTCGTAAGTTTGGGACCAGCCTGGCCAACACAGTGAAACCCCATCTCTACTAAAAATACAAAAATTAGCCAGGCATGGTGGCGCGTGCCTGTAGTCCCAGCTGCTCAGGACGCTGAGGCAGGAGAATCGCTTGAACCCGGGAGACAGGGGTTGTGGTGAGCCAAGATCGCGCCACTGCACTCCAGCCTGGCGACAGAGTGAGATTCCGTTTCAAAAAAAAAAAATTAACTCAAAATGGATCAAAGATCTAAACATAGGAGCTAAAAGTATAAAGTTCTTAGAAGAAAACATAGGGCAAAATTTCACAACATTGAATTTTGCAATGATTTCTTAGATATAACACCAAAGGCACAGACAACAAAAGCAAAAATACACAAATTGGATATCACAAAAATTTTAAACTTTTGTGCATCAAAAGACACTATCACCAGAGTTAAAAGGCACCCTAAAGAATGAGATAGACAATCGTATATTTGATAAGGAATTAATATCTATAAATACCTATAAAGAACTCCTAAAACACAACAACAACAAGCAAACATTCAAAAACGGGCAAAGGATCTGAATATATGTTTCTCCAAAGAAAATATACAAATGGCCAAAAGCATGTAAAAGATGGTCAGCATTACTAATCGTTAAGGAAATATAAATCAAAACCTCAACAAAATATTATCTCATTAGAGATATTGTCACCCATTAGAATGGCTACTACCAAAAAAAAAAAAAAAAGAAAATATCAAGTGTTGGTGAGGATGTGAAGAAATGGGAACCCTTGGGCAGTGTTGCTGGGAATGTAGAATAGTGATATGGCCACTGTGGAAAGCAGTATGGTGATTCCTCAAAAATTAAAACTAGAATTACCATAAAATTCAGCAATTCCACTTCTGAAATATATACCTAAAATAACTGAAAGCAGGATATTCGTATACCCATGTTCATAGCAGCACTATTCCCAATAGCTAAAATGTGCAAGTAAGCTAAGTGACCATTGACAGATGGATAAGCAAAATGTAGTATGCACATACAACAGAATATTATTTAGCTTTTAAAAGGAATGAAATTTTTATACAATGTACAAGATGGATGAACCTTAAAAACATTATGCTGGCCAGGCGCGATGGCTCACGCCTGTAATCCCAGCACTTTGGGAGGCTGAGGTGGGCGTGCCACGAGGTCAGGAGTTGGAGACCAGCCTGACCAACATGGTGAAACCCTGTCTCTACTAAAGATACAAAAAATTTTAGCCGGGCGTGGTGGCATGTGCCTGTAATCCCAGTTACTCAGGAGGCTGGGGCAGGAGAATTGCTTGAACCCAGGAGGTGGAGGTTGGAGTGAGCCAAAACTGTGCCACTGCCCTCTAGCCTGGGCGACAGGGCGAGGCTCTGTCTCAAAAAAAAAAAAAAAAAAAAAAAAATTATGCTAAGTGAAGCCAACACGAAAGTAAAAATATTGTATGATTCCTTATCTGAGGTGCATAGAAAAGTCAAATTCATAGAGACAGAAAGAATAGTGGTTACCAGGGCCTGAGTGCATGGAGAGTTGTTGTTTAACTCTACCATTTCAGTCTGAGATAATGAAAAAATTCTAGAAATTGATAACAGTTCTAGAGATAATTTAAAAGTTCTGGAGATGAATAGGGGTCGATGGTTACACAACAATGTGACCGCACTTAATGACACTGAACTGTACACTATCAGAATGTCTAAAATCAAAAATAGTAATAATAACCCCAAAAGCTGGCAAGGACATAAGAAACTGAATCAATAATACATTGTGGTGAGAATGAAACATGATACAGCCTCTCTGGAAAATAGTTTGGCAGCGTCTTGCCGAACTAAACATGAACATGAACCAGCAATTGTACCCTTGGGCATTTATTCAGAGAAGTGAAAACTATGTTCACACAAAAACTAATCATGAATACTCACGGAAACCTTACTTATTGTAGCCAAAACTTGAAACAACCCAAACATCCTCTAACAGAGGTATGTGCTTAATATAAACTGTGGTATATCCATACCACAGAATATCACGTAGCAATAAAAAGTAATGAACTGTTGATACATGCAACAACTTGGACAGATCTCAAGGGAAAGATCCTGAGTGAAAAAAAAATCCCAAAGGTTACATGCTATATAATTCTATTTGTATAATATTCTCAAAATAGCAAAATTATAGACATAGAGAACAGATTTGTGGTTCCAAGAGTTAGGGATTGGGGATCAAGGAAAAGAGGATGGGTGTGGCCATAAAGGGAGAGCACAAAGGAGCCTTGTGGTGACATGAATCTACATATGTGACAAAATTGGATACTCTACACACTACACACACACACACACAAACACACACAAGTAAGTGCGTATAAAACTTTTAAAATCTGATTAAATTCTGTGGATTGTACCAATGTTAATTTCTTGGTTTTGATATTGTACTATCATTATCTAACATGCTATCACTGGGAAAAACTGGTTGAAGTTACATGGGATCTCCCTGTCCTTTTTTTATGTTTTATTTTTTTGCAGCTTTCCAATGTTTACTTATGTTGGATATGTTTGAAATTCAGCTACATCTTTTCACATTTGTATCATTTAGAATGCCTTTGGCTAAAGGTTGCAGACAATCCAAATAAAATGAATTAAATAATAAGTAGATGTTTTTGTGTCACATAACAATTCAAGAGAGGGCAGTTTTAGGGTTGAATAATTCACCACTTCAACGTAGTAATCAAAGACCCAGCTTCACACTATATTTCCACTCTTTCATTTCCAGAATGCCGGCTTTTATCCTAAAATTGTCCACTCTTGTTGTCAAAATAGTTGCAGCATCCCCTTTCATCACATCTACAAAACTGTTCAAAATCCAGAAGAGACAGTTCCTTTTTAAGACTAAGGAAAAGACCTCAGGAGTCTTTTCCTCAAATCTTTATTGGCCAGAATTGCATCTCATTCTCATACTCGAATTTAGTACACTTCTGGGAATGGAAATATCATTATTTGCTTCAACTAATCAAGATTTACCCCTGCCCCCATGTGGCTGGCAAGAATGTCCAGTCTCTCCTGAAGCAGATGGTCACTTAATACCAGGGAATACTTAGAAGAAAAAAAAAAGGGGGAGTGGAGAGTGATTATTGGGTAAACAATCTATACGTCTTCAACACAATATAAACAGCTGGGATTCAAAGTTTGTTTAACCCTTAATGCAACTGAAAAATAATAGCTCTACAGTTATCCATCATATCTAAGGTCACTATCATCTCTCCCATGAATGACAGCAGCAGCTTCCTTGTAATTCCTGGCTAAAATATTGTTCCTTTCTAATTCTTTCTCCACAATGAAGCACAGTGGTCTTTTTATGCTTTTTAACAAAATTATCTAAATCACAAATATGACCGTTAACCCCTTAAGATCATTTCCTACTTCTCTGTCAACACTGACTGATGAAGTCCAGGCTCCTTTAGCCTAACTCTTCAGTCTATTTTCCACCATCCTCTGCAGGACTTTATACTCTAATGACCCTAAACTGTTTGTGGTTCTTGGATTTCTGTGCTCTTTGTTTCTTTGCTTATGAGGTTCCTTCAGCCTAGCATGCCCTTGCTTTCCACTCCCAAACCTACCCTTTTCAACTAGGGAATGGTTCCTCATTCTTTATGAATCAGCCTGGACATTAATCTTTCTCCTGCAAGGCTTCTGGTGACATAGTGCCCAGAAAGTATCAGGTGCTCCTCCTCACAACCACCACCGTGCCTGTACCTATTTCTTTTAGGGTTGTCAGGTGTCCAATAAGGAAGTGAATACACCCAATATTTGTGGTCTCTCCAGTAAATGAACATCGTAGAGTGCAAATATTCAAGTTTCTCAACATTCAAAAAAAACTCTGAAATAAGATCACTGTCCCTTGAAAGTTAAGTTATAAAACTTTCAAATTGAAAAATAAATACCAATTATTGAAGAATTAAATATATAAATGCGAATGTCCACATTTCTAACTAGGGCTGGATATTTTCAATTAATCTGAAAATCTGTCTCTATACCTCTGCTATACAGACATTGATGTCCTTGAGGGTGGTGATTTCTGATCCTAATATCAACCACACAGTAAGTATTCAATAGCTATTTAAACAATAAATGGAAGACTGGAATAAGATGTAAAAACTGGAAATGTGATTTTTATTTATTTATTTTTATTTATTATTATTATTATTTTTTTTTTTTTTTTGAGATGGAGTCTCACTCTGTCACCCAGGCTGGAGTGCAGTGTCGTGATCTTGGCTCACTGCAACCTCTGCTGCCCGGGGTCCAAGCGATTCTCCTGCCTCAGCCTCTTGAGTAGCTGGGATTACAGGCGCCTGCCACTGCCCCTGGCTAATTTTTGTATTTTTGGTAGAGACGGGGTTTCACCATCTTGGCCAGGATGGTCTTGAACTCCTGACCTCGTGATCCACCCGCCTCGGCCTCCCAAAGTGCTGAGATTACAGGCGTGAGCCACTGCACCCAGCCTGGAAATGTGATTTTAAGGGGGGAAAAAAAATCCCTCCATTATCTTCACTCTCCCTTTCAAAAGAAGAAAGAAATTCCATCCTACACAATTATTTCATCACAGTAGTAACTAGCAAAAGAATCTCCACTGATAGAATGGTAGGAGTTAGCTACAGAAGCAATAAAGACTTATTAAAAAAGTAACAAAAACTTCAAACCCAAATAAGTAGTGAATTTTTGAATGTCAATTGTATCTCGGTGACGGCCTATACATACCATGTTTTTTTGTCTGATGCTATGATGTTTTGGAAATGAAAGACCTATTAGACAAATAGTTTTAAAAAAATAGCTTCCAAAACTGCTGATTATATATGAACTGTTTCACTTCACTCTCTCTGAATCATACCATAGCTAACTATTGAGAAATGGAGTTATTCTTCAAGCCTGTGAAGGTATTCTTGTTTTCTTTATCAAGCACATATTCTCCAGTATCAAATTTGTCCTTTTCAACTTTATTGCTTACCCACTCACATCTTTCTCTCCTTTAGTATGTCATGAAGCCTTACGTTAAAAGCTTTTTTTTTAAATTGTGTATACAATGAAGAAAGAAAAAAAGGAAAAGGGAAATTTAAAAGCTATTTTAGGATAAAACGGAATATCAATGTAATCATTTAAATTTATATTGGCATGAATCTACAGCATTTTGTCCTCTAATAATGCTAAGAGAAGACAAAACTAACGAATTCAAATTCAGTGTAAGCTGAACCCTTGAAAATAATAGCTGTTACAGTCCAATTACTCCATACAAAGTTTAAGGGGTTATATTTCCTGAAAAAGGCTATTTAAGCATGGTATGAATGTTCCCTACATAACAGCATACGCATGCATAATTTGTGTAGTTTCCCCTATTCCACATCCCCAATGTTGAGTTAATATTAAACATTAAGAGAAGACATACAGTAAACAAGGAACCTGATTCAATTCGTTGATAAGATTTGAGAATTCTGCCATCTAAGCCTGTTATTGGAATTTAAGAATGCATGGGAGCAATGACTTAAGTAAACTATTTTATTTCCTTACAAGTTAGGGGCATAATATGATAAAAGAGAAAAAATAAAAAGCCATAAGGATTTGCAGTGTGGTAGATTCTATACCAAACACCAAGCTCCTAGAACTGAGGAATTCCACTCTGTCGGCAGTTAATATTGTATGAAACTTTAACCATCAGTCTACATTGCTTTTCTATCGTGAGACAATTTTTCATTGTATTATACTGAAGTCAGATTCCTTCTTGGCAGTGGAGGGTGGTATCTGGAGACAATCTTGTGTGAATCCTTACCAGCAGTATTGAAACCACCTTTGCAGAATGTTAAGTAATGAGAAAAATGTAACATAACAGACTCCATCTTGCTTCTAAACTTATAGGCTAAATTTCTTTTTTTTTTTCTTAGTCTAGGGCAGAGGCCAAGGTAACTATGAGAATAATTTAGTTTATAATTAAACTTTGAGACAAGTAAAACTTAACCCTCTCCTTGTTCAGAGACTGAAGTTGCATTCATAAGACAAGGTTAGAATTATGGCAGGGGCTGGAACTTTGCTAAAGAATAGGCATAGCTAAACGATGACCTGCCATTGCTTAATTTATTTTTCTCTAAGTCGCTTACTGCCCCAGAGTCACGTAATCGGGGGTCTCAAGATTTATAACTTCCCCAGCTACTCATATACATAACATTACTAATGTGAAACCTAAGAACCCAGTCTTTGCGATATTTTTCAGACTTAGCATTTCAGCAGACCAAGAGACACCACCTGGTTCTGAGATCCCCTCCCAGGAACTGACTCAGCTACACAAAGACAGTTTTAGACAACCCTGTGATTTCATACCCAGCCAATCAATTGTTTCAGTTCCCCAGGCACCTGCCCACCAAAGTAGTTTAAAAAAAAAAAAAAAAAACCCTAGCCTCTGAATTCTTGGAGATACCAGTTGCAGAAGTTTCTCTTGTTTTCTTCGCTTGGCTGGCCCTGCGATTATCAAATTCTTTCTTTGCTGCAACACCTGCTGTTCTTACTGGTTTTTTTCAGGGCAGCAGGCAGTAAGAACCCATTGGGCTGTGATAATATGATGCTGGGCAAGAAACTTGATCTTCTGACATTTGTTTCCTCAGTCTATCAGAAGCTTCGCCTTCAAATGTGATGGTTTATATGCTCCTGAACTTACATTCTAGGAGTCAGGAGGCCAGCATCTTAACAGGGGCACAGCCACCAGGAAGTTCAAACCAGAAATCTTGATGAATTCCTGCAGGCCAACCAGAGGCCAGTTCCAGAGTGTGAAGCTGCTGGAGGGTCCGATAAAGGGAGGTCTCGCCCTACCGGCTCCACCCTGGGCTTTTCCTCTAGGAAACCCACGAGGCTCCCATAGGGTCAGAGGTTAAGAAGAATCTGGAGAGGCAGGCGCAGTGGCTCACGCCTGTGATCCCAGCACTTTGGGAGGCCGAGGCGGGCGGATCACAAGGTCAGGAGATTGAGACCTTCCTGGCTGACACGGTGAAACCCCATCCTTACTAAAAATACAAAAAATTACCTGGGCATGGTGGCGGGCCCCTGTAGTTCCAGCTACTCAGGAGGCTGAGGCAGGAGAATGGCGTGAACCCGGGAGGCGGAGCTTGCAGTGAGCCGAGATGGCGCCACTGCACTCCAGCCTGGGTGACAGAGCGAGACTCTGTCTCAAAAAAATAACCAAAAAACAAAGAAGAATCTGGAGAAAGGCTCCTATGGCAGTGCCTCTGTATTACTTTCAAATAATAAAATAATCAGAATATTTTGAAGACATTATACTTGGTGATTCTTTCTGTATCTTCTTTTACGAGGAGAATCAAGGGATTCAAGCCCCCAAACCCTCACACCATTTGTTCTATATAAATAAATCTGAATATTTCACTTGAGGAGTGGAATACCAGAGTAAAATATTCTAAATAATTGGTTTAGCTCTTCCCTTTAAAACGTAGATATCCATTAATGCTGTATTTGCTAAATATCTACTGTATCAATATACTGCACTACACACTGTGAGAATCAGTAACACCTGAGAGAGGCCCTGAAGAGGAACATCTAGAAACAGATTCAAGGGAAGTGCTACCACTTAACTGTTGTGTAACCTTTGGCAAATCAACTAATCTCTAAGCTAGGTATGTTGGTTTCCTCACCACTGAAAGCCAGGGATTGAGTTAGATGATTTTCTCATCCCTGTAGTAGATTGCAAAAATACCACACTTCTTCATGCCTTCCTACATGCATGACTCTTTGCAAACTGACTTTACAGCTTCCTGAATCAAGAGGTGACATTTATTAATATTTCCTTATTCCTTGAACCAGGCAGTCCTTGTGACTTGCTTTGCCATATAGAATGCATCAGAAAGAATGAAGAGCACTAGAAAAGGTAAATATGTGGGGAAATTTGAAAGCCTTTAGGGTCTTTATTTTTTATACCAAGAGTTTCACAAAAAGAGGAAATATATCCTTTTGAACTCCCCAAACATCACCAAACCTGTCACTAAAGAGCAAAGCTGGGCCGGGCATGGTAGCTCATGCCTGTAATCCCAGCACTTTGGGAGGTCGAGGCAGGTGGATCACTTGAGGTCAGGAGTTCAAAACCAGTCTGGTCAACATGGCGAAACCCAATCTCTACTAAAAAAACAAAAATTAACTGGGCATGGTGGTGGGCGCCTGTAGTCCCAGCTACTTGGGAGGCTGAAGCAGGAGAATCACTTGAACCTGGGAGGCAGAGGTTGCAGTGAGCTGAGATTGAGCCATTGCGCTGCAGCCTGTGCAAAAAGAGCAAAACTCCATTTTATATATATATTATATATATGTAATATATATTATATAAAATATATGTAATATATATTATATAAAATATATATAATATATATAATATATATTATATAAAATATATATAATATATTTTTATATATATATACACACACACACACATATATATATATGAGCAAAGCTGTTGCTAGAACTTACTGCAATAAAAGAACACTACCTTGACAGAATTTCAGCACTGTCTCAGAAGGGGAAGTCAGAAGTGGAATATTGATACAGTTTTTAGTCAAAGTCTTTCAAGGCAGGGAACTGATTAGGATTGTGCAAATTTGAGATGTAATCATTTAGGATTGGTGCACACAGAGAAGAGAAGGTCTTGGAGTGACTCTTGATAAGTAAACTGTTGATGATACCTGCAAACCAGTTGCCAAAGTGAGCAGTCTGTTGTCTCAGAAAAATTGATCTGTGGGAATTTTCTGAAGCAGTGAAGTAATTTATTGTTTACAGCATAATGCTTTCCAGGTAAAATTTTCTTGAACAAACAGCTAAGTCAAGTTGATGTAGGTAATCTACAGCCTTATTGAAGTTATTCTCAGTTCTTAATCTTTTTCAACTGTATGGGCATAATAGTTGTTGAAAAGTTGTTTTAATTATCTTTTTCATTTCTAAGGTAACTGTAGTTATGTTTTCTTTCTCATTTGTTATTTGTGCTTTTTCCCCCTTGGAAATTTTTTTTAAATTTATTTTGCTAATATTTTTATAGGACCAATCTCTGAACTTACCTTTATTGTTTCTTGAGATTTTCTCTTTCATTGATTTCTGCTTTTATTTTCACTATCTGCTTCCTTGTACTTTGTTGGGGGTTTATTCTGGTGTTCTTTTTCTAATTTTTTTAAGTTAAACTCATTAATATTCTTCCTTTCTTCTTTTCTAATACAAACTTTAAATCTATAAATTCCCAAAAAGTCCACTTTTGCTGCATCTCACAAGTTTTAGTATCATAGTGTTTTCATTTACTATCCAGTTCTAAGTATTTTTTAGTTTATTATGATTTCTTTTTTGACCCATGAGTTATTTTGTGTGTTTTTAAATTTTTCATATTTTGAAACATTTTTAAATATTACCTTTTGCTAATAACATCTAATTTAATTGAATTGTGTTATAGTAAAAAATATGGTGTCTTTGAAACATATTCGTTGAAATTGGTTGACTAGTATATAATCAATTTTTGTAAATGTTCTTTGTATGTTTGAGGTAAATGTATATTATCTAATTATGCAGAATTCTATATCATTTCATTATATCTAATATATTAATTGTGTAATCTTTGTTTATATTTTTATGTCTGCTTGACATATCAATAATTTAAGTATCACCTTGTGGTGTAAGTTTGTCAATTTAACTTTATAGTTCTAAAAATGTTTTTATTTATATATCTTGAGATTATCTTAATAGATATGAACCCAGGTTTAAAAGTGTTAACTTTATTATTATTATTATTATTATTATTTGAGACAGAGTCTCATTTTGTTGCAAGGCTGGAGTGCAGTGGCGCAACCATGGCTCACTGTGGCCTCAACCTCCCGGGTTCAAGCGGTTCTCCCACTTCAGCCTTTCGAGTAGTAGGGACTACAAGCACTACCACACCCAGCTAATTTTTAAATTTTTTGTAGAGATGGGTTTCCCTGTGTTGCACAGGCTGGTCTCGAACTCCTGAGCTCCAGTGATCCTCCTGCCTCAGCCTCCCAAAGTGCTGGGATTACAGGCATGAGCCACCAGCCCAGCCTATATATTCTTGATTAATTAACTATTTTACCAATATGTAATGATCTTCTGTATAAAGTGCTTCATGTTAAAATGTGTTTGTTATAATAATAGCATACTGATAACAGTTTTATTTTGGTCAGTGTTTGCTAGATATATATTTTCCCATTCTTTTACTTCTGACTTTTTTTGTGTTATGCTTTAGATGTGTATCTTGTCATTGAAATACGGCTTTTTAAGAAAAAATTAATTTGGCAGTCTTTGTCTTTTAACTGGCAAGGTTTGTCTGTTTTTCTACTGCTTTACTTTCTTAATTCTATTTGTTCTGCATTTCTTTTTCTCTCTTTTTTTTTGCCTTTCTTTCTTGCTTTTCTGTCTCTACTGGTTTGAGATTTATGTTTCACTTTTTTATTGATTATCCTTAAAATGGTACCCTGCATACATAATTTAACAGAACAATTAAACATTACAGTAATTTCAGAAAAATTTCACTTCAGCTTCCCCACACCCAGTTTACATATTTCTCACCAATATTGCAGTTCTGTTTCTTTTTTTAATCCATAAAACATTGTTTTAACCCTAAGAAAACATCGTCATCATCATTTTATAATTTATATTGTAGTTACCATTATTTGTCATTATTTATTCAGCCAGTCTTCTATTGATGTATATTTGAGTTGATTTCAGTCTTTTGCTATTATATATAGCTTTGCAATAAATAGCCTTGTGCTCACATCTTTTTACATTTTCTTCAGCATGTTTTGATATATAACCTTAGAAATGGGAATATTAGATTGAAGGATAAATGTTGTGTAATTTTGCTATATATAGCCAAATTTCCCTTCATAAGGATATTAGCATTTTGTGTTTCTACCAATAATATATGAGTGTCTATTTTCCCATAACTTTGCCAACAGAGTGTATTGTGATGGCTTGTTTTTTGTGTCAATTTGGCGAGGCTTCAGTACTCAGTTATGCAATCAAACATCAATCTAGATGTTGCTTCCAAGGTATTTTGTAGATATGATTAATATCTACAATCACTTGACTTTATGTAAATAACATCATCCTGGATAATCTGGGTGGGTCTGATCTAACCACTTGAAAGATCTTAAGACCAGAATTGATGTTTTCTCTAGAAAGAAGATATTCTACCTGTGAACTGCAGTGTCAGCTCCTGCCCCAAAGTTTCCAGCTTGCTTTTCCTGATGACCTGCCAAAATAGATTTTGAATTTGCCCAGCTAGTCCCCACAATCACATAAACCTATTCCTTGCAATAAATCTACCTATCTATGTATGTCTATGGAATGTGTGTATTGTTTCTATTTCTGTTTATGTTTATACCCTACTTGTCAGTTTTTCTGGTGGAACCTTATCTAATATACTTGTCAACCTTGGGTTTTTGTCAATCTGGTATATAAGAAGATATATAAGAACTAGTACTTCAGTTTATTACAATTTGTACTTCCTCTGTTATGAATGAGATTTAACATCTTTTAATATGTTTAAGAGCCATTTGTATTTCTTTTTCTGTGATCTTCCTATTCAACCTTTCTGTCCACTTTTTAAAGTAGGGCTCGCCTTTGTTGTTAGAATTTTTACAACAGCATATACATATTAAATCTTAGTCTGTGATAACAGTTGCAAGCTTTTTTCTAATCTGTTCTTTTATTTTGCTTGTAATTCCTTTGTTGTTATTTGGGGGTTTTATGGCTTGATTTGGCATTTTGGTTTCATTCTTGCATAGTATTTTTGTAGAGTACATAGTCTCAATTAAAAGTTTGTTTTCTTTCAATACTTAAAAAACAAACTCTAATTTTTAAAAATCCACATACTAACACCATTGAATTGTACATTTTAAATAGATGAATTGTATGGTATGTAAATTATGCTTCAATAAAGCTGTTATTTTAAAAAAGAGAAGAGGAAAATAAAACAACAACATTCAAAAATATTTGTCCAGAAATAAATGTCTTATTTATCCTATTAGGGATATGTTGTGCCTCAGGGATTTGTGAATTCGTATTGTCATTCAGTTCTGGAAAATTTATGACCATTGTCTATGTTACACCTCATTTTAATCTTCATGTCTCCCAGTCACTTATCCGTATTTTTCATTTCTCTCTTTCTTTTGGCTTCTATGTGGCTCTACTAATGGCTCACTAAGCTTGTCTTCAATGTGTCTCACCTACTTTTAAAAAAAGTCATACATTGTGATTTTTATTTCAACAATTATGTATTTTTCATGTACATTTCATTTGTTTGTAATGGTATATATATATTAATTTAAAATTTTTTATATTTTTATAAGATAATTTCTTATGGACATTCATCATTGTCACTGCATTCTATATTTTTTAAACATTTGTTAACTAATTATCAACAATCTGTATCTGACAGTTCCAACATCAAAAATCTATGAGTCTAAATCTGTTATTCTCTATCTCAAGATGGATTGACTTTTAGTGTATTCTGTATTTTCTGTC
Source organism: Theropithecus gelada (assembly GCF_003255815.1). Classification (NCBI taxonomy): domain Eukaryota; kingdom Metazoa; phylum Chordata; class Mammalia; order Primates; family Cercopithecidae; genus Theropithecus; species Theropithecus gelada. Next base: position 30,869,770 of record NC_037679.1, on the reverse strand, counting down.
TGTGAACTTATTGTTTGTTTAAATGTTGTCTTAGTCTATTCTGGCTGCTATAACAAAAATATCGTAACCTGGGAGATTATAAACAGAAAACATTTATTTCGCACAACTCTGGGACCCGAAAAACCCAATATCAAGGTGGCGGGGAGAGTCAGTGTCCACTGAGGGACTGTTTCTCATAAATGGTGCCTTTTCACTGCATCTCACATGGCAAAAGGTGCAAACAAGTTCCCTCACACCTCTTTTATAAGAACATTATTCCCGAATTCATGAGGGCTCCACCTTCATGATATGATCACCTCCCAAAGGCCCCACCTCCTAACACCATCACCTTGGGGGTTAGTATTCCAACATGTTGGAACGGGCACAGTGGCTCACGCCTATAATCTCAACACTTTGTGAGGCCAAGGCAGGCAGATCATGAAGTCGAGTTTGAGACCAGCCTGACCAACAGGGTGAAACCCCTTCTCTACTAAAAATACAAAAAAATTAGCCAGGCATGGTGGTGCGCACCTGTAATCCCAGCTACTCAGGAGGTTGAGGCAGGAGAATTGTTTGAACCTGGGAGGCAGAGGTTGCAGTCAGCCGAGATCATGCCTTTGCACTCCAGCCTGGGCAACAGAGCGAGACTCTGTCTCAGAAAAAAAAAAGTGTGCATATATATATATATATATATATATATTCCAATATATTAATTTTGGAGGGCACAGTTAGATCATAGTAAATACCTTGTAATCTCACAAGAAACTTTAGAAAGCTTCCTTCCAGGAAGTTAATTTTTCCTATAGTTAGAGTACACCAGTCAGGACCCCTACAGGCTGTTCTTGACATTTTGGGCTGGTGCTAAAGTCTGTGGTTCAGCATTCCCAAATTCAGTATTCCACAGCAGTGTTGGTATATGGACACAGCAACCATGGCCCTTAACTTCTTGGTCTTTTAGATAGATTACCTGCTGGTCAGACTTGCTGCTGCTGCATCTTGATTTCCTTTTCTGCAGTCCTGATTCCCCAGACCCAGCCTATCTTGGCTATTGTAAACACAACTCAGGTGTGTTTGTTAGTCTGTGAGGGTGGATGCTCCTGGAGAACTCAAGTACCTTCTATGTGATTGGCAATGCCTCAAATTGTATGGTTTAGTCAGTGTCCAGTTGTGAAGTACAAGGATCCCTAATCTTTCTTGATATGATGAGTGAAATTTCCCAGTTATTTCTAAAGAATAACCAATGAAGTACAAATAAATCTGGAAGTTAATCCATTTTAAAAGCTTGAGAGAAATAGGATTAAGTCCAAAGAAATAATACATAATTTTTGTAAAACGTTTATAAAAATATTTCAAATTTTATTTTAAAGTGTAAGTATAACAAAATTTCTAGTATTTCTTTGTGTCCTAAAAGTATCTTGCTATTCGTTGCTTGAGCATAACTGTGCTGTCTAGGAGAACTGTGTGTCTAGGAAAACCTGATGATAAGTAAAACTATTAATAGCCTTAGTTCATTTTTTAGAACAAATCTGGATGAACATTTATTGCACCTGGTAATTCCAGGCCTAATTCTAGCCCTTCTGAATCCTTAATTTTTCCCTTCAATATTCATACTTGTAATGATGGCCAAGATTGAATTAGCTCAAGTGACAGAAACAGTTATTGTATGAACAGGATTATGTTGAGCATTAAGTGTCAGGTACAAAGCACTTTACCTAAAAATTGAGCCTTTATCTGGAGAAAACACATATTCCCATAATGTATTTCACTAACACTAGTGTTTGGTAGTCAAATACATTTGGGAAATTCTTATTATACTATTACTCTCCCAGAGATTTACTATGAAAATTAGCACATTATTGTCCTGAGAAATCCTACTATAAAACCTTTCCTTCATGGACTAGCCTTTAGATCTCTCAGTGCCCCATAGGACAGGAGTCCCATAAATGCATTTTGGCAAATGCTATTGTAAAAGAATAATGAAAAACTATGTTGCTGATAAAATGTGTTACTCCCAGTCTGATGTGTAAGGAAGTTGATATTTCTTGACAACTCTTCTACATGGGGTAAATACTACTAATAAGACAAATGAGGATGCTGCCTTTAAAGGATCCTAAAGATCTTTTAACCATCTGGTCCTTTTTTTTCTTTTAGACAGAGTCTCACTCTGTCACCCAGGCTGGAGTGCAGTAGCCCAATCTTGGCTCACTACAACCTCCACCTCCACCTCCTGGGTTCAAGCAATTCTCCTGCCTAAGCCTCCTGAATAGCTGGGATTACAGGGCTGCCCCACCACACCCAGCTAATTTTTGTATTTTTAGTAGAAATGGGGTTTCACCATGTTGGCCGGGCTGGTCTCGAACTCTTGACCTCAAGTGATCCATCTGCCTTGGCCTTCCAAAGTGCTGGCATGAGCCACTGCACCCGGCCCAAGAACACTTAAAAATCTCACAAGGTATGTTACCTTCCATTTGTAGAATACAGATAAAAACTAAACACTTAAAAATATTGCACATGCCGGGCACAGTGGCTCATGCCTGTAATCCCAGCACTTCGGGAGGCTGAGGCAGGTGGATCACCCTGAGGTCAGGAGTTCGAGACCAGCGTGGCCAACATGGTGAAACCCGGTCTCTACTAAAGACACAAAAAATTAGCCAGGCGTAGTGGCAGGTGCCTGTAATCCCAGCTACTCAGGAAGCTGAAGTAGGAGAATCACTTGAACCTGGGAGGTGGAGATTGCCGTGAGCCGAGATCATGCCACTGCACTGCAGCCTGGGTGACAGCGAGACTCCGTCTCAAATAAATAAATAAATAAAATACGAATTTTGTGATGTAGGATAGAAATATGGAAGTTATGTGGCAAGAACTCAGGTGAAAACTGATGTATAGGTGAGTGGACACATGGGTGGAGATAGTTAGATGTGGAAACAGATCCTACAGAATTGCCCAAGACAAAGGGCTTGCATTGCCTAAAAAGTGCCAGGTAAAGTGTGCTATTTTGTTGAAATCCTGGCCTGTGGATGAGTAGAAGTCTCTCATTGCTGCATCCAGAGCCTAGGGGAGTCAATCTTCAGTCTAAGCCTTGTAGAGAATTACGCTCCACATAGAGAAGCACTGGCTGATTGCCGAGTCAGATGATTCGCTTTTGTCCTGCTCTTAGTCCATCCCATACAAGGACCTCCCTTATGACCCAGATACCTAACAAGGTCATGAAGAGTATAGGGGGCCTTGAACTGAGCAAATTCAAGACCCCAGGCTAGGCAGTGGCTCATGAACATGCCTATTACACACACATATAGGAAAAAAACCTCCTTGACCTACTCACCAAAATTCAAGAATCTATCTGACATGCATGGGGTCTGGAGGATTGAACACGGGAGCCTGGAAGAAAGATTAAGACAATAAAGAAAAGAGAAAAGACGTCTATTTTATGGCCAAGTGCCTAGGGCAGTGACTTGAAGGAGGTGAGATACAGTCACATGGATATTTAGAAGAAGAGTATACCCTGAAACCTATTAGGATGGCTATGACAAAAAAGACCCCAGAGATAACAAGTGTTGGCAAGGGTATGAAAGAATAGAAAAGAACCTTTGTAAACTGTTGGTGGAAAAGTAAATTGGCACAGCCATTATGGAAAACAGTATGGGTTCCTCAAAAAATTAAAAATAAAGCTGCCATATAATTTGCAGTCCTTCTGGGAATATAATCAAAGAAAATGAAATCAGTATCTCAAAGGGATGTCTGCTCTCCCATGTTCACTGCAGCACAATATTATTCACAATAACCAGAGATGAAAGTAACCTAAGAGTTCTGTCAACAGATGAATGAATAATGAAAATGTTATATCTATCTATCTATACAGATGATAGATAGATAGATAGATAGATAGATAGATAGATAGATAGACGCACATACACACACACAATGAAATGTTATTCAGCTGTAAAAAAAGGAGGAAATCCTGCCATTTGCAACAACATGAATGAACTTGCAGGACATTATGCTAAGTGAAATAAGACAAACACAGAGAGACAAATGCTATATGGTTTGCATACATGTGGAATCTAAAAAAGTTAAACTCATAGAAGCCAAGAGTAGAATGGTGACTTCTAGGGGCTAGGGGTGGGGGGTGGGGTTGGAGAGATATTGGCCAAAGGGTACAAACTTTCAGTTATAAGAGGAGTAAGTTCTAGGGATCTAATGTACAGCATGGTGACTATAGTCAATAGTACTCCATTATATACTTGAACTTTGCTGAGTAGATATGAAGTGTCCTCACCACACACACACACACACACACACACACACACACACACACAGATAGTAACTATGTCAGGTGAAGGATATGTTAATTCACTTGATTGTGGTAATCATTTCTCAATGTATACATGTATCAAATCATTACCTTGCACACCTTGATTATATACTGTTTTTATTTGTCAAATACACCTTAATAAAGCTTTGGTGTGGGCAGGGGGGTGCAAAATTAAAAGCCTTACCAGAACACCTGGTAAGAATGCATTAGATCTACCTTGTCCTAGTGAATGTTTTCTGTTTCTGTTCTTTTATGCATGTAGAAATTCTTTATTTCCAGAATAAAATGTTTCCTTGGACTTAAAAAAAAAAAAAGAATATGCCGCACAGAGGGAAGTCAATGCAAAGGCCTAAAGTGGGGTTATGTGTGGTGTGTCCAAGTGATAGCAAGGGGTCAAATGTGACTGAATAGAATGAGCAAAGGGTGGACAGAAGGAGGTTTGTTCAGAGAATATTGGGCACCAGACTGTGTAGGACCTTTTGGCTTTCATTCTCAGGAAGATAAGGAGCTATTATTGGGGGATTTTGAATAGAGGAATGACATGTCATAACCAGTTTTGCCCAATCAGAGGCAAAATTGGGACTTGATGTAATAGAAACCGGGAAAACCCGTCACCTTCTCGCTGGATTTGAGTCTGTTGGAGTATTGGGTCAGAACCGCTAACCACTACCTCATTACTGAGTTCAAGAAGAAAGTCAAATGGTGGGTAGACTTGGCAGATACAGCAAGGTCCTGGGGACATTGGACTTCTCAGTTATATAAACCTGTAAAAAAAAAAAAAACCTTCTCTTTTTTTTTGAGACGGAGTCTGGCTCTGTCGCCCAGGTTGGAGTGCAGTGGCGAGATCTCGGCTCACTGCAAGCTCCGCCTCCCGGGTTCACGCCATTCTCCTGCCTCAGCTTTCTGAGTAGCTGGGATTACAGGTGCCCACCACCGCGCCCGGCTAATTTTTTTCTATTTTTAGTAGAGACAGGGTTTCGCCGTGTTAGCCAGGATGGTCTTGATCTCCTGACCTTGTGATCCGCCCATCTCGGCCTCCCAAAGTGCTGGGATTACAGGCGTGAGCCACCGCGCCCGGCCAAATTATATACATTTTAAGTGAGTTTGAGATTTTTTTCCAACTGAAACCAAGGAATCCTATGTAATACAGCAAGGAAATTATAAAACAACTCAAATTACATTTGCTTCAGCCGTGTTATTTCTTGGCCATGGAATTTGTCTACTCATTTATTGGTGTAATACAGCAGGAGAGTCTACAGAAGATTTCATTATTGATGTGTAGTTCTTTACCTTTAGGGCATGGGAGCTTTAACAGCCACAGTGGTTTTCTATGAAGTTATACGAAGAGTCTTATTCTTGAAACAAGGAAACCTGAATCCTTGTTTCAGTTCCAGGTTCTGTTCTGCCACCTCCTAGCAGAGTGGCTATTAACAGGTTTTTATGTGTTACTTCAAAAAAGGTTTGAATGGAGAATCAAAGCCAAGAAGGCTTGATCAAAGAGCTTAATTTCTCTAGGTCTTTGTTTATTATTTTGTAAAATAAGACCAAACTACATTGTTCTGTGATTTTCTTCATAAATTCTTTTTTTGTTGTTGTTTTTTGTTTGTTTGTTTGTTTTTAGATGGAGTCCCACTCTGTCTCCAGGCTGGAGTGCAGTGGCATGATCTCAGCTCACTGAAGCCTCTGACTCCCTGGTTCAAGTGATTCTCCTGCCTCAGCTTCCCGAGTAGCTGGGATTACAGACACCTGCCACCATGCCTGGCTAATTTTTTGTGTTTTTAGTAGAGACCGGGTTTCACCATGTTGGCCAGGAAGGTCTCGATCTCCTGACCCCATGATCCACCCGCCTCCGCTTCCTGAAGTGCTGGGATTACAGGCGTGAGCCACTGCGCCCAGCCCATGGATTTCTTTTCGTGATCATCTTTTGTGATGTCCAGAGTTTGGTGACAACTGAACAGAAATAAAGGGACAGTTATTCACTTGCCAAGTGCTCTAAAAGTTTTGCTACTTAGAACACTTAGTATCTTTAAGCTTTTCTCATAAAATTCATAGCAAAAATCTCACTTCATAGAATGGCATTTGAACTAAAATGCCAGTTTTATAGAACAGAAATGATTGTGGCAATCTTAGATTTGGATCTGTCAGATGCCCAGAGTGACAGTAATGTATACCTTAGCCACTTTATGGCAGTTTGCGCATCCTTTACACACCAGTGTACCTTGTAAACTTTCAAGTTCCCGTTTAACAGCCTTGCTGGTTTAATAGAGCTCTACTAGCTTTCCCTGATGTGAAAAGTTGCTGAGAAATGTAGTCAATCTTTTTCCTTCTATCAGTTTTCTTGTCCTCCTTAGGCTTGCAGGCAATTAGAACGCTCTCTCTCTCTGATCTCTGAAAGTCAAGATGATATGAAGGAAAGTAAGACAGGACATGGGTGAACTAAGGGAGTAAGAAAAGTTTTTAAAAAAATTCTTTAGGAAATTACTTTATTTTTAATTGAAAAACAAATAGTTGTATATATTCATGGTGTACAACATGATGTTTTGAAATATGTGTACATTGTGGAATGGTTCAATTGAGTTAATTAACATACATATTATCTCACATACTTATCTTTTTTGTGATAAAAACACTTAAAATCTACTCTCAGGGATTTTCAAAATACCTTACATTATTAATTATAGTCAAGATGTTGTGCAATAGATCGCATGAACTCATTCCTCCTATCTAACTGGAATTTTGTACCCTTTGACCAATATCTCCACAGTACCCTTTCCCCCAACCCTAGTAACTACCGTTCTTCTCTCTACTTGTATGAGTTCAACTTTTTTAGATTCTACACGTGAGTGAGATCACACAGTATTTTGTTTTTCCCTATTTTTGTTTTTGTTTTTGTTTTTTGTTTTTTGAGACAGAGTCTTGCTCTTGTTGCCCAGGCTGGAGTGCAGTGGAACGATCTCAGCTCACTGCAACCTCCACCTCCTGGGTTCAGGCAATTCTTCTGCCTCGGCCTTCCAAGTAGCTGGGATTACTGGCACCCGCCACCACGCCTGGCTAATTTTTGTATTTTTAGTAGAGACGGGGTTTCAACATATTGGTCAGGCAGGTCTCGAACTCCTGACCTCATGATCCGCCTACCTCAGCCTCCCAAAGTGCTGGAATTACAGGTGTGAGCCACCGCGCTGGGCCTTTTCTTTTTCTTTTTCTTTCTTTCTTTCTTTTTTTTTTTTTTTTGAGACAGGGTCACTCTCATTCAGGCTGGAATGCTGGGACACAATCTCAGCTCACTGCAACCTCTGCCTCCCGGGCTCAGGTGATCTGCCTCAGCCTCCTCGATAGCTGGGACAACAGGCGCCCATGACCATACCCAGAAAATTTTTGTATTTTTAGTAGAGACGAAGTTTTGCCATGTTGGCCAGGCTGGTCTTGAACTCCTGACTTCAGGTGATGCACCCACCTCAGCCTCCCAAAGTGCTGAGATTACAGGCGTAAGCCACCGTGCCCAGCCTGTTTTTCTGTGCCTTGCTTATTACACTTAACATAATTCCTCCAAGTTCATCCATATAGAATACAAGGGTTTTTTTAAAAAAATAAAAAATTAAAAAGATTTTTCCTCACAAGACTGCAAATCTTTCCCTTCTAAGGAGTGTGTCTGGGTTTCTTGAAGGAATACTGCAGGTTTTGTCAACAGCTTTGAGAGTGATTTTTGTGAAACACCTGCGGTGAATGTCAAACACGAAGAGGTAAGAGGAAAAGGGCAGATGAGGAGCCGGGATAGGTCCTTTCCTTTTTCTCTTCATAATTCATTTTGCCTTTATTGGAAGGAGTTTCAGTGTCCTGGAACTTCTTTGTAGCACTTGCTGTATGTTGGTAGGGCAAATCAACTTTAGGATAAGTCAAATTTATCATTAAAATAAAATTTCCTTTTTATGAAATAACCTTTACAACAACATATTCTGTAAACACAAACCTAAAGTACCATGAAGGTCTAAGTTACAAAATTCCATCTACAGGGATATTTCCATGCATCAACTTAATAAAGCCTAGAAGTTCTCTAGGAAATAGAGGACCCATTTCCCTCCCCTTCCTCGATCAAATCCATTATCAAGTCACATATATCCCTAATATATGTCTTGTTTCTATTTGCTTCTCCCCATCTCCATCCCAGTTGAAGTTACCATCCCAGTTGAAGCCATTCACATCTATTGCCTGAGAGCCTGTAATTGTCTCCTGTCTCCAAAATGTATTTTTGCTCCCATCCAATCCACTCTGTACACAACTGCAAAGCTGGTCTTTTAAAAATATAAACAAGATTATTATCTTCCCTTACTTAAAACCCTCCAGTGGCTATGTATTGCATTTAGAATAAATTAAAATTTCCTACCATTGCTCTGTTATTCTTCCAGTTATTTGTTCTCACCTTGAAGTCTTTGTACTTGATGTTTGTACTACCTGGAGTTTTCCTTCTTTGGCTCATCTCATGACAGGCTCTCTCTCATTATTAAAGCTTCAGCTTAAATGCTAATGCCCTCAGAGAAGTCTTTCTTGACCACTCTACTTAAAAAACAACTGCCCCCCACCACAAATTTTGCACTTGCTAACACTTTCTTCCTATACTTCCTAGCACTTATCATGCTCTCAGATTACCTTGTTTGTTGATTTGTTAATTTCTGCCTTTCCACATTAGAATTGTATGCTTTCAAAGGGCAAAAACTTTGTCTTTCTCACCACTGAATCTGCAATGTCTAAACCAATAAAGGCACTCAGTAAATATTTACAGAATGATTGAATGAATAAAAGTAGCTAAATTTACCTAGAAATATCACACACAAAAAATGATGAATCAGTCAGGCGTGGTGGCTCACACCTATAATGCCAGTACTTTGAGGGGCTGAGGCAGGAGGATCACTTGAGGCCAGGAGATGAAGACCAGTCTGGGCTCTTCACACACAAATATCCCAGCGTGGAGGCTTGTTCCTGTACTCCCAGCTACTGGGGAGGCTGAGTTGGGAGGATCAGTTGGGCCCAGGAGGTCAAGGCTGCAGTGAGCTATGATTATGCCACTGCACTTCAGCCTGGGTGATAGAAACAAAACAAAACAAAAAATGATGAGTGGAAACAAATATGAGAAGCAGAGAGAGAATCCAAAAGACAATTGCATTTTGAAAACTAGAATTGCCACTGCAGCATGAGAGTGGAAGAATGGTACCAGAAATATCACAGCAAATCAGTGATCAAGGATCGTGTACCAGAGTAACATACATCATGGAAAAGAGGAGAGTTTGAGATGGACAGGCATTACATAAAATTCATGTTATTCTATTCCAAGGTGATGCTTCAGTCTGAGGTTCTTCTTGTTTGTAAAAGTTGAACTATAAAAATTGTCTCTGCCAGGGGCCAGGCACAGTGGCTCATGTCTGTAATTCCAGCACTTTGGGAGGCAAGGTGAGTGGATCACCTGAGGTCAGGAGATCGAGACCAGCTTGGCCAACACGGTGAAACCCCATCTCTACTGCAAATACAAAAATTGGCCGAGTGTGATAGCAGGTGCCTGTAATCCCGGCTACTTGGGAGGCTGAGGCACGAGAATTGCTTGAATCTGGGAGGCAGAGGTTGCAGTGAGCGGAGATCGTGCCGCTGCACTCCAGCCTTGGGCAACAGCAAGACTCCGTCTCAAAAAAAAAATTGTCTCTGCCATAACTATACAGTGAGCAAATGTAGCCAACACATTAGTGAAACTTATTATTTTGGACTTTGAATACTAATGGCGGATTTTACATTATTGTGAAATTTGCGCAGGTACTGCCTGCTGCATGTTGCAGAGCTTTAATTTATAACTACCACTTTGATCAGACTCAAAAATAGGATGCCGTTTCTTCTATGGTCCATTAATTACCAGATTTTTATTGTTGTTGTTGTTCTTTGAGCAATGCAAAACATTTAAGAATTATTGTTGTTAACGTAACTAAAACATTATCATACCTAAACAATAATAAATCCTTCATAATAATATCCAGTCAACTTTCAAATTCCCCATGTTCATCATTTGGTCCATATTTTGCATTTGTTTGTCCCTTAAATCTCTTTTAATCTGTAGGCTTCTGCTCCCTCTTTATTTTTTTTCTTACTGTTTATCTGTTGGAAAAAACCAAGACATTAACCTAGTAGAGTCTTCAACATCTGGATTTTAGTATTTGCCTACTTATAATGTGTTATCTATCCCCTAAACTTTGTATAACTGGTGAATACATAGAGAGGCTTGTTCAGATTTAGGTTTGAATTTTTGGCGAGGATACGCCATACCTATTTTTTCTATACATCTATCAAAACGCATATATGTCTATTTGTCTCTTTTTGTGTGAAATTAAGATTGACTGCTGGGTTCAGTTGTTGTTGCCCTTATCTATTTATTATAACGTTCTCCATCACCTTTCATCTAACAGTTCTGGCAGCCATTGATGATAACTGTCTAAAGCTATTATTTCATTAACGGTTACAAATTGGTGCTCCTCTGTCATTCCTTCATAATTTAATAGCTGAAATTCTTCAATAAAAACACTTTCCCTCATGTGCCTGTAGTCCCAGCTACTCAGGAGGCTAAGGCAGGAGAATCACTTGAACCTGGGAGGCAGAGGTTGCAGTGAGCCAAAAAATTTCCCTCATCAACTATTTAGATCCTTTGAAGTATAGCTTGTTGAAGAAAAGCTTGACTCTTTTACTCTATTAACCAATTTTCAGAATAATGAGTTATTTCCCTACTTCCCCCCCTCCATTTTCTGTTATTATTAACTCAGTAACTTTAACACATTAGGTGCGTTCAAATCCATTGCAGTTATTTTTTCAAAGCTCGGATTGCCCCATCTTGGCTAATGAGTCCCTTCAAGTTGACCTTCTGACACAACTTAACTAGTTATTGGTAGCTTCCTTCCTTTCTGGATGTCAAGATGTTCAAGGCTCACCCCTAACCTAAACCTGGAATCAGCTTTTTTCCCCCAAGGACCCTGGGTTCATTTCAGAGTAGAATAATATTTAAAGACCGTAGCTGGGTGCTGTAAGTATGCACTGCTCTTTAGTTGGTCAAGATAATTTCTAGGCCTCTTAAACAGACAGAGGTAGGAATTCTTTTTTCTTTTCCTTTTTTTTTTTTTTTTTTTTTTTTTTGAGACAAAGTCTCTGTCTCCCAGGCTGGAGTACAGTGGTGTGATCTCGGCTCACGGCAACTTCCACCTCCCAGGTTCAAGCGATTCTTCTGCCTCAGGCTCCCAAGTAACTGGGACTACAGGCATGCGCCACCATGCCTGGCTAATTTTTGAAAAGAACATTATAAGTTCACACTGACATTTCCCATTTAAATTTAGGATTACAAAGTTTCTACTGAACTTACTGGATTTTATATTTACATCTTTCTCCTATAATAAAAATCTTGGCTCCTAACATCATTACCATAATTACTTATATTCTTATATGTCCTCTAAAATACATACTAGTTTCAGAGAATAGCGTCACCATCTCTAAAAACAGTAAGTCTTTTTTGAATTATTCCACAAGGGAAATACAGTCAAATTACCATGTTTATGTCTTCTCTTCATTTATTTCATTTTCCTTTCAATGTGGGTATTATTTCACCTGTATTTTTGTTTAATAATTATGTAAATGATTTATATAATTTTAAATTACTATTTACAAATCAAGACATACTAAAAAAATTCTAATTTCTATTCCTGTTCTCTTCTTTCTTTTATAGATAAATATTTTTAAATGTTCGATTTTGGCTCCTTTTTTTTAAATGAGAAAATAGGCTGGGCACAGTGACTCAAGCCTGTAATCCCAGTACTTTGGGAGGCCAAGGCAGGCAGATCACTTGAGGTCAGGAGTTCGAAACCAACCTGGCCAACATGGTGAAACCCCATTTCTACTAAAAATACAAAAAGTAGGTGGGAGTGGGGCGAGCCTGTAATCCCACCTACTCGGGAGGCTGAGGCAGGAGAATCACTTGAACCTGGAAGGCAGAGGCTGCAGTGAGTTGAGGACATGCCATTACACTCCAGCTCAGGCAACAGAGCAACACTCTGTCTTAAAAAAACAATAAGAAAATAGGCTGGGCACAGCGGCTCATGCCTGTAATCCCAGCACTTTGGGAGGCTGAGGCAGGCAGATCACTTGAGGTCAGGAGTTCAATATCAGTCTGGTCAACATGGTGAAACTTGTCTCTACTAAAAATACAAAAATGAGCCAGGCATGATGGTGGGTGCCTGTAATCCCAGCTACTTGGGAGACTGAGGCAGGAGAATCACCTGAACCCAGGAGGCGGAGGTTGCAGTGAGCTGAGGTCACACCATTGCACTCCAGCCTGGGCAACAAGAGTGAAACTCCATCTGAAAAATAAATAAATAAATAAATAAATAAATAAATAAATAAATAAATAAAATGAGAAAATGAGAAAATAAAACATTCTGAAACTTGCTTGTTTTTCACTTAATAATATATCCTGGAGATCACTCCATAGCAGTAAGTAAAGATCGTTCTCATAGAAATTCTGTTGAGTATTATCAATTCTTATAGATTGAGGTGGAAATCTTTTTTTTTTTTTTTTCCTGTTAGTGGACATGAGCAATCTTGTTAGGTTGCTGTTTCAGTATCATAAGGAGAGCAACAATATCACCTCTCATTAGTTGGTTTCAAAGCTCATAAATACCTTGATCACTAAGTAGAAAAAGATAGAACCACCTATTTCAAACTTCGAGTTTTATAGCACTAGCCAAATGAGATACGTGTCTAAAATCTTTAAATTTTATTCAGTTTGTAAACCATTCAAACAGTAGAATTTTTTTTTCTTTTTCTTTTTCTTTTTTCTTTTTCTTTTAAGACAGAGTCTTGCTCTGTCGCCTAGGTTAGAATACGGTGTCAAGATCTTGGCTCACTGCAAACTTTACCTCCTTGGTTCAAGCAATTCTCCTGCCTCATCCTCCCGGGTAGCTGGGATTACAGGCATGCCCACTATGTCAGGCTAATTTTTGTAATTTTAGTAGAGATGGGGTTTCATCATGTTGCCCAGGCTGGTCTCCAACTCCTGGCCCAATCCACCCACCTCGGCCTCCCAAAGTGCTGAGATTACAGGTGTGAACCAACTTTTAATAGCACTAATGCCTAGCATTGTGTTTACATAGCATTCAATTAATGTTGATCATAAAATTATGAATACTTCTTCCACTGGGGCCTTCAGTAAACTGAATATATTTTTATTAATTTATTTTTGTTTATTACAACTCTAATACATAATGAAGTTTTCTAAATGTGTCTTCTTATAATGAATCCTAAATAACAAATTTTTGTTGCTGTTGTTATTATTTTACTAACTGACCTGTTGTTACTCACAAAAAGGGGTTTTCCACAAACATTATCTGTCTTGTGTTTTGTGTTAGGTTTTGAGTAAATAATACTAATGTTAAAACACATAATCTATTAATCTTCAACAATTTTTCTTGTTTCTGTAGTCATAGTCACATTTTTCATAGGACTGATTAAAAACTTGGTTAAGTAAAACATGATCTGAATGTTTTCATAATTCTAGTCACAATAATGAATCAGGAAACTGGAACCTTTGCACACAAAATTAGAGGGTAGTAACCTTCGTGTGATATCGTTTTTATATATCATTTATCTACCAAAAGGAAGCTCTGCAATTCAGCTCATATGCTATTTGAAGAATTATATCCTTTCATTTCCTTCTGTACCTTGCCCAGATCCTAGGCATAATATTCTAGCACCATGATCTAGCTTGATAAACCTGTCTTAATGAAAGTGACTCACTGGGACAATCACTAAGATAATATAACAGGATTACGAAGCCTCAAAATGTTAAAACCTCTTTTTGGCTTTTTTAAGAAGAGGAAAAGACTTGCCATGGCTTTTGAAAGATGATCCTCAGTTTTATGCAGAGCAACATGCTCCTCTATTTTCACCCCTACAGCTTACGTACTCCGAATATGAAGAAGAACAAGGCTCTTTTAGGTACAGTGCTTCATTTATTTGATATTTCCTTTTATTTACTAATAATATCCTTGAATGTGCCCTAAACATTAAAATTAATTAAGCAGGACATATTTTTCTGATGTCCAAATTAATAGTATGAATGCCCCATTTCCAGAAAAGTTCTACTAAATAGCTGTTGTAACAGAACATGAGCAGCAGTGGACCCAGGAAAACTCTGGAGTGGTTAGATGCAGAGCAAATCAAAGATTCCAGACTAATTCAAAGATAGAATATTAAGGGTTATGATCTCTGGGGTCTTTTTCGACCCTGAGAGATCTTGATTAGTAAAATTTAAAAGTGGTAAGTACAGAAGATCTGGTTTTTCAGATACAGAAACCTTGAATTTGCCATGCTCTCTCCCAACCCAGCCTTAGTTTCACTTTTGTCAAATTCGTCAATAACTTCCGTATTGCCAAATTAAGTGGCCAGTTCTCAATCCTCATGTTACTCAGCCTATCAGTAACATTTGGTTCCACTGATTATTCCTTTCTCCTTGAAACACTGTCTTCTCTTGGCTTCCCAGAGCACCCCACTCTCCCATTTTTCTCCCATCCAACTACCCATTCCTTTAGTATCTTCACCAGATGCACTCCTTTTCCCGATGTCCAAATGCTGGAGTTTCCCAGTGAATCTCTAGAGCTCTTTTCTAACTACATTCCTTTGTAAGGGAATTTCATCTAGTCCTATGACTTGACTATCTGTACATTCTGAAATTTCCTAAGTATACTGCATCTTATCAAATGTAAGAAGTCATTAGTTGTTAAGCCTCACCAATACTTTACTTAAAACTAGAAAAGGAAAAAATGCTGCCAATTAATAACTTAATGCCTTAATGATAATTATGCATGATGAATAAATCAGTTACACCACCCTTATGTTACTTTGACATTTCCCTCATCTACTCCAGGGAATTTGTTAATTTCTCCCACTTTCAGTTATATGACTTGGCATGTGATAGGCAATTATGCACGTATCTCAGTGCACATATTTCAGCGCACAGCTTCATCCACTTGTGGGTATCTTGATCTCTGAGATCTCTGTAAAGTCCCTAGTTGTTGCTTTGTGGAAAAATATGGAATTATGATTGATCCTCTAAGTAAATATTCAATAATATTGATTTGTTTGAGCCTTTCTAAATAGCAAATGAATTTTAGTTTCACTGATAAATCATAGTGTACTTTTAAAAAGCTACTAGTGGCAATTAAAATCAACATGTGTAATATCAATAATATACACAACTCAGTTGAAATGATGACAGTATAGCAACTATGACCAATTTATAAATAGTCAGTGAAATTACATTACTATCTCAATGATTAGATTATGAATCACCATCATTTGTAAGATGCCTCCTAACTGCTAAGAACATAAGTATGTCTTTGAATTGATGAAATAAGGTTTATTTTCAGAACTAACATTCAGTTGCTCAGGCCAAAAACCTTGTAGTCATCCTAAATTTCTGTTTCTCTCATGTCCTAATCCTAATCCTCTAATCAGAAAATCTCATCTCTACTACCAAATATATTCGGAATCACCACTTCTATCACCACCATCCTAATCCAAGGCACCATGATCTCTCACCTGTACTATAGCTGTTGCTGCTTTGTTTTCAGGTTTGCCTACCTAAAGTCTATTTTCCACATATGGCCAGAGTGGTCCTTTAAGATGTTTGACAAATATTGTAATTCCTTTGCTCAAAAATCTCCAAAGACTTCCCATTGCACTTAAATAAAGCCCTAAATTCTTATTATGGCCTTAAATGATCTCTCTCTCCAAATTCATCTCCTATCACTCTTCCTCTTGTTTTCTAGTTGAGAACCACGTTGTGCCTCAAATATGTCAAGTATGGTCTCAACTCTTGCCTTGAAATTTGCTGTTCCTTCTGCCTACAAGCCTCTTCCCTCAGATAGAATAGCTAATTCTCTTACCTGTATTCAGGGGAAACTTTACCACTTGCAATTGCCTTTAATCTGGTTGATTTTTCTTCATACCATTTATCTGACATATTGTATTTCTATTTGCTTACAGTTTGTCACTTCAATGAAATTAAAGACTGCATATGGACAGAGGTTTTGTCTGTTTGTTTTCTGTAATTGCTGTGTCCCCAGCATCTAAATCGGTGCCTGGCAGACAATAGTAAGCACAATAAATGATTTGAATGAATGGATATACAGTTGAAATACACATAAACAACAAAGAATTTGTACCTAGAATGTATAACAGACTCTCACTAATTAAAAAGATAAATAATTTAACAGAAAAAATGGAAAAATATAAATAAGCAATTCACAGGGGATCCAAATGGCCAATATATGTATAAAAATATGTTCATACTCATTAGTAACTAGGCAAAAAAAACCACCCCAAGTTAGATGTCATTTGCCTCCATCAAATAAGCAAAATTTTTTAATCTGACTAAAGCAAGGATGTAGAGAAGTGAATTATACTTCTGATTGAAGTGCTAGCCGTGGCAGATATCCGAGAGACCTCCAGTTACTGGTGTCATATACCTACCGGTCCATAGCAACTTCAGTCCTTCCCTCCTCAGAAGAAAGAATTCAACTGAAGGACATAAAGCAGAAAAAGAGACCCAGGCAAGTTTCAGAGCAGGAGTGGAAGCTTATTTTAAAAGGCTTTAGAACAGGAAAGAAAGGAAAATTTGCTTGGAAGAGACCCACACGGGTGCCTGAAGGTTCAAGAAAGAGGAGAAGACGCAGGAAAAAAGGGCCTTTAACCTTGATCCTAGGACTTTCTAGGCTTGCCTCTTTCCCAAAATTCTTCCCCTCCGGTGGGCTTCCCACATGCAGTATTTTCCTTACCCTTTGGAATTGAGCATGCTGCAATGTGTTTAGGGAGTTATACGCATGCCCATGTGAGGCTGTTTTCCTTTTTCAGGTGGTAGGTGTCCCTGGAACGTCATACTTTACGATTTTGTCTCTTAACTCGCATGCCCAAGAAGCTGTTTCTTCCTGGGACCTGCATTCAATGAACAATTTTAATGTTAACAGGTGTGGACTATCAGAGGCTTGTCTCTCCCTGGCTGCCGAATTATCATTTTTAGAGAGGCAATATGATAATTGCCAAACCATCACCCAGCATTTCTAGTGAGTCGGGGGAGAGCCCTCTCCTGCCCTGCTCATGCCTATCTATAGCAGAAGTATACATTGGTATAACAATTTTAAGGAACCAATTGGCAACATCAAGTAAAACAGAGGATGTGCATACTCTACAACCCAGAATTACCACTTCTAAGTATATTCCTTAGTGAATCTTCTATATGCATGAAGAGTAATGTACAAGAATATCCACTGAAGCATTATTGGTAATAGTAAAATCTTATAAACAATCTGAATGACCATCAAGCAAAGAATGGAACTAAATAAGCTGCAGAATATTACATGGCTGTCAAATGAATGAACTAGAGCAATTTGTATGAGTATGAATAGATTTCAAAAATAAAGTTAATTTAAAAAATATTTTTGTAATATTTTGTTTTAAAATGTTTTCAGAAAATCCATGGCTTATGTTTATGCATTGCTCAAAAATTGAAATATTTTTGTATCTTTTTCATTTTTAAATGAATTCTCTTTACTGTCTTATCATTGCCTTCCCTTTTCATTTGTTAAGAAATAATTCTATTGCTGTTATAATAGGAAGAAAGAACAATACTTGTTTCCTGGCTTGTTACAAGATTGTATTTCCATTCACAAATTCGTCATGGTATATTAAAACACAAATGAGGTAGCTATAATCAATGGCAGTAGAACTCTAAAATACAATTACAGTGTTTCACAATTTGACTGGAAATGACAGATTGTAATTTGGATTACAGCGTATTACAATTAATGCTAAATTGCCAGCAGCAAATAAATTTAACCCTCCTTCACACTTGTAATCAGTCAAGCATGAGATAAAGCATATCAGGGAACATAAATCATTACAAAATAAAACGTACAGGCACTTGCAGAAGAAATAACGCAACATCCATTTCTGTTAAAGTCAACTTGTGTTTAATGCTTTTGTTTTGGAATTTAAAAGGCAATTCTTGTATAAACCATTTCATCAAATTTACTCACCAAAACCAGTTAATTTGAAGGAAAAAAAAATACTTCCAGTACATCCCATGAAAATAGCCTTACTCTTTACAAAGAATTGGATTATAACATGTTCTTTTTATATGAAGAGTTTTTGCAATTGAAATGTATTCTTCATAAAGAGAATATTAACAAAACAAGGTGCCTGTGACCAAAATTATATAACCTTTGATTAACCATACTTATCTTCAAATGGGTCAAATGTGGCTAAGTTGTTAGCATGCCTGAGGTGGTGCCAGTAGAATATACTTATCCTGAGGCTATATTGAATCACAGAATATTGGAAATTTCCCTTAGGAATAATAATACTATACCATGAAACTCATATACTCTCTTTCTAAGATATTAAGTTTTGCTTTATGAATTTTAAATTGCATTCCAAGAACAAATTTTTCTTTGTATTGAATTGTGCCTGTTATAAAGGTTATCATTCTACATGCAATTATCCAGAATTGCTCAATATCCAAGCTCAGAATAAGTATTAAGTTAGCCTCTTTGTGGTGAAAAATGAACAACAGGATACCGTTTAATAAGAAGAATTAATCTACAGTGGTACCACAATCTCCTAATAGAATTCAGGCCCCTCTTTCCAATTTACTCTCAGAAAGTAATTTAAGGGTTGAAAGAACTGGTTGATAATTAACCTTTTAGAAAGCTTCAAGGAAGAATTTTTTTTTTACTTTTTTAGTTGTTATTAGTGTCCCATAAACTAACCATTAAGTACTTGTTCTCGCTCTTATGTCCCCTCAAGTGTCTGGATCCAATTACTGGTCACGACTACAAAATAACAATAACAGAGACTGTCTATGGTCCTGTATTACTAAAGAGGACCTTAAGCAATTGTTGGGGACAGTCTGCCTCTCACTGCATTTGCTTTCATTTTCCCTTGTAGCCTGTCCTATTCCTCAAGGATTACCTATTCCAGTGGTTCTCAACCCTGGTTGCACATTAAAATCATCTAAAGAGTTAAATATATATTATATATATATACACACACATACACACACATATATATGTCCATGCTCAGTCCCTAGCCCTAAATAATATTGGGGAAATGCAGTCCTGATATCAGTATAGAAACTCCCCTAAATGATTCTAATATGCACTCGCTGTTGAGAACTATGCCTTCTGTTCTTTCTTTGTACTTCTTTCTTCCCCTGTCTTTAATTTAAACCTATAATTTCAAACTTACTTTAGCATAGAATTATTTCAAGGAAATCTCAATAAATAATAGAATTTAAAGGGATAAACAGTTTATTTAGGCAACTTAAATCACCATTGTTTGCAAAATCCTAATATCACCTCTTTGGAGATCTACAAAGTAGAGTAGAATTTAAAAACGACTTTCTCAGGCCTTTGAGTATCATCCAGAAGCATTTACAAAAATGCTGGTACCAAGTGAAGTAACTCTGGAGTGAAAAGCCAAATACTGTATGTTCTCATTTATAAGTGTGAGCTAAACTATGAGGATGCAAACACATACAGAGTGATATGATAGACTTTGAGGACTCTAGGTGGGAGGTTGGAAGAGGGGTGAGGGATAAAAGACTACATACTGAGTACAGTGTACACTGCTCAGGTGACAGGTGCACTAAAATCTCAGAATTCACCACTAAAGAACTTATCCCTGTACCCAAAAACCACCTGTACCCCAAAGACTATTGAAATAAAAAATATTGGTACCATAATGACTCCCCATGCACTCATCACAGTCACATTCACCTGTAGCCAGGCACTGAGCCAACAGGACTAATAAAGAGATAAGAACAATGGTTCCAGTCTTCAAAGGAGTTCCTGCTCTAATTTAGAAGACAAGAAAACAGATCATCACAATTCAATATTTATTCAGCAAATATTTTGTGACAGTCTAGGACGTGCCAGACATTATTCTAGATGCTTAAGATATAGCAGTGAACAACGTGGACAAAATCACTGTCCTTCTGGAACAGTAGAGTTCCCTGGCCCCCTTCACAGGATGTGCGACAGGGATGTGTGGCTTGTCATGCTCAAATCCCTTGCAAGAAGTGGGAGCATGTAGATGAGCAGGTGCAGGAGCCAATGCAAGTGCTTTTGGCCCCAAGGTAGCATCTAGGGGTGACTGCCTGCAATTCCCGAAGCCCCAGTGGGCATGTTAAGGTGCTCTTTTAGCTCTGCTCTCCACAGACAGCTTAAGTGTTAACCAGCTCAGTGCCCTCTTGATACATGGGTTCTTGTTCAGCATCCAGGAAGAATCAGGTCATACAGACAAATTGAAGGCTGGTAAATGCAGGAGATTTTATTGCTGGATGGAGGTGGCTCTCAGCAGGATAAATGGGGAGCTGGAAAGGCAACGGAGTGGGAAGATGATCTTCCCCTAGAGTTCGGCCATCCTGTCACCAATCTCTCCAACCATCCCCAGCAGAACTCCTCTCAATGTTCAGACACTCCTTCTTTGCTGCACTGCTCTTCTAACTCCTCTGTTCTGCTCACGGAGCCTGGGGTTTAGGGTTTATTTGGGTACAGGAGAGCGGGTTGTGGCAGACCAAAAGGAAACATTTGGGCCTGAAAACAGAAATCCCTGCTCCCATTCAGGGTCATGGGTTTCCAGACTTGAGGGTGGGGCCTTTGCCAGGGAACTGCCCCCTTCTACCCAGTATCTCCCTGACTCCTGTACATATCACTTCCTGATTTTATCTTCCAACCAGGGAAAACAGACATAAAAGAATGACTAAAAAGCACACTATGTTACAGGGAATAGGAAGTGTTGAAGAAATTATAATTTTAAGAAGGGTGAACAGGAAGTTATGGGGTTCAATGGGGGTGACACAAGAGTTATGTAGAACGCTGTAATCAATCTAGGCAAAAGCAATTTAGTAGAGTTATGGGATCAAGTCAAAAATTGTGGTAGGTTGAGAAGAGAACAGGAGAACATGGAAACAACAGTGTGAACTTTTGCAGGAAAGAAAAAGAGAGGTTCACAAGGATGAATTTTGTGGGAGGAACTTGATCATGTTTATAATTCTATAAAAAGGGCCAGTAAAGAGACTGTTCAACATACTGTGGAGAAATGGGATAATCTATAAAAAGACCACCAGGTAGAAAGGGGTGGGATACAGGTAGTGGAGAGTGTTAGCCCTGGAGGGAAAGAATGATATAAGCAAGATCTTCTGCTAATAGCAATAATTGCTAATATTTATTTAAAAATTTACCATGTGTCAGAGTATTCTAAGCACTTTGTATGTAATAACTCATTTATTATTCTCAGAAATCTTATGAGGTACATTATTATCCCCATTTTATAAGTGAAGAAACGGACACAGCAAGTTAATTGTACACATCATGCAGAAAAATACCATATTTCAGACCCAGGCATCTGGCCTCTAAGTCCAAAGTCTCAATCCCTACTGTATATTGATAAGAGAGAAAGGTGAGGAAGAGGGAGCTCAAAGAGTTTAAAGAATACATTGAATTTTACATAGATGAAGGTAAGAATAGACAAAGGGTTAGGGATTTTCAGAGAATGTCAGACTGAATATACAACCAGAATTTTGGAACAAAAAGAAACATAAATGTTGCTCATTTTCCTGAGGCCCAGAAATGCTCACTAGACTAAAATCTCTATTAGAACAGGGATCATGACCATTTGGTTTACCACTGTAACACATGCAGCACCTAGCACTCAACCTGATGAATAACAGGCACTTATTAAATATCTGTTGGCCAAATCAAGAAAGTTGAAGGTAAATATGTGCCTGAGGTATTGGATTGAACCATATGAAATTGCCATTTAGGTTCGTCTTGATTCTCCTGCAAGGCACCCACTCATCTTTCCTTTTTATTTCCCTTACCAAGCCCAGTGCCCCAGCCAAATTAATTTGCTAGTTAAAATTTGCTGGTTCCCATTTCTATGTCTTTGCATAAATCCTCCTCTTAAAATGTTACTCCTCTTAAAATGTTACCCTTGATCCAAGTCTCTTCTTTCAAAGTCCATTGCAAGTACCAAGTATTATTAAATGATTAAATTTATCTTTGTTAATTTATTACTTTGTTATTTCCTTTGTCCCATTTTTCTTGTTTTCTTTGCAAAAATACTCAGTTTTTCCGTATATGATGTTTACACCTAATCTTTAAGTTTTATTTTTATTTATTTATTTTTGTGGAATAGGCAATAGGCATGGCTTCTACTTAAAAAAAAATACAAACAGGGCCGGGCGCCGTGGCTCATGCCTGTAATCCCAGCACTTTGGGAGGTCGAGGTGGGCGGATCATGAGGCCAGGAGTTCGAGACCAGCCTGACCAACATGGTGAAACTCCGTCTCTACTAAAAATACAAAAATTAGGCATGCATGGTGGTGGGTGCCTGTAATCTGAGCTACTCAGGAGACTGAAGCAAGAGTATCATTTGAATCTGGCAGTTCAAGTGAGTTGCAGCGAACCGAGATTGCATCACTGCACTCCAGCCTGGGCAACAGAACAAGACTCCATCTAAAAAAAAAAAAAGAAAAAAATACAAGCAGGTATCCAGTTGTTAATAGAAGTTTGCTTCCCACCATACCTGGCATTTTTATTATTTTATAAAAATTAACAAGCTGAGTCTAAAATTCATAGGAAAATGCAAAGAACCTAAAATAATAATGAAAAAACAATTTAGAAAAGAACAAAGGTGGACGGTTAACACAATTTGATGTTAAGACTATAAAAAGCTACAAGAATCAGCACAGTGTGGTATTGGCATCAAAATGGACAAATCAGTGGAACAGAATAGTGTTCAAAATATAACCACTCAAAGATAAACAAATCATTGTTTTTAAAGGTGTAAAAGCAGGCCTGGCACAGTGGTTCACACCCATAATACCACTGCTTTGGGAGGTTGAGGCAGGTGAACCACTTGAACCCAGGAGTTTGAGACCAGTCTGGACAACATAGAGAGACCTTGTCTCTACAAAAAAATAAAAAAATTAGCCAGGCCTGGTGGTGCATGCTTGTAGTCCCAGCTACTCAGGAGGCTGAGGAGGCAGGATCGCTTGAACCCGGGAGGCAGAGGTAGGCTGCAGTGAACGAAGATCCCACGACTGCATTCCAACCTGGGCTACAGAGCAAGCCTCTGTCTCAAAAACAAACAAACAAACAAACAAAAAAAACAAAAAAAAAAAACAAGTGCAAAGCAACACAGTGGAGAAAGGATAGTCTTTTCAACAAATAGTGCTGGAACGAAAAAAATGGATTGCAATTCTTACCTTGTACCATATACAAAAAGTAATTCCAAATGAATCATAAACCTAAAACAATAAAACTTTTAGAATACATAGGAGAAAATCTTTGTGACCATGAGCTAAGCAGAAATTTCTTAGAAACACCACTAAAACACAATTCAGAAAGAAAAAGATTTAGTTGGACTTCAACTAAATTAAAAACTTTTGTTCTTCAAAAGACACTCGAGAGCCAGTTGCTGTGGCTCACGCCTGTAATCCCAACACTTTGGGAGACCAAGGTGGGTGGATCATTTGAGCCCGGGAGTTCGAGACCAGCCTGACCAATATGGTGAAACCCCATCTTTAATAAAAATACATAAATTAGTTGGGCGTAGTGGCAGGTGCCTGTAATCCCAGCTACTCGGGAGGCTGAGGCAGGAGAATCGCTTGAAGCCAGGAGGCGGAAGTTCCAGTGAGCCGAGATAGTGGCCACTGCACTCCATGGGCAAAACTCTGTCTCACAAAAAGAAAGAAGGGCACGGAGAGAGTAAAAAGACAAGTCGGACAAGAAAGAACTATTTGCAAATCGTATATGTGATAAAGGATTTATACCTAAAATATACAAAGAACTCTCAAAACTAAATTTTAAAAAGGCTAAAAAATGCACAAATATTTGAACAGACATGTCACTGAGAAGATATATAGAAGTCAAAGAAGCACATTAAAAAATGCTTAATGTAATATATCATTAGGAAAATGCAAATTAAAACCACAATGATAAACGCACCTATTAGAATGATTGTAATTGAAAATACTGATCATATTAAGTGCTGATGAGAACGTGGAGGAACTGAAACACTCATATACTGCTGGTGGAAATGTGAAATGGTACAACTACTTTGGAAAACAGTCTGGCTGTTTGTCAAAAAGTTAAACATATACCTACCAAATAATCCAGCCATTCACCTGATTAATAAAGAGAAATAAAAGCATCTGTCTTATAAAGATGTGGGCACACAAAAGTTTACAGTAGCTTTATTTGTAATAGCCCCAAATGGGAAACAATACAAATGTCTATCAACAAGTGAATAAACACACAAAATGTAGTTAATCTATACAAAGGCATATTACTTGTCAATGAAAAGGAATGAACTATGGATACAAACAACATGGGTGAACCTTAATGTAGTCATGCAGAATGAAAGATGTCAGACTCAAAAGTATACATATGATTTTATTTATACAAAATTATAGAAAATTCAAACTAATCTATAGTTTAAAGAAAGCAGGAATGGGAGGGAGAAGGGATTACAAGAAAGTGTAAGGAAATTTTGTGGGATGATGCATGTGTTAATTATCTTCACTGGGATGGTGGTTTCACAGATCAAACTTGTACACCTTATGTGCAATTAATTTTTTTTTTTTTTTTTTTGAGACAGAGTCTCACTCTGTTGCTCAGGCTGGAGTACAGGGGCACGATCTCAGCTCACTGCAACCTCTGCTGGGTTCAAGCAATTCTCCTGCCTCAGCCTCCCAAGTAGTTGGGATTACAGTTGCTTGCCACCATGCCTGGCTAATTTTTGTATTTTTAGTAGAGATGGGATTTCACCATATTTATCAGGCTGGTCTTGAACTCCTGACCTCAAATGATTCGCCCATCTTGGCCTCCGAAAGTGCGGGGATTACAGGTGTGAACCACTGTGCCCGGCCTGTGCAGTTAATTTTATCTTTACTATACTTCAATTAATTTTTGTCTACTATACTTATTAAATTTTAAAATATACAGTATACAGACTGTTCTGCCCTGACTTTTTTAAAAACTTAATATTCCTGTTGATTTTTTCTTTTAAATATACAAAGCTTTCTCATTCTCTTTTTTATAGCTATCTAAAATTCTATTATATACAGGCATAATAATTGATTTTACTATTCCCCTACTGATGTCAACTTACAGACAATACTGCACTGAAAAATGTTGTACAAACTCATTTCCTTCATACATAAGCATATTTACAGGATATATTCCAAGAAGTGAAACTGCTAGGTCAAAAGAAAAGACCATTTTGATTGCTGTTGCCAAATTGCCCTCCAGATCAGTCAGTTTTCGATGCAGGAAACAGAGGCCATTATAGATATTTTAAACAGGAAGGCACTTTTTAAATGGAATTTGGTGCTTATAAAGTTACTGGAAGGGTTGAAGGAGCAGGGTTTAAGAATCGAAGTTGAGCCTATGGGAATGAATCCCACAGTGACACAAACATGATTCACTGGAAGAACTACAACCTCTGGGGTCACCATGGAGCCCTGCTGGGAGCCAGAGGCCAGTCACTACAACCTCTCACTCCTGGGAAGCTGGAGAAAGAAGATGGAACACCACAATCTAGGGGTTAGAATGTCAGATTAAGAAGCTGCTGCCAGGCCGGGCGTGGGGGCTCAAGCCTGTAATCCCAGCACTTTGGGAGGCCGAGACGGGCAGATCACGAGGTCAGGAGATCGAGACCATCCTGGCTAACACGGTGAAACCCCGTCTCTACTAAAAAATATTAAAAACTACCCAGGCGAGGTGGTGGGCGCCTGTAGTCCCAGCTACTTGGGAGGCTGAGGCAGGAGAATGGCGTGAACCCGGTAGGCGGAGCTTGCAGTGAGCCGAGATCCGGCCACTGCACTCCAGCCTGGGCGACAGAGCGAGACTCCATCTCAAAAAAAACAAAAAAAGAAGCTGCTGCCACCACCACAGCCTCCTCCATAGTCAGGAAGCTGAACGATAGACACTTGATCACTGCTGCGTGGAAACTTTTTTCACTATCTGTAACATTCAAGAACTTCAAAACTTGGCCTTTGCCTCACTTTTGCCTTTCAAATCATGAGGAGAGAGTATATAGCTGGGAAAATTTAATTAGCATTCAGACTGCCCCCCATCTGCATAAAAACTTCGGGGTAACAGTTTAATAATTTCTCAGCCTCTACAACTTGAAGAGTATGTTGGGTGAATAAATCCAGAATTCACTGTCATCCTTAGTGGTTGTTCCAGTTTACCCCTCTATCAGCAAAAATACTTGTTCCCTCCGTTCTTACCAATAATATCTAGAATATTACAATGTTTTATAAAACTAAAAAATCTTTCTTAATAGGTTAAAAAGCTGGTATCTCAGTATAGTTTTATCTTACACTTCTCTTAATAGTAAAGTTGAACTTTTTTTCCGGCTTGAATCATTTTATACTTTTCTGTGAAAACTGTTTACAATTTTGCACCTTTTTATTTTTGGATTGTCAGACTTTTTCATTTCTAGGTGTTCTTTATAAATTAAGCAATGTATGATATGATTTGAAAATATTTTTTCCAAATTTGTCATTTTTCTTTAGACTATGCTTATGGTGGTTTTTTGCCGTGAGGAATTTATTTTATATAGTGATATAATTTATTTTTATATGTTGGGCATGGTGCCTCACACCTATAATCCCAGCACTTTGGCAGGCTGAGGTGGGCAGATCACTTGAGGTCAGGAGTTCGAGACCAGTCTGGCCGACATTGTGAAACCCTGTCTCTACTAAAAATACAAAAATTAGCCAGGTGTGGTGGTGTGCACCTGTAGTCCCAGCTATTTGGGAGGCTAAGGTAGGAATAATTACTTGAACCTGGGAGGCAGCGGTTACAGTGAGCCGAGATTGTGCCACTGACCTCTAGCCTGGGCAATAGAGTGAGACTCTGTGTCAATAATAACAATAATAATAATTTATTGTTACAAATTTATAGTGAAAACATTATCATTTCTTATTGTAAATTTTATTCCAAATTTTATATCAAATTCAGGAAAGCCTTTACCACACTAAAATCTTTAAAAATTCTCTGACAACCTCTTTGGGTACTTTAAACATTTCAGTTATCATATTTAAACTGGAATTCATTTTGGTGTATGAGGTATGAATCCAGCTTTGTTCTCTATAGCTCCCCAGGTGTCCTACTACCTTTAATGAATAAACCAAATTCTCCTCACTGAGTTGAAATATCAACTTTCTCCTCCACTAAATTCCCATATCTGGGTTCATGTTCCTTTTGTGTGAAGGAAATGATCTGTCTAGTCATATGCCAGTTCCAAACTGTTTTAATTATTGGAGCTCTCTTGTTTAAATATTTCATAAGGCCAGTCTTTCCTCATTGATTTTCAGTTTTCCTGGCTAGCCTTGCTTTTTTTTTTTTTTTTTCTGTCAAAGAAAATTTGGAATCAGTGATCTAGTTTTTTTTTTTTTTTAATCCTTATATATTTATTGGGATTGTGTTCAATTTAGAGAACTGGAATGTGTATGTTGTCTTCCTATCGAAGAATATGATATGCATCTCCATGTGTTTGCATTTCTTTTCCGGTGAAATAAAAAGTTTTGTTTTTGTGGTCTCGCATATAACTTGTTTATTCCTAGGTATCTTCTCTCCTTTGGTCTTACTTTAAATGGGGCCTTTTCTTCTATTATATCTTCCAACTGGCTGTTGTTTTTATAAATGAAAACTTTTTATTTCTGTGATGAATTTTATACCCAGTGACTGTATTAGTTTTAAGAGACTTTCAGTTGACTCTTTTAAGCTTTGCATTATCATCTACAAATATTAACTTTACCTTTTCCTCCATTTTTAATGGATATAAATTCTCTCACCTCTGTTAAATAAATCTTCCCTAGGTTTTTAAGTTCCTTGAGGACATTAATTATAGTAGTACATTTTGTATACCTTTCAGAGCCCCTGTGAAATGGTTTATGACTAACCTCCATTATGAAAATGGAAACACGAAGTGCCTATTAAATTCTGAATCTGCTTAATTTATTTATACCACTTTTGTCAATACCACCGGCAAATGAAACCAAAACTAATTTACTTCTAAAAAGAGATTAATTGATTCTATCCCATCTAATATCTTTTTCCTCTCACAAATCTTTAAAATGTTACATACTTTTTTTCCAAACAAAACAGGTCTTTTACCTTACAAGTCTTTCTTCTTGGATTTACATATGAAATTGTAAGCCAAACTAAGTTTTTAGTCAATAGGTTTGCTTAAATGTTCTTGGTGATACTCATACATTGTCTCTAGCAGTTTCCTTGAAATTATGTATGATTTCACTTAAAAACTACACACATATTAGGTACAACATGAGGGGGACAAATGACCAGGAAAGCTTAAAATTAAATAGATCCAAACCAACCACTGAAATAGAAGACTAAATGCTACAAACTATACAAGATAGTAAGTCTTACTTTATAGTCAGGAATCTTATGTGAACATATTTCCAAATGACACCAGTTTCCTAGATAGGAAGGATAAGCCAGTCACACGTCCATCTTAATATTACAGAAAATCAGAAGTTGCACTTTGATAAAGCATGTGTTTATTCCTCAGGCTATTTGCAAATGCAAGCATTCTAACCTCTAAGTTAATCTTTCATAAGATGAAGTAAAAGCTAGAAATAAGATGAAAATTAAGGAAGTACAGACAAAAAGTAGCTCTTAAAACTGCCCAGCAAAATGGATAAAATTTGTAGAGTTCCCTCACAGGGCCATGAGACACTATCCCAAGAGTAACTCTAAAGCTATTCTCAAATCTTATGATGAGGTTCTTTCTCTACTTCGATAACCAATTCTTCCTTGGACCTTATATTTCTTGGATTTTATATTGTCTGTGTGTATACCACAGAGGTTATTCTATGCTTTGCCTCTTTTCCTGTCCATTTCCTGTTTAATTCTCAGAGTGCCCCATCAGGCATTTGCAGAGAGGCTCCTTGTAGCATTTCTTGGTGAGTATGTACATTAAAATGTCATAAAATTTCATTTGAGTTTATATGGTAGTTTTAATGGTTTGCTTTGAATCTCCCATTAGATGTATTAAATTAAGTAACTGGCACATGAAATTTCTAGTTGCAAAGAAATAAAAAGCAAAAACAGCAAAATTATCTTGAAAAACTGAAGAAGTAAAAAACTTCACATATACTTTTAAAAATTCCATCACAGACTAAGGATTTTTGGACACAAAATTCCACTCAGTTTTTAACAGTGTAGCAAAAAATGGTAAACAGCTTCAGTTCTCTAGTTTCAGTGTTTCCAAGAGATGACAGGCATCATCCTAATGAGCTTCAAAAAACCAGAGCAGAGATGTAAGTGAATTCAAGGACAGCATTACTAAAAATTACGGCATATAAAAAATTTAGAATTCTTCATGCAAATACCAGGTAGCTGGAAGCGTCTGTGTAATTTATAATTTACTGATCACAAATAAAGGCTTTTTTTTTTTCTTTTGGCCAACTCTGAAAGAGGTATTAACCTTAAATTAGTTAAATTAGTGACTAGAGGTCATAGAAAATAGAAACAGTCTTAGTCTTCCCTAATGATATTTAAGCTGACTTTAAATAATCTCAGTAGAAGGCATTATTACGCTAGGGACATCCCCAAATTTCTCCATTTTATTAAATATAAGGTTTTGTTTTGTTTTGAAGCAGCGCTTGGCTTAGAAGAGCTGCTGGTGCTTCTTTTTTAAGCAACACTACAAATACCATGATGCTTTGACAATATTTTTAAGTGGCTATTTATGGATTCTTAACTTTTAATATGCTGAATCACAAATCTTGCCCATTTTTATTTCTCTAATGAAATCCATCCATAGTCCTAGAATTCATTATCGATAGAAAAGGACAAATAAAAGTCACTTGCCAGATTAGTGGTCTCAATCAACACTGAACTCTTAAGCTTTAGCTCTTAGTTACATACTTAAGAAAATTTCCTATTTTTAATAATCTTATCCCTGTCAAACATTCCACAGATGAGAATTGCTTACACATGGTGATTACTATGCAAATAATTCTACATCCAGTTAACAACTTCTTTTTTTTTTGAGACGGAGTCTCACTCTGTCACCCAGGCTGGAGTCCAGTGGCACCACGTGCACTCACTGTAACCTCCGTCTCCTGGGCTCAAGTAATTCTCCTGCCTCAGCCTCCCAAGTAGCTGGGATTACAGGCGCTCACCACCATGCCCAGCTAAATATATATATGGATTTTTCTTTTCTTTTTTTTAGTAGACGGGGTTTCACCATGTTGGTCAGGCTGGTCTCGAACTCCTGACCTCAGGTGATCCACCCGCGTCAGCCTCCGAAAGTGCTGGGATTACAGGCGTGAGCCCCCGTGCCCAGCCACAACTTTTAACTTTTTTTTTTTTTTTTTTTTTTTGAGACAGGGCCTCACTCTGTTGTCCAGGCTGTAGTGCAGTGGTGCGACCTCAGCTCATTGCATCCTCTAACTCCCAGGCTAAAGCAATCCTCCTATCTCAGCCTCCTGAGTAGCTGAGACTACAGGCACACACCACCACACCCAGCTAATTTTTGTATATTTTCGGATACAGATGGGGTTTTGCCATGTTGTCCACATTGGTCTTGAATTCCTGGGTTTAAGGGATCCATCCACCCACCTCAGCCTCCCAAAGTGCTGGGATTACAGGCATGAGCCATGGCTCCTGGCCAGCTTTTAACATTTTTGATTGGAAAGGGCCAGCTTTAGTCTTAGCAGAGCAGCAAACCAAATGTTGAAGAATAGGAACTGTCAAATGTCAGCCTCAAGGCAACATACCAAAGATAAGTATTTAGTAAATTATTAGCCTAGAACCTAGAACCCAAAATCTACCATCTCCTTAACAATGCCCTATCTGACCATCTTCAAGAAAGTTCACCCAAAATTATGTCTTTCACATAAATACATTTCTTATGCCACTACTATTGGCTAAAATCTTTTGATAGGGAGGAATTACTCCTGACACACCCTCTAGCTTTTCCTTTACAGGACTTTTATGTTTTGAAGAACTCATTAAATCACTAAATTTACTCACCTTTTGTGAACTAGGAAGAATGCAAAGTTACTTGTCTATAACCAACTAATGGGATAGTGTGTGTGTGTGTGTGTGTGTGTGTGTGTGTGTGTGTGTGTTTTAACAGATAATTTCGCTCTATTTTCTCCCCAGAAAGGGCCAGGAGGAATAGATGATTTAACTTTTTATATTATAATATCAAAAACATCCTTAAAAAGACACCAAAAACATGTTTAGAAAATTCATATTCATTAAACTATCTTTCTGACTTATATCTTCAACTTCAGAGAGGAAAACAGGGACCCACACTCTCAAACTGGAGAGCGCATTTAGAATTACACAAACTATTCTACTATGACTCAGGAATGGATTGTGTTCTGGCTTACTGTGTGGTGACAAGGCCACATCTGTCAAAAGCAAAGCAAACAATATGATTGCTTTTTAAATTGTATTTTTTCTAGGTTAAAAAAAATTACCACAAAACCAAACCAAACCAAACAAAAATGGCAGCTGTCTAAATAAGCAGAAGGCATCAGTTTATTCACTGCTACCACAAAATTTGGAGAAGCAATTTGGGTTAGAGCATCACTTACTTACACCCTTGAAGCTACAAAGTAAGTTATTCAATTTTAATCTGGCTTGAAAAAATGTATTATTTCCAAAATTCAAAAACATTCTTTCCAGCTTTACCTCAAATTCACTGTAAACTTCAACGACTGTCATTCTAATTACCTCACTCCAAAAGTTTGGCAGGTACATATATCAAATACAGAATGTGAACATGTGTGCATGGGTGACCTTATATCCCCATATAACTTACTTATATCTCGGACTATGGGCAACAGGTATCAGCTCCTCATCTCTAGGTTCCAACGATAAAGGAAGGCACTTTGGCTATCTGGTTCTCCCATGTACGCACACTGGGCACACAGCAGTTTGTGCACTGGGCATATACAGAAGGCACTCAACAAATGAGTGAAACTGACCAAAGTCATAAAAAGCTGAATGTTTTAAATTTTTAAAAAGACAATACAGAAACAATTATTAAACTCACATATGTGCTTAACCTGCTTTCTGAATTTTCATTTAAAGTCAAACATGAATAAATGCATTTGTTCTGGGGCACACGTTATACCTTGTGTCATAGCACACATATGCTAAGCTATAGTCTTGACAGTGCAGAGAAGATCCTATAAATTGTTGGACACTGCAATGCTCCCCAAGTAGGAAAATACATCAAGAGGATGAGCCTAACCCAGAGTTTTATGTGTATTAAGGAGCCTGGACTTGCACATTGCTCTTTCCCAACCCTATTTCCACAGAGGATAGCATTCAAGAGTTTGACTTACTTTCCCAGAACGCTACAGTTTTTAAGCTTGATGTATGATAAACTTACATCTTAAAAGTCCTGTAAGTAGTTAACTTCTAGTTCCAGAACTATCATTGCTGATTTAACTTGCTTTAAAAATGTATGATTCTAGGGTGGGCATGGTGGCTTGACTGTAATCCTAGCACTTTGAGAGGCCAAGGCAGGAGGATCGCTTTGTAACTAGTTCAAAAACCAGCCTGGGCAACAAAGTGAGAGCATCTCCACAAAAAACAAGAGTTGGCCAGGTGTGGGTGGTGGTGGTATGCACCTGTAATCTCAGCTACTTCGGAGTCTGAGGGGGGAGGATTGCTTAAGCCCAGGAGTTTGAGACTGCAATGAGCTATGATCATGCTACTGCATTCTAGTCTGTGTGGCAAAGCAAGACCCTGTCTCAAAAAAAACTTCTAGAAAAAGAAGTATGATTCTAGCTTGCCTTGGTAAATTGGTCAGTTCAGGGTGGAATTTGATATAGGGTAGAAGTTCCATTCAGGGAACAGAAAATTTACAAAGGCCAAATGTAAAACTGCATAATAAAGACACAAACCAAACTGTTAACAATAGTTACCTCTAAAAAGGGATGTGGGATGATGAGGGAAGGGAGATCTAAAAAGGGACTTTTGTTTTTACTCTGTATTAAAGGCACAGATCAAACACAAGTTTGAATTTTTGGTAGCATTATGTCCTGTGTTATGGGAGTTGCTGTTAGAGTTGTGTAAAGACTTGTTTTAGTTTATCTTGTACTTTTCCCCATCAATTATACCTTTGCTCTTTTGCCTTCTTCCCTCCAATAAAAACGTATTCTGAGAATCTGCTAAAGTTAACTGCTAGACTTTATATACTAAGCAGTCAACTGTCAGCCAAAAGTAATGAACTTCAAATGAATTATAAGATGCCTTCGGCCGGGCGCGGTGGCTCAAGCCTGTAATCCCAGCACTTTGGGAGGCCGAGACGGGCGGATCACGAGGTCAGGAGATCGAGACCATCCTGGCTAACACGGTGAAACCCCGTCTCTATTAAGAAATACAAAAAACTAGCCGGGCGAGGTGGCGGGCGCCTGTAGTCCCAGCTACTCGGGAGGCTGAGGCCGGAGAATGGCGTGAACCCGGGAGGCGGAGCTTGCAGTGAGCTGAGATCCGGCCACTGCAGTCCAGCCTGGGTGACAGAGCGAGACTCCGTCTCAAAAAAAAATAAAAATAAAAAAAAAAAAAAAAAAAAAAAAAGATGCCTTCTAGTTTCCTGATTCACAAGCTTAAAGCAGACCCTGATTCTAAGCATTGGCTTGCGTTTGAATTCTATGATACTGACTGGGCATGGTGGCTCACATCTGTAATCTCAGTACTTTGGGGGGTTGAAGTGGGAGGAGTAGTGAGACCAAGAGTTCAAGACCAGCCTGGGCAACATAGCAAGACTTCCCATCTCTACTAAAAATGAAAAATACAAAAATTAGCCAGGCATGGTGGCTTACACGTGTAGTCCCAGCTACTCAGAAGGCAGAGGCAAGAGGATCACTTGAGGCCATTTCAAGGATGCAGTGAACTATCACTGAGCCACCACACTCCAGCCTGAGTGACAGAGTGAGACTGTCTCAAAAAAATGAAAATAAATAAATAAATAAATAAATTTGGATACTAATGAAATCCACCTAACAGACCAGATTCCTTTTCAGGTTTCATGGAGTCAGAGGCTATTAAAAAAAAAAAAAAAAAAAAAGCAAGACACATCCATAGAAATGCGAGAGGAGAGGAAATAAAATGAAAAAGTCTGTATTTACCAAAGAGCTCCTAGACATGTTGGCAAGAGAAAAGGCAAACGGCAAAACATATGGATAAGACACAATTTATGTGAAAACTTAAAACCCACAATACTATGTATTTCTATATGTAAACATATACATATATTAATACATAGCAAAAAGATACTTGAGGAGTATATACTAAAGACCAACAGTTACTACCATTTGGGAGCACTACCAAAGGGCACTTTGACGATATATATTTTTTATTCTTTCCCTAGAACATTTTCTTACATAATTAAATACAAAATGAGGAACTTTTACATTTCTAGGAAGTACTACATATGATGATCTCCTTAAAATAGCTTGCTACTATAAGCTAGAGTTTAGCAGATATCACTGCTTTCTACTTTTCAACATGATACTTTATCCTTGCTATCCCTCACCTTTCTCTCATTGATCTACACATGTTCAAATTTAAGGAAATCACCTTAGCTTTTCCTTAAATACTTGATAGTGAAGAGATGACACCGTTGCCAGGAAGTATCAAAATCAAGAATGAGATCTAGTATAGTGGGAATAAAGGCCATCGAAGTAGGCAACCCCACCTCCTCTTGACTTGTGGCTTTAATGTGATGCATTTGAAAATATGTGCAGACTTCTAAAGAGAGTAAGATGCTTTAAGAAGAAGAGTCCTAACTGGGTATGCTGTGTAACATTAACTCATCACGTTTACTCACGTATCTACTGAAGACAAAATGTTGCAGTAGGGGGGTTAACACGCAAAAGCAGTTTTCCAGAAAAGCAAAAATGTATAAATCCTAGATAGCACAAGAACTGCTAAAGGTCTATCAATTAAGTGGTATTTATTTAGAAGAGAAGTATTTCTGCTTGAAATTGAAAACTCTCTTAGGAGTATATTTCTAAATTTTTTCCATTACATGACACTATTAAAATATTACAACTAGGAAAATTTTGCTCAAAATTGCAACTGTTTTCTTGAAAAGATAAAGGCCATCAAAGTCAGACATATGTGTAGCACGAATTTTGGTCCAGAACACCAAATAAATTACTCTGTTATAGTTGATTACAGATAACAGAACAGCAACATACTAAAATCAATGCATATGAAATCAAGTAGATGCGGTTCAATGAATCCCAGCTTGTAACTATTAAAGCCTAGGTAATGCATTTTGTAATTTAGAGAAGAGTACTTAGGGATCTACTCAGTCTTTATACCTTCAGACATTATCGTGAGGCTCCTGCTGGTCACTACTACTATCTATATCCTTTTCCAGAAAATCTCACCATCTTAAATGGTCACAAATTATGTATTCCCTTTGTCACACTGAATCTACAGAGAAAACGGAAAACTCTACAATGGCAAACAAGTCAAAAGATAAATTCTAAAAGTTAAAGGCACAGATCAAACTACTTTTAGAGATAATATAAGTGGTAATTATAAGAGTAAACTGTATTATCTGAATATGTAAGGTCAACGATGTAGAATCCTGGTAGCACTTGTAACACAGAAAATTGCAAATTATATAATAAAAGAAATAAACAGTATCACAATCCATTTTCAAAATGTTCTTAATATTTGGCATAATGCATAGTTTGCCTTAATTATTAACTCTTTGATAAAAGTAACGTACTTTTCAAAGTGATTTTAAAAACTGTCAGGTTGTAGTTTTTTATTTACTTGACTTCCATTCTACTCCTCCCTACGCTCTTTCCCTATTTTTTAAATTTTATCTTTCATTACTAAAAATCTAAAAGTAAAGTACTACTCTTCTTCCTTTAATGTCAAATATAAAGTACTCCACTAATAACATATGGCTACTATTAAAAAAAAAGATTTCAATGCAGTAACAGCCACAGCTTTAGGGTATTCTCAGGCAACACCCCAGACAAAACAAATTTGAACACTTATATTTCATACAATAACATAATGCTTTTTTCTTTTCATATTACTGCTTACCCCAAAAGCACAGCAATATACATTTTTAAAAACAATCTTCCCCTGTAATTACAATGAAAAACAAGAAGCAGAATACTCATCATCATTACAGAAACAATGACTGTATACTTTTAACATTATATTCAGGTATTTTTAATCACTATCTTAAACCAATTTTTAATTATATAATTTAACTGTATATGCTTACCAGTTGAAAAAATACTGGCTCAACCTACCTACTGCTTTTAATGCACAATGTGGTAACCTGTATCTTCCTCCTAATAGCACAATTATCAGAAAAAGAATGCAAAAAGTACACTGGAGAAATGAAGAAAGTATCAGAAAAATTTCCTCAGCCTTGGTTTACCATCTGTCTTTCCTTTGTATATATATTGAAGTTGACTGGACCTCTTTCACTACTCAGTTCCTACCCAAAGACCTTTCAGGTTTTAAAGTGACAGCAGCCATATCACGTTGTCTGTTGTTGCCGTTGAATTAGCCTGAATTACAGGCCCTCACTAAAAAGGATAAAGAAATGCGGGAAGTTAAGAAAGATAACACAGAAACCAAAGGAGAGAAAAGAAAAAAATACATATGGAGAATAGTTATAACCCACCAATAATTATCTGGCAGTTCTGGAGCAGAGGTTCCTATCTAGCTGTTTCATTAAAGTACGATGAAAAGCCGAAGCACAGCTCGCCAATTATCAGGCTTTAGAACGTTTTTAAAATAAAGCTCAATTTCATCTCTAACTAGTTTTTGTGTCTTTTAGAGATGGAGGTCTCAGTGTTACCTAGGCTAGATTTGAAATCCTGGGCTCAAGTGACCCTCCTGCCTCACTCTCCCAAGTAGCTGGCCCTACAAGTGTATGCCTCTGCGCCCAGCAACTCTAGTTTTTAAAACGTATTTCACTGCAATGAGAAAAGCGTATTTCCCATCTACATCTACAACAGTAAGAATGGAAAAGCTTTCTTCACTCTGTCTGAAAGAGCTAGGAGGGCAAAAACAAGTGATACTCATGATTCTTGCTGCCTTCCCCCACCCCTACATAAACACTAACTTCACAGGAAACCAAGAGTACAATTACTCCATAAAAGAAGACAATTTTAGCTTATCTCCGACTCTTCCCACCCCAACTTCCTCAAAAACACATAACAGAAAAGTCTGTGTTGAGTTTAGCAAGGACAATAATTAAAGAAGGTAAAGTGAAGGCTCACAGAAAGCCTTCTAGTTTAAGTTAAAATTCTAACATCGTAACATCAGGGTGTCAATTCATTCAACTTTTAACCCATTTGGGAAGACTTAAGTTATTAACTTAAAAATATGGCAGTATTTCTTTTGTAACTATAATCTCTTTATAGCCTCCTAATTGCTCATGTTAACAGCTTTATTACATACTACTGCTTCTTATAAGAAGTAAATCCAGGGGCCATTCCATTTTATCTTAGACATAATATTTACTAGTTTTCCAAGCATGACAGAAATGAAAAAATATATATATTAGAACAAGAACAATTTATGTTAATTTCTACAATCTGTGTTCCTTCTGTGAGCAGTGCCTGATTCTACTAAAATTAACACATTTCAGTCTTATGCTTAAGAAAAAAAATCTAATGAGGGACTAATTTATAAAGTATACACAAATATAATTCTTTTTTTTTTTTTTTTTTTTTTTTGAGACGGAGTCTCACTGTGTCTCCCAGGCTGGAGTGCAGTGGCGCGATCTCGGCTCACTGCAAGCTCCGCCCCCCGGGTTCACGCCATTCTCCCGCCTCAGCCTCCCAAGAAGCTGGGACTACAGGCGCCCGCTACCGCGCCCGGCTAGTTTTTTGTATTTTTAGTAGAGACGGGGTTTCACCATGTTAGCCAGGATAGTCTCGATCTCCTGACCTTGTGATCCACCCGCCTCGGCCTCCCAAAGTGCTGGGATTACAGGCTTGAGCCACCGCGCCCGGCCACAAATATAATTCTTTAATAAATCTTTCCAGTGTTATCACTATAACTGCACTACATGTAATGTTTCCATCCACAGAAACTCAGGATAGTTCTTATAAAATGAAACAGAACATTCTGTGTTCATCTCCGGCAAGCAATGAACAAATAGAACTTGCTCACAAAGGATCTAAAAGTGCTGCCTCAGGCATGCTGTATGAATGAGTCTTGGTAACTGGCTACTATCTGGGTACTTCCTCTGCTCATACCACTTAACCCATCTCTTATAAAGCCTATGAGAAAACTAAAGCTTTTGCAAAAGTGAAATTCAACATGAGCCACCCAAATTCTTCTAAGGTAACCATTCTAAAGCAAAATCAGCAGAAGTCATCTCTTCTATAATAACAAAGAAACCAAAAGGCAAATGCTATTGCTCAATCATCAGATGAACTCACAGAGGCAAAAATAAGTGACAACAGCAATAATTCAAGTAAAGTATGTATGAAAATTTAAACACGCCATGTTCAAGTTAAGACAGAAGTGAAGGGGAGTTATGATCTTTATATTAGTCAAAAAAGCTTAGGCATAATCACCAAATGTTAATTCACTTTACAGTCATCAATGAGACTATTGTATATATTTTTGCACCTTGCGCTTGTAAAAGCAGATAAAATATTTAATATGTAATTTACAATGTATTTTACCAGCTCAGCATACAGGATGTATACAGATTATATCAAAGTAGTAGACAGTTATGGGCCTGTGCAAACCCTGCAAAAATAGTACTTCAGATATCTGCTAATTAAAAACAAAAACAGAAACAAAAACAGTTTGCTGTTTAGAAGTGATACAATTCAAACTACCACAAAATACAAAGGGCTGCAAAAATGTAACCATTCCAACAACATATATAAGTTATTAAATAAAGATTTGATTTGAAAGAATATAAATGAAGCCTTTAAGTAGGTCTTTTCTACATGCATATTATTCCTCATTAAAGAAAAAAAAAATGTAAAAAGGCCATTGGTAATTGCTTTGTTAACATTTGTAGAAAATGCCAATTCTCTGGTCACAAACTCCACTAAGTTTAGCACTTAAGGTCTCTGCAGTGTTATAAACGTAATTTAAAATACTGTTAATTCTATAATTCCATTGGTAAAATAATGTGACTTGGAATATGGCAGTCTTCATGTTGAGAGAAATGATCCACAGTTTTGTTCTGTCTTTTAATTTCTTAGGCGTACACAGTTATCCAGAAGAACAGCACCCTCCACCACTGGTCTGGGCTTGAGGTTCATCATCAATAATCTGTACACCTCGCCTTGCAGTTCCCGGCTGACTAGAGCCATTACCTTTTGCTCTCTCATCCACTTGTGCTGTTTCTATCATCCCTAAGAGAGAGAGAAAGCAAACATTATTAGGATCACAATCTTTGTGTTTTCTCTTTCTAAAATTTCAGTGTAACACTATGATAGCTATTTCTGACTTTCAACCAACAAAGAAACTAAATATAGGCCGGGCGCGGTGGCTCAAGCCTGTAATCCCAGCACTTTGGGAGGCCGAGGCGGGTGGATCACGAGGTCAGGAGATCGAGACCATCCTGGCTAACATGGTGAAACCCCGTCTCTACTAAAAATACAAAAACTAGCCGGGCGTGGTGGCGGGCGCCTGTAGTCCCAGCTACTCGGAGGCTGAGGCGGGAGAATGGCGTGAACCCGGGAGGCGGAGCTTGCAGTGAGCCGAGATCGCGCCACTGCACTCCAGCCTGGGCGACACAGCGAGACACCGTCTCAAAAAAAAAAAAAAAGAAACTAAATATAATGAACATTGTGTCAGTTCGCTAAAATAGTTTCACCTGCATGTTTTAAAAACTAGTATCAAGTAGTAAGCTTATTTATCCAATGGTATAATGGCCACAGTGACATCAATAAAGAAAAATTTTTTTTTGCTCTGAACAAATGTCTGTGTACAAGTACAATCCTTAAGATTTTCCAAACTTACTTACAAATATGTCAAAGAAGTTCAAATTATTCCAAGTAATATTTAGGGTGCAGGATTTATTCTTCGACTAGAAATGTAATACTTTTAAGTAAATGATTTTTTTTATTTTTAGTTTTGAGAGACAGGGTCTCACTTTGATACCCAGGCTGGATGTGCAGTGGTGTGATCATCACTCATTCATTGCAGCCCCTAACTCCTGGGCTCAATTGATCCTCCTGCCTCAGTCTGCTGGGTAGCTGGAATTACAGGTATGCACCACCATGCCTGGCTGATTTTTTTTTTTTTTTTGCTAAAGATGGGGGTCTCACTATGTTGCCCAGGCTGGTCTCAAACTCCTGGGCTCAAGCGATCCTATGGCCTTGGCCTCATAAAGCACTGGGCTTATAGGTACAAGCCACTGTCCCTGACCAGATATTTGAAGAATAATGGAGTTTAAGATGAGAGAACTTCAAAGAACACAGCTGAAAGACTCACACTATCTGATTTCAAGAACTAGTGTAAAGCTACACTAATCAAAACAGTGAGACTATGATAGAAGAAATAGAGAGATCAGTGGAACAAAAAAACACAGTCCAGAAACAGACCCCCGTAGATATGGTCTCTTGATTTTTGACATGGTTGCCAAGGTTATTCAATGAAGAAAGAATAATATTTTCAAGAAACAGTACTATTAATAGAACTGGACATCTATTGTAAAAATAAATAAATAAATAAATAAACCTTAACCCATACCTTAACCACCGTATGCAAAAAACAACGAAAAATGAGTTATATGCTTAAATGTAAAACATGAAACCAAATTTCCAGAAGAAAACACAGGAGAAAAATCTTCATAGGAGAAAATTTTTGTGACTCTGGTTTACATAAAGAGTTCTCATGTATGACACAAAACATGAATTATGAAAGAATAGATAAACTGGACCTCACTGAAACTTAAAACTGCTCTTTAAGAGACACAGGTAAGAAAAATGGAATACATGATGCAGACTGGGAGAAAATATTTACAAAACATGTATTTAACAAAATGAAGGAAGAAAAGAGGGTGTCCTTAAAATAGAAAAGGGCTCTTAGAGACTGCTCTTGATTAATGGTTTACAAGTTGAGGTATATGGGACAATCCAACAAGATGAAATAAGAAAACATTACAAATTCTATATCTACTTATTTTTAACTTTTCAAAATTTCTATTTTTTAGTTACGTTTTAAAATGTACATATTAGTACTTGTACATGTTATAAAATTTCTAAATAAACATGTGGAGCATGCAAAAATTGTTTTGAAGATGTGACATTTATAACATTTGTAAGCCACTGACTTAGTACATTGCTATTTAAAAGCATTACTGGAAGGAAGGAAAGAAGGAAGGAAGGAAGAAAGGAAGGAAGGAAGGAGGGAGGGAGGGAGGGAGGGAGGGAGGGAAGGAAGGAAGGAAGGAAGGAAGGAAGAAGGAAGGAAGGAAGGAAGGAAGGAAGGAAGGAAGGAAGGAAGGAAGAAACGAAAGGAAGGAGGTTATCCTGAGGACTAGCATCACCACCACTTGGGTGCTGGTAGAAATGAGGACCTCAATCAATCCCACAACTACTAAATCATTTAATAAGACCCCCAAGTTGTTATGTACAGCATTGGTTCTTATATTTTACTGTGCATTGGAATCATATGAAGCGTTTGTTAAAACACAGATTCTGGGCGCCATCCCTAGAAATTCTGATTTGGTAGGCTTGGAGAGCCGAAGAATTTGCATTTCTGACATATTCTCAAGTGATATTGATGCTGCTGATCACGGGACATCACTTAGATAATCACTATTCTAGAAGAATTATGAATGACTTGAGGGTTTTATAAAACTAATTTATTCCAAAATGTGTGTGTGTGTGTGTGTACACGATTTCATCAAATTCTTAAAAGAGTCTAAAGTCCATAAACTCAGATATGCATTTTATTGGTAATATGAGAAATGACTTTCAGAGTATATATAAATTTATTTTCCTTTTTCTTTAAAACTATACTTTTTAATATGGAAAATTTCAAACATAAAGTAGAAAATACAGCATAATGAAAATCCATCACCCAATTTCATCCATAACCCTAAGCATCCCTACCATTATTTTGAATCAAATCTCAGACCCATAATTTTATTCCTAAATTATTTTAATGTGTCTTCAAAAGACAAGAACTCCTTTTATAAAGCATAACCACAATACCATAATCACACCTAAAAAATTAATAGTATCTTAATATAATCAAATATCTTGTTTCACAAACACTCTTTTTCACTAGTTTGACAAATCGGTGTTCAAATAAGGTCCATTCATTACAGCAGGTCATTACAGGTCTTAAATTTGTTTTAATACGTAAATTCCCCTTCCACTTTTAACACTTATGCATGTAATATTATAATACACATTTAGCCCATATCATACATATGATTTCATAACCATTAATTACTGCTTGAAACAGAACTAAAGTAGGTATTTAACCATTAAAAAAAAAAGTTACAGCACTTTAGAAATATTACCAATAGTCAATAGTTTAAAAAGAACCAATTCTTTGAAAAGTAACACTGGTGTAAAATAGATTATTATTTTTTAAAAAGTAAAAACCAAAAACCATTTCTAAACAAACCAAATCTGAATATACCTACTTTTACAAAGGTCAAGAAAGAGTTCCTCAATTCCTTTGTTCTGTTTGGCTGAAGTATGATAATGTTTTGCTCCCACAGACTCTGCATACCTTAAAAAAAAGTAACATCAGTGACTGATGTAAAATATTATTCATGATTTTGTCTTAACTGTTTTTTAATAGTAACAGTTTTAGTGACATATTAATTTATTCAAGTTTAGTGAAATTAAGTTTATATAGCTGTTTTAACTTCTCTATACATTAAATCAAATTTTAAATAATACAAATATAATAAGCCTTGAAATTTTTATAGATTAATTTGGGACTCAAATACTTTAAAAGTTTTTGTGGCTTACTGCCTATTTGATCATGATAGTTTTGTTTTATATCACTCGTAGTTTTTACTGAAGTCAAAAAGGGAAGGGCTTTATTGCCACAAGCCCAGAAACTACCATGTAAACATGCTTCACTGAATCCAATACCTCAATCTATGTTAAGAGATTTGAGTAATACCCAAATGGTAAAGCAAAATGTATAAAGAAGAAGACTTCTACTAGGGAGTGATGGGGAATGGGAGGGTCACAGTACTTACGACTCTGCTTCTTGAATGGAAACATGTCTTTCCTTTTCCAAGTCTATTTTATTACCTATTTTGAAAAAAGTAAATATTTATCTTTATACTGATTTATTTTCGTAACAAAATTAAGCCAATTCTAAATACAAAATTGCCATTTTAATTACCGGCAAAAACAATGCAAATCCCCACCAGACTTCTAAATGTCTTGAAATTATAAAGTTAAGCCTTGTGATCTGAGGGCTGATCATGCCTCATCCTCCTTCAAATGACTCAATTCATACCTTTCCTGAATCTGCAGCCTCTGACAAAGAAAACAACTTTTCCAAAGAGATGGGCACTCTTTTTTGATTTTGGGGGATACCAGAAACCTAGGGATAAACCTATGACTCTTAGCCAAGTGTAAATGATCGAAAGTAACAGCAAAATTTTCTACAGTTCCCATTAACTTAAAGCCAGTCAACAATCAAGTATGGCTATCTTAGTGTTTACTAAAATATATTAAGCTAGTTTCTTGGATCCTACGAGTATTCAAGTTTCCTGGATGATATAAGCCGGTTAAAGTAAAAATTAAAGTGTACAGATTTTTAAGTACTCCACAATCGTAAGGGGAAAAACTGCATTCTTTGTTTAAAAAACAATTTTAGTGAG
This sequence comes from Theropithecus gelada, assembly GCF_003255815.1. Lineage (NCBI taxonomy): Eukaryota > Metazoa > Chordata > Mammalia > Primates > Cercopithecidae > Theropithecus > Theropithecus gelada. Next base: position 30,825,513 of record NC_037679.1, on the reverse strand, counting down.
TTATTAAAACTTAATATATGTGTATCATACAGATTTAAATTATAAGGTTAGCTCTCCTTAAACAATGGAACCAAGCTGAGATTGTACTTTTTTAAAAAGCCACCAGAACAAAAATGAAGAAACTGCAAAATACTGATTCCTTGAACTTAAGATGACTTGACTGGACACACAGAGTGCTAAAGGTAATAAAAACAGTAGATAACGATAAGGAAAAATACCTTATGGAAGGACACTTCAAACAAACATTTTTATTCTTCTATTATGGCTTTTAGGGATAAGAGAAATCTTATAAATAAAGTTACTTTTTTTCTTGGAACCATATAGATTCTAGGAGACAATTTCAGATAAATTTCAGATAAGGCATTGAAATAAGCACCCAATAAAAGATAAAATGTTTAGCACTGAGGTGGACAAGTCCAAAGGTTCAAATAATCTGATAACCTAGTTGCTGGCAACTGCTAGAAACTATCTGCCACCATAGCCTAAGAATCAGAGAGAGGGAAGTAGACAATACTAAAGTTCAGTGGATATCAACAAATTCAGTAACAAACTCTTCCTTCTTTGAAGAGCTATCTACCATAGCAAGAAGTTTCATATTAGTTCTAACTTCCTACATTATATTTGTCATTGGAAATTTTAATTATCTAAAATATGACAAAGTCTGACAGTAACCAGAGGAAAAACTGTCGTGTTATTCTGTAAAGAATGCAAAAAGCACCACCTGGTGGCCAGTGGCTCCAACAAAGAGGAACAAGATTCTGCCTCATAAAGGTAAAATAAGATAGTCTCCTACTAAAGGTAGCAGTATTAATTTTGCTTCAATTATGTAAAACCCTATGAAATTTTTTTTCCAGGTACTTAATGCCTCATTTTCCAAATTCCACCAATCTCATCAATACCTATAAAAAGAGTGAAGACAGGAAAAGTAGGCAATCACCTTACTGCCTCAAATGAACATTAGGAGAAATTATTCAGACACTGCTTTATTACTTAATAATATTTTAAATGACTAATTTTAATAAATCAGGCCATTAATAAATAGCTATCTATCTTAATAACCTATTATTTTAAACTTAAAACATTTTAAATCTAAACAACTACTATTTCTTTGAATAATCAGTATTCACAATGGATTGATAACACAGAATACACTGCAGAAACCTGACTGACTAGTGACTGACCTCTTTCCAAAGCTCAAAAACCTTTTTAGTTTCTATATTTTTTCAAAAGCAAGATAGCTAAGGATTAAGGCTTTGAGACTCATATCTGCTTTAATACTACTGTGCAGCTACATACGGAACTTTCTGATAGGCTTAAAACATCTGAAAACAAGGACAACAACCAAAGTAAGCACCTACTTAAAGGTATAGTACTATAAAGAATTTAAAAAATAAACAAATAGGGTGAGACTATTGGAAAGGGAGGGAAAAAGCTACCCTCTAAGTTAAGCAGATCTTCCTTAAAAATACATATTTGAATTAAGAATATAGAAGGGATATGCCCACTGCTAAAGGCAAAGGGCCTAACAATGATATAGAACTAGAATCACATCATGCTTAGACTGGATGGTTGTGGGGCACAGTGGAAAAAAGCTTTCAAAAAGCTTTTAAATGTAATAAAACTTAGTTTTTAAGTCCTTGCTTACTCCATAACTGTAATTTTTTTTTGTTTTACTTTTTCTTGAGACAGGGTCTTGCTCTGTCACTTAGGTTGGAATGCAGCGGCATGAACACGGCTCTCTGCAGCCTCCATCTCCCAGGCTCAAAGCAATCCTCCTGCCTCAGCCCCCCGAGTAGCTGGGACTACAGGCACACGCCACCACACCTGGCTAATTTTTGTATTTTTTTGTAGAGATGGGGTTTTGCCATGTTGTCCAGGCTGGTCTCAAACTCCTGGACTCAAGCAATCTGCCCACCTTGGCCTCCCAAAATGCTGGGATTAAAGGCGAGAGTCAACACGCCTGTCCATAATTGTAATATTTTGGACAAATTAGTTAACCTCTGTTAGTCTCACTCTGTGCATGTGTGGCTAACAAACCTTGCAGGGTTGATGTGAAAATAAGATAAATGTAAAAGGCCTAGCATATACTATATGCTCAATAAAGAACAGTTATTAATATTAATGACATTCATCACAGTGAATGATCAAATGGAAAGTCAATATTGTTATGAGAGAATTAAAGTCCATGATAGATAACACAAACTTACTCCTGACCTCAAATGATCCGCCTGCCTCAGCCTCCCAAAGTGCTGGGATTACAGGGGTGAGCCACCGTGCCTTGGAGGTAACACACTCTACCATCATCCTACTGGCTTCATCTAGCTAACTTAGTTTATACAACACTTGGTCTAGGAAATTTTCCCTTATCTCCCCCTTGCACCTCAAATCTAGTTGGTTTGCTTTCATGCTCTCATAGTACTCCATTCTGCATTTCCCTTCCATAGCATTTATTACAATATATAATAAGTAGCTTGTTTTCCTCTCTTTTTCTACACAAGAAACTCTGGGAGGACAAGAACCATATCTATTTTGTTTACTTATTCACTACACTATTCCCAAATCCTGGTACATAGTAAGCAATGAAGTGTTTATTAAGGATATGGGCTTGAAGTGGCAGGCAGATCTGAGTTAAAATCCCAGGGCTACTTCTAACAAGCTATGTGACTTTGGGAAGTTTCAAGCTCTCTAAGCACATTTTTTCATCTGTAAAATGAAATGGTCTTCCTGCAGCATTGTCAGGAGGCTTAAATGAAATAAAAAATGTGTAGTTCTTAAAACAGTGCCTGGCACTCAATGAATGGTGACTATGATTAATAATAAATACTTGTTCAAGAAACATACAAATGTTAAGGACAGACTAGATGCAGAATACTAGCAACCACAGCCAAGGGTGCCTATCAATGGATTAATGACAACCTAGAGGAAAAAGTCTCTGCTACTGAAACATGTGGTTCTCTATTACTGGTTAGCACATGGAGTTCAGTGGCTTAGATAAGGAACTAGGAGGTTAAGTATTTAATTTACACAGGAAAATGCTAGTAGACTATATATCAAACATAAAGTTTCAAAAACATGACAAACTGAAATTTCCACTTAGCTTTAAATTGTTACATGAGAACAAGCTGGGAAAAATCGGACTGAATAGCAATACTTACAAAAAAGGACTTGAGATTTTGGATAACTATCATCTATGTAAGAGCAACTAGTTGACATGTCTGCTAAAAAGTTTAAGCAATCTCAGGCAATCCTGATAGAAGGCCAGTGTGAGGAGAGAGACAGGGCCTATAAGTACATACTAGCTCAACAACATTTGGATTCTATTGTTGATTTCCAAGTGTGGGTGACATACTCATACAGTAAAAATAAACCTAGGAGAGAAAATGATCAGGATGATCAGAATGTCTAGAAGGTAGGCCACATAAAAAAACCGCTGATCTAGAGAATTTAAGACTTAAAGTGAGTTGTTTAAGTAGTCTTCAAATGCCTGAAGGGTTATCTTATGTAAACAGAATAAATTCTTGTCAAATGTCTACCGCTATGCCAAGTATTTTTCAAATCATTATATAATCTTCATCATAACCCTGAGAAGTAGTATTATTTCAAAATTACTAATAAAACAGAAGAGAATAAACACTGAACGACTACAACAGAGAATAAAAATCAAGAAGTGGGAAAAACAATGCAAATGTCCATCAATAGCAAAACGGATAAACTGTGGAGTATCCATAAAGTATCAGACAGCAATCAGAATAAAATGAACTACAACTATATACAACATAGAGGAATCGTAGGAACACAAAGTAAAGTCAAAAAAGCCAGACACAAGAAGAGTTAATATTATATGACTTCATTTATATAAAATTCAAAACAAAACTAATTCATGCAGTAAAAAGGACAGTGACAGAGGGTGGGGAATGGCGAGGGGAAAACAACTGTGAGTGTTGGGATGAAAAAGTAACACAACTCAGGGTCCTTAGGTACTGCTTACACTGTGCGATTTTCATTTTGTGAAAATTATGTTATTGAAGATTTGTACACTTTTCTGTACATACGATGAAAAATTCACTTAAAAAATCAGTTCAAAGTGAAGGATACAGGGAGTATGATTTTAGCTAAATGTGAAGACAAATTCATTTCTTACACTTGTCAGAAAAAATAAGTTGTTCTCCAACACCTGCGTGTATGTACACTAAATCAGAATTAACAGCACACAGTGCCTGGTACAAAGAAGCCACTCAAAAATACTTATAGAAGGAAGAAGGGTGGGGTGAAAACAGGGAATTAATTCTTAGTCCCATCCACAGAAATTTTGATTTAGTGTATCTATAATGAGGCCCAAAAACTTTTTTTTTTTTTTTAATTCTCTAAATTATCCTAATAAGTTTGGGAAAAGTGGTAAATAAGCTCTCAGAATTCTTTTTTTTTTTTTTAACGGGAGACTGGAGTTTTATTATTACGCAAATCAGTCTCTGAGCTCTCAGAATTCTCCCAACTCTGAATTCCAAATAAAATTCCATGTCATACTTGTCAACAGAAGAAAGTGAGAGCTTTCTATACCTCACACTAATAATAAATATTCTATAATATTAAATGGAGTATTTGACTCTACTGGAGGCAGTAGGCTACCAGATCCAATAGTCCTAAAACTTCTTATAATATGAACATTAAAAATATACACTTTATATACAAACATTTTTAAAGAAACCAGTTCACTATCTGGCAACCACTCTCTCTGATGCTTCAGTGAAAGTATCTTCCTTGAGGTTCAATTTAATGTTATGCCTTCAACTTTTAGAATGGCAACATAAAAGGTACTTCGTTGAACATTAAAACAAACACACACACACACTTTAAACTATTCATGAGCTTATTTAACTTAGATGATTTTTTTTAATGTTACTTTGTGACCTTGGTCAAGTAACAAGCTCTTGGAGTTTCCTTGACTTTATGTATATGTTAGAAATTTCTATCTTCAGAAAGACGATCAGAATCCCAAAATATTAAATCTTCAGTCATTCATCTACTGTGGCCACTCCCACTCCTAGTAAGTCCATATACCACACAAAGTTACACAAAACTCAGTAATGATTAGCTGTAGCTTTGGTTCCAAACCTCCAAGTAGCCTACTACTTCAGTGTTCCAGTCTGAAATATTCCTGCCTAGCCTGACATCTAGCATCTAGATCAAAACGCAGGAGAAATCATCTTGCTCTTTTCCCCCAAGACTTGCCCCTGATCTGGGACTATAAAGCTACCAATGTAATGGTGACAGATAAGAAATGTAAACTCAAGTTAAAATTCTTGGCCGGGCGTGGTGGCTCATGCCTGTAATCCTAGCACTTTGGGAGGCTGAGGCGGGTGGATTATGAGGTCAGGAGTTTGAGAACAGCCTGGCCAATATGGTTGAAACCCCGTCTCTACAAAAAATACAAAAATTAGCTGGGCGTGGTGGTGCATGCCTGTAGTCCCAGCTGCTCGGGAGGCTGAGGCAGGAGAATCGCTTGAACCCAGGAGGCAGAGGTTGCAGTGAGCTGAGATCACGCCACTGCATTCCAGCCTGGGTGACAGAGCGAGACTGCGTCTCAAGAAAAAAAAAAATTCTTAAGGCTAAAAGCAGAATTTCCCCACACTGACCGTTCCATTCTTTCATTTCCCCAGATACTACCTTTGTCTTCCACTGAAATGATCCTACCCTGGCTTCTCCCATATTGTTTTTAGTATTATCAGGTATGTAGAAAAAAGAGAGAAAACAGCATGAGGCTATACATCATAAGGTTTAGTAACCTAAGAGTCAGAATGACTTCATTTCAAATCCGATCTCTGAAAGCTACCTGACACTGGGCAAGTTATTATCTCCAGGACTCAGCTTCCTCTATAAAACCCTCATAGGATTATGAGGATTACATGAGATAATGTCTGTGAGTACACAGCACAGTGTCTAGTACACTTTTATTGTTCAATAATTGTGATATCATAGAAATAACAATCTAAAGAAAAAGAGAACCAAAGAGAAATTCCAGAAGTCCAAAAGTGAGTTGTAGAGTTCCTTTATACCCATTAGGAATATTCCTCCACCCTGGGATCATGATCTCCTTGTATCCTTGTGGTCAAATTTGACCATTACTCAAAAATGTGTAGTTAAATATACAGAACAAGAACACAGGCCTAAGTCATCTCCTTAATTTTATTATAAAGTAGTTACTAAACTTTTTCTAAGCAAAACCATACAGTGAAAAACAAAAGATCAAACTGAAGCAAGGCTAGGAAACTCAAAGCCCCAAGTGTTTAGTTTTCAATTTGCTCCCCAAGGCATTCCTTAGAGTTTAAATCTCCTGGAAAATCACTTCTAAATCCAAAATTTTTTTTTTTTTTTTTTTTTTTTTTTTTTGAGACGGAGTCTCGCTTTGTCGCCCAGGCTGGAGTGCAGTGGTACCATCTCGGCTCACTGCAAGCTCCACCTCCTGGGTTCACGCCATTCTCCTGCCTCAGCCTCCGAGTAGCTAGGACTACAGGCACGCACCACCACGCCCGGCTAATATTTTGTATTTTTAGTAGAGATGGGGTCTCGATCTCCTGACCTTGTGATCTGCCCGCCTTGGCCTCCCAAAGTGCTGAGATTACAGGCGTGAGCCACCGCACCAGGCCTTTTTTTTTTTTTTTTTTTAAAAAGACAGAGTCTCGCTCTGTCACCCAAGCTGGAGTGCAATGGCGTGATCTTGGCTCACTGCAACCTCCACCTCCTGGGTTCAAGCGATTCTCCTGCCTCCACCTCCCAAGTAGCTGGGACTATAGGTGCCCACTACCACGCCCAGCTAATTTTTGTATTTTTAGTAGAGACGGGATTTCACCATGTTGGCCGGGCTGTTTTCAAACTCCTGACCTCAGATGATCTGCCTGCCTCAGCCTCCCAAAGGGCTGGGATCACAGGCATGAGCCACTGCATCCAGCCTTTTTTTTTTTTTTTTTTAGATGGAATCTCACTGTATCACCCAGGCTGGAGTGCAATGGTGTGACCTTGGCTCACTGCACCCTCTGCCTCCTGGATTCAAGCGATTCTCCCACCTCAGCCTCCCAAGTGCTGGGATTACAGGCATGCACCACCATGTGCAGCTATTTTTTTTTTTGGTATTTTTATAGAGACAGCGTTTCACCATGTTGACCAGGCCAGTCTTGAACTCCTGACTTCAGGTGATCCAACAACTTTGGCCTCCCAAGGTGCTGGGATTACAGGCATGAGCCACTGCACCAGGCTAAATCCTAAACTATTCTAAAATATTTATATTAATATGTCATTCTTCCTTTCTCATATAACTTTAAAACAAAAATTACTTGTTTATAATGTCTTCAATAAAACATTAAGGAAACAAAGGACTTCTTTAAAAAAAAAAGTAAGATGCTTACCAACTATACATAAACAGATTTCATTTCCCAACATTTTCCGTAATTCTTTGACCCAGTTTTTTACCTGTATATACAAAAGAGCACACATTAAAACAAATCCTGTTAGAATTACGACTATCACAACATCCAAAAACTTAACACTGTCAAAATACCTCAGAATTTTAAGAGTCTATATTATTTAGTTATTACCAGAAATGATTCACTGAAGAATCATTTATTGCCAGATAGTATTGCAAACCATATACACATAAACACAACAATGGAAAAATACACAGAAGCAACTCTTACTATAAACTTGCATCAGTCTTCCACAGATCCAAGCAAAGCTATTCACTAGAGAAAAAGTGTATCAACTCCAGCTTCTGATATTAAATGCTTTACAATATAGATTACCAGTGTCACTTTGGACTTAGGAATATGTGGGTTTAAAACAGTCTTTTGTACCCTAATTGATTCCTAAATAGAGGGCATAGGAGCTTCAGTGTCACATAATAAAAGACAAAAAATAAATAAATAATTTATATAAGCACTAAAAAAATTAAGAGGGCTAAAATAATTTCATCATTTAGTGTATGACAGGGTTTTGCAACCTTGGCAATACTGACATTTTAGTACAGATAATTCTTTGTTGTCAGGCACTGTCCTGTGCAATGTATGATGTTTAGTAACATCCCTGACTTCCTACCACTAGATGCCAAGAGCATCCGCCAGTTGTGACAACCAAAGATGTCTCCAGGCATTGTCATCCCCTGTAGAGAACCAATGATATACAATAACTCCAGTTATGAACTGATTCTCCGGTATGAACGCAGCATAATAGTAGACACAGTTGGCAGTACACTGGAATTAAGTAGATTACTCTTTTGAACTCATGATTTTAAATGTTGATTATAATAACAGAATAAAAGGCAAACTTGGACACCTGCCTTCATTCTTTGCAATGAAATTTAATATGGATGTAACCAAATCACACTGAACTTATATACCCTCCTGAAAAAATACACGTGTATCTGTAAATTCCAAAAATTACATTAGCTATGTGGTAACCACTTACTGTGCATCTGGTTTTATAGTGTACAAATGTAACACTTCCACATTCCTGTTCTCTACAGAATGCAGAGGAACTACCCTTGGCAAACCCAAAATCCCTACAAAAGCAAAGGTAGTTATCATCACATTATCTTTATAGCAGCACTGAATGACAGTTTTCTCAGTATAGCCCTACCTTTTTGTTTCATTCACATATATGTATAAAGTTTTCAAAGCATTTAACTTCCACTCTTTATTGATTTCACATAAGAAAAATTTGACCATATTGGCATAAAATATACATCTTCATCACCTCAAAAGAAACACAGCAGAATCTAATTATGTATTCCTCTCTTCCATGTGCATATAGTATCACAACCTACTAATCTAATCATTTTTTTAAAAAAAAGTTTGTTAGTCATTTCAAATTAGATACCCCTCCACAAGCACTCTATCTATTCTTTACCCCATACATTTTTGGTGAGTTAGAGATGGTCACAAATTCTTTGTCAATCCTCCCATCAAATATGGCAGAGTCAAATTCCCCACCCTCTGAATTTGGGCTGGCTTTGTAACCTGCTTTGACAAGACAATGTGGCAGAAGTAATGCTGTGCCAATCCCAGACTTAAGCCTTAAAAAGGCCTGGTAGCTTCTACATTTAACTCTTGGGATCCAGTTGTCATATAAAAAGCTTAAGGTAGAACACAGAATAATGAGAGAGCACATACAGTACTGGACGATAAGACACCAGATATAGTGAGAGGCCAGATGGAGAACTAGGCCTCCTTGGATATTCCAGCCCCAGCCAAACTCCCAGTTCAGTGCAGCTCTATGAGTGACTCCAGTGACAGCACAAAGAGCAGTGAACCTGCCTGGTCAACCCACAGAATCATGAGAAATAATAAGTTACTGTTTTAAGTCAAAAATTTTGGGAGTTTTGTTACATAGCAGTAGAGAACTGGTCACTTTTCAACCTAAATGACTCAATCTTTTTTTTTTTTTTTTTTTTTGAGATGGCATCTCGCTCTGTCACCCAGGCTGGAGTTCAGTGGCACGATTTAGGCTCACTGCAATCTCTGCCTCCCCGGTTTAAGCAATTCTCCTGCCTCAGCCTCCCAAGTAGCTAAGATTGTAGGCATGTGCCACCACACCCAGCTAATATTTTTAGTATAGATGGGATTTCACCATGTCGGCTGGGCTGGTCTCGAACTCCTGACCTCAAGTGATCTGCCCTCCTTGACCTCCCAAAGTGCTGGGATTACAGTGTGAGCCACTGTGCCTGGCTTCAATCTTCTCTTAATAAATACTTAAACTATGTCTTTTCATGCAAAAAGTCAGGAGGGAGGTAACAAACAGCAGCACCAAAATAACTTTTAAAAATCATTAAATCTACAAGGTACCTATTGTTTCATTTTCTACTTCTCGAGTTAAGCTTTTCCAATATCGTTAATAACCCAAGGGCTAACTTGTATATCTGCTCTATCAGATTTAACTGGGAAAAAAAAATAAAGAGAAAAAACAAACAAGTAATTTTACCAAGAACAAGCCTGTAAGTCAAGGCATGACAAGCTTCTTCCTTGGCATTACTCCCTGTGGTTACACATTGTTGACATATTCCAAGAACAGCTTTAGGAGGAAAGGTCAAATAAGTAACCCATCTGACTGTGATGAAATAAATTACAGTCAGAGGTAAATTAAATGGTAACTCATTTTTGGTCCCAAACAACTTTAAGAGTCATACATATGTGGTGTGTATTTGAAGGGAAGTAAACTAATGAGATAATTTTAAGACTGTCCTTTTAAAACCTTTATTATATTTGGCAAGGAAAAAGCTTAAATGTGATTTTGCTCCTCCTTTTTTCTCTTCACAGTAAAGGAACTTGTCCAGCCACACCAAGTTTAAGAGCCCAATGCCTATGGAATTAAGGAAATAAGTGTGATTTTTCCATAAGAGGGAGAAACAAAAGCCCCCATATTTTTCTGAAGCTCACCTTCAAGTATTTTCCTTCCTTAATATTTGAGAAAGCCATGTAATAAGCCATTAATTATTCTAACATAAATTAATTCATATGAATTAAATATTTCATTAAACATAGGAGTATACCTCCATGTTGTAGGTGAAAAGAAAAATAAAATGTAAGTTGTCACCAGTTATGCACAAATTATATACTTTATTTTTAAAAACAAAACTAATCACATTAGTGAACAAAAGTATATTAATGGATACTTGAAAAATTACTATTGTCCTTCTAAGACATCTACCCATAAATAGAATACCTTCTGAAAAGAATCTTCATCTGTTATGTCATAAACTAAAATAGCTCCATTTGAATCTCTGTAGTAAATTGGACCCAATGCATGGAATCTCTCTTGACCTGCCGTATCCTAAAGAAAGCAACAAATGCTTATTAGATCAGAAGAAAAATACAAATCTGCAATTGCAACTATGGTGAACTTTTGATTAATTGGAAAATATGGCATAAAGTCACAGATAACCACAAAACCCTCCTAACAGAAACAAAACAGCAAAACAGGTCACACAAAAAAATTTTAAGTTATGACCAATATGTAATGTTTTAGTGATATACGACAGTTACTTTTTCCCTCCCAACCTTCCTCCTCCTCAGCAACTTCCCCAACCCCATTAAAAAACCAGTTCAGTTGCCAGAGGGCCAAAACAGCCAACACAGTATTATAAGCCAGGAATAGGCTCTGCCCTAAGTTTAAGTTCCCACACTGGGAGAGACAGGGAAACAGCACATGCATCAAGATCACCAGTCAACAAGTACCCTGCTCCATTATCCTCACCCTACTCTCCATCAGTCATTCCCTTGGAAGGCTGGAATATGGAGACACAGGGTGGGCAAAAAAGGCCAGGCAAGCTGTCCACCCACCCTGTCCTCTCTCTGAAGTGGAACCCTTCTGAGTTGACCCTTCTCCAGCTGAAAAGTTATAACAGCAATATTCAAATATTCAATTATATTCCAGATATAATTCTCAACCAGATTTTAAGATTATTTTTAATTAAAAAAAAAAAAAAGTTGTGGCTAAGCTCCAATAAACTTAAAAAAAAAAGAAAAAAGGAAGAAGCCTCCATGCATAAGAGTTGAAAAAGCTCACTTACCCATATGGCAAGGTTTACTCTTTTCCCACCAATATTTAACTTCTTTGTTAAGAATGATGCCTAAAAAGAGAAATATACATTAAACAATGTTTCATATAAAATACGGTTCTTTATCCTAACAACTATAGATGAATGAATCATCTCAATGTAAAAGTTATCTGGGAGAAAAAGTAATCACCGAGTTTCAAATTAATGATCGAAATTGTTTCATTAAAGATATTATTTACATTTTTACCTAAAAAAAAATCATGTTTTCTGAACATAGGTTATTAAAAATACACAGAAAATAAGTACTTTTTTCTTAATATTTTTCCTTATCTAAGTGGAACAAAATTTTCCCTAGAGCATTTAATTTGATGCTACCTTATCTACTCACAGAAATAAAGAGTTTAAGAGATTTCTAAGATAAAATGAATGTTTACTGGTGGTTTACTTAATGTACAAATATCAATATTATTCAAAATGGTTCCACAATTACTTCGTAACTCAATTGTTTAACATATATTCAGTAATTATCCTAAGCATTAAAGTCAGAGAAATGAAAGGACATGGTTCTAGCTTTTACACTCTATTAGAGAAACAAAAATAAAGAGAATTACAATTCCATGTGATAACTGCTAAAATGGAGGGTTTGCCAAATACACCGTAAAGATAGTACTGAGAAAGGAAGTGTAACAGTTGTCTGAATGAGTCAAAGAAGGCTTCAGAGAGAAGGTAATGATCTCCCCTTTAGGAGCAGTAGGGGTTTTTTCTGATAGATGAGTGATGCCACTGAAGCCTCAAATACATGACCCCATCCCCCAGGGAACTCCAAGTGGGTATGGTCAATACCAGAGATGAGACTACATAGATGGACTTTACCTTATAGTCTCAACAAAACTTTTTCTAAGACACCAGACATGTATTTAGACACACGCACACACATCAGGTATACTTTGGAAATGCTATTTATTGATTTTTATACACTAACAATGCACATTAACACATTAGGATGCTGCTAAACAGAAGGCTAGCTGACTGTATTTATACAAGCATTTCCCAAATTCATTTGAACTCTTTTTCCCTGATTTTCTTCTGTATAGCACTGAACCTTTTTTTCCTAGAAAAATACCTAATTCATCCTAAAGAACAACTGTTTGAACACACAGGACTACTGACAATGGAGAATCACTGAATGGTTTCAAGCAATGGGGAAACAGATCTATATTTTAAGAGAATGACCCTGGGATAGGAAGGGAGGTTGGACTAGAAAAGATAGGTAGAAAGAACACTATTACAAAATTAGGGAAAAATATAAAAAAGGAGGTCTGAACTAAGACCATGAAGATAGGAAAGAAAGAACAGAATCAAGAGTTACTGAAGATAAAACATATCCAGAATCCAGAGTCAGCCGACAAGTTTAAAAAAAGGAATAGAGAGGTGAGTTAAGACCTGTGTAGAGACAGTCACATTTAGGTGTATTTATATAGAAGTAAGTATAAAAAAGGTGAAACAGATAAAAAGTCAGGATAGTGAATTACTGAAGGAAAGAAACGCAAGAAATCTCAATTTCAGGAAGGTCTTTTTGCTATGGGCACACCACAGAAAATCAGAACTAAGAAAAGGCCACTGGATGCAGTGATTAACTAAGGAGTCTACAGATAAATATAAATTGCAGAGCTGGGTTCAAACACATGTATGTCTGCCCTCAAGGCCCCAGCTATCCTCAAGATATTTTAGTAAATAAAATAAAAATTATACAGAAAAGGAGAAAAATAAATTAAATGCCAAAACAGCAAATTAACCTGAAAAATGCAAAGACCAAATACATGTTACGACAATAAATGACTTCTCCCATTTATGCTAGCATAGGGGCTAAGAATATGAACTTTGGAGCAGAACCTGTGGATCTGAATCTCAGCTTTGCTACATACTAGCTGTGTAATTTATCTGAACTCAATCATTTTCATGGTTTCAGTATTAATGCCATACGGAAAAAAAAAAAAAATCTGAATCCTATCCGAATATTTAATGGACAGGTCAATTTAAATGCCTCTTTTTCAAATACATGTAAGATTGAACCAATCTTCTCCCCAAAATTGGATTTTCATTCTGATTTTAGCATTTAGATCACATTTGCCTTCTCATTGAAGTTTAGAACCTTAAAAATATCTTCTTAAGCCCTTGTCAGTCCATATGCTTCCAAAATCTACCAAGCCTTGCCTTCACATTTCCTCTGGGGTCTATGACCACAAGTCTCTTATTATGTCATAACATAAATACCTCTGGTTCACCTCACACCCTACTCTGCATGCCATATTATCTTCCCAAAGCTTCCCTGGTTTAAAAAAAAACAAAAAAACCTTACAACTCATCGAAGGATTCCCTAATAGGTTATCATTTTTAATAAGTATGCTTCAATATCCCTGCTGACAGCTAATATCATAACCTTTTGGTCATGAGTGTTGTAGAGATTTCTCAGAAGGGAGTGCATCAGAGTTGGTAAAGCTCCCTCATTTCTTTTCTACTGTCCCCTCCGAAATTTCCCACCACTCTCCCATGGTAAATTTAAAGGACAATATTAAGTCTCCCCTAAGGAACTATGGATACACAACACACTTTTACGGAAAGGGTACACATCACAACGTTGATTATACAGAAAAACAAAAACAATGAAATTATCTGTGTTCAATTAATAGGTAAGTAGTTAAAAATTCACAAAAATAGCCCATCCATGCAGTAAAAACACTAGACAGTCATTTCTACTACTGCTGCTAATATGAGCTAACATTTATTAAATGTTCATTTTCTGCCAAGTACTGTGCTATGCACTTTTCACAAAATCATTAATAAGCTGCTTCTTTATAAAAGTTGGGGAGCCTGCATTTACAATTAAAAGTATCAAAGCCTTATCTTTATATCCAAAGACTTCCACAATGTGTCCACATCTATCTTCTTACGATAGCTTCCAATATTTCTTTACTTATTCTCCAACTTGTATGGCTTTTTTGCATCCTCTGCAATTCTTCTGCCCATAAAATTCCCCTCTAATTTGGGCCTATTCTCTGTTCTCTATCTAAATTCCACTTATCCAAATATGGCTCTTTTTCCCTGAAATTTCATGTTCTCTTATACTCATGCATGCAATGCACACTAAATTTTCCTATCCTAAAGAATTTTAGGGAATCAACTCTACATTTACTGCAGCTTATACTATCTTATACTATAAATTATCTTTTCATGGGTGTAAGTATTCTGTTAACTAGATTATATATTTTTATTTAACGTTTTTACAGCACTTACAATGAAATGGGCAGTGTTCCAAGAGCTTCTCAAATATTAATTCATTTAATTCTCAGGTGCCAATAATGCCCTGTGAGTCAGAGATAATTGTTATCCATGTATTACAGATGTGGAAAATGAGGCATAAAGAGGGTAAATATCTTGCCCAAGGTCACACAGTAAGTGACACAGTGCCATTTGAAATTCCAGGCAGTTTGGCTCCAGATATTAATTGTAACTACTATGCTACGATACTTCCCAGACTAAGATCTGAGTTCTCTAACACTTCCTCTCTTGCGGAAGAAGTGGGGAAAGTCATAGTACCCTGCCTATAATAGACAGTCAAATACTGTTATTATAGATAAGCACATCTACAATATGCCCTGGTAAATCGACGCAGGTATAATTCAATTTAGTAGAAGATATGCTCCTAAGTTTCCTTACTAACCAAATTATTTTAACTCAGATATATGATGCATATTATCAAAGGATCCCTAGTACATTTTTTTTTCCTTCATAATGAAAAACTTAAGCCCTGCTCTAAAATTATGAATATATTTAAGAAGAAAGCTGAAACATCAAGATAGCAGCAAACAGGTATAAAAATAGGCACGTAGACCAATGGAACAATAGAGAACCCAGAAATAAAGCCAAATACACCCACCTGATCTTCGACAAAGCATAAAAAAACAGAAATTTGGGAAAAGATAGCCTATTTAACAAATGGCGCTGGGAAAACCGGCAAGCCACATGTAGAAGAATGAAACTGGATCCTCATCTCTCACCTTATATAAAAATCAACTCAAGATGGATCAAAGACTTATTAAGACCTGAAACCATAAAAATTCTAGAGGATAACATTGGAAAAACTCTTCTAGACACTGGCTTAGACAAAGAATTCATGACTAACACCCCAAAAGCAAATGCAACAAAACAAAAATGAATAAATGGGATCTAATTGAACTAAAATGCTTCTGCACAGCAAAATAAATAACCAGCAGAGTAAACAGACAATCTAGAGTGGGAGAAAATGTTCGTAAACTAAGCATCCAACAAAAGACTAATATCCAGAATCTACAAGGAACTCAAACATATCAGCAAGAAAAAAACAAATAATCCCATCAAAAAGTGGGCAAAGGACATGAAAAGACAATTCTTAAAAGAAGATATACAAATAGCCAACAAACATATGAAAAAATACTCAACATGACTAATTATCAGGGAAATGCAAATTAAAATCACAATGAGACATCCCTTACTCCTGCAAGAATGGCCATAATTAAAAAGTCAATATAACAATAAATGCTAGTGTGGATGTGACCAAAGGGGAACACTTTTACACTGCTGGTGGGAATGTAAACTAGAACCACCACTATGGAAAACAGGATGGAGATTACTTAAAGAACTAAAAGTATTATAAAACTATCATTTGATCCAGCAATCTCACTACTGAGCATCTACCCAAAAGAAAAGAAGTCATCATATGAAAAAGTCACATGCACAGTTTATTGCAGCACGATTCACAATTCACAATTGCAAAGATATGGAACCAACCTGAGTGTCCATCAACTAACAAGTGAATAAAGAAAATGCAGTATATATATATACCATAGAATACTACTCAGCCATAAAAAGGAATGAAATAATGTCTTTTACAGCAACTTGGATGGAGCTGGAAGCCATTATTCTAAGTGAAGTAGCTCAGGAATGGAAAACCAAATATTGTATGTTCTCACTTACAAGTGAGACCTAACCTATGAGGATGCAAAGGTATAAGAATGTCATGGACTTTGGGTACTCAAGGAGGAAGGTTTGGAGGAGGGTATGGGATAAAACACTACATACTGAACATGGTGTACACTGCTCAGGTGCACCAAAATCTCAGAAATCACCACTGAAGAACTTATCCATGTAACAAAAAACACCTATACCCCCAAAACTATTGAAATAAAAATAAAAATTAATTTATAAAAAAAGATAGCAGCAAACAATCAAAAGGCTGAAATTCGTCTTTTCTTTTTTAATCACCTCTACCAGGCACACTTAATTTGGCCAGACTACTGAGATACCACTGAAGTTATAATTATTACCCTGGAGCAGTGGTTCTTAATTCTTACATGGTAGTGAAGGTGGGAGAAGTAATTACAAGCTTCTTTAAGAATATGAAGAAAGCCATGAACCTACTCACTCCCCAAAACACCCTCATATGCACATACTAAAAACAATTCCC
The DNA here is from genome assembly GCF_003255815.1 of Theropithecus gelada. NCBI lineage: Eukaryota > Metazoa > Chordata > Mammalia > Primates > Cercopithecidae > Theropithecus > Theropithecus gelada. The sequence continues at coordinate 30,808,468 of NC_037679.1, read as the reverse complement.
ATGTACTTCCAAGAGATTTACAAATGCCTGGCAACATCTCGGTAAAGAACCCCCAGTGTACAAAGGGAAGGAGGGAGAGTGACATTGAACAATAGCCAATTCAAAAGGTTCTAGGACTATAGGAAGGTGGAAAAAAACAAAAACAAAAACAAAAAACAACCATACTGTGTGCCAAGCACTGTGCTTGAACTTTTTCATTTAATTTTCAACAACTCTGTGAAGCAGATACTTAGTCTTACGTGATGGCTGTGAACCTGATATATTTAAAAAAATACAGTGACTCATGGAAGGTCAGACAACTCAGCTGGGTGCTGCAGTGGGTGGAAACCTGTCTGACTCCACAATAGTTTTTCCACTGTACAAAGCTAACTATTCTAGAACATACACACATTTCTTAACCTGGCACTCCTCCACTTGGACAGTAAGCGTTCTTGGACCCTAACCTCCCCAAATATTCTCAGGGTAGGCACAAAATATTACTAGCAAGGATCCAAGTAAGTAATGGCACATTTTCCACCCTATCTCCTACAAATCCTGAGTTATTTCACCAGTACATCTTCTAATCCCAATTATTTCATCTTCTATGCTTTAGTGAGATTAAAAAATTAACAATCGTATCAGCTCAGGTTGTCATCTGTAACTTGTATTAACACCTGATTCTTGTTTACCCAACTGCTTACCGGAAATCATAGTGGATGACAAAAAAAAAAGAAAATGCTATTAAAAAAAAAAAAAAATTGACAGGTAATCACAGGGAGGAGGAAAAAAATTAAAAATTTAAAAACCTAAAAAGAAAAGGATTACTAAGAAATAATAGGGAAAAAAATATATCTGTCAAATTAAAGTCTTTTCATAACTTGTTTAATCAATTTTTTGGTTCTGTTAGCCAGACCATTTGCTGTGCTTGCTAACTACTGTTCTGGCAAAGCAAACCACCTAAAGTAGTATTTAACAATTATAAGGTATCTGTTGAAAGCAACATAGTAACTACACTGTGAACAAATACTTTCCTGGCTTTATCTAGTATCAACTAAATTCAACAGACTTCATTAATTGGGGGCCTAGGGTGGGGGAGTGTATGAGTAAGAGAGAGTGTGTGTGTGCAAAATAAATATTCTTGCTAGTTGCTAACACTGGTACAGACTTAAGTATTTAAAGAATGTACAATTGTCAATTTTTAAAATAAAATAAAAAAATAAATGAATAAAGCATTACCACTTCCAGACTTAAGACATGACAGAATTCAGGCAGGTTAATTTATAAAATTGGCCCTCTCTAGCAAGGCAATAAAAATTAGCTATCAAAAAACTAAGCTAGGCCGGGCGCAGTGGCTCATGCCTATAATCCCAACACTTTGGGAGCCCAAGGTGGGTGGATCACCTGAGGTCAGGAGTTCAAGACCAGCATGACCAAAAAGGTGAAACCCCATTTCTACTAAAAATACAAAATTAACCGCGCACTACGGTGGGCACCCGTAATCCCAGCTACTTGGGAGGCTGAGGCAGGAGAATTGCTTGAACCCAGGGGGCAAAGGTTGCAGTGAACCAAGATCATGCCACTCCACTCCAGCCTGGGCGAAAGAGCAATACTCCATCTCAGGGAAAAAAAAAAAGGAAAAAAAAAAACCAAAAAACCCCTAAGCTAGGTGCTTGAATATTTCCACATTTCTTCTTAGTTCCTAAAAACAAGGATTTTAATTAGTTTAAGAGTCCAAATAAAAACTTTCAAAAGGAAAGTCAAAGAATCACATTTAAAGAGTAACTCAAAGCACAAAGCAGAAAATGGCAGTCAGATATAGAAATTTGTGGCCACATTCAGAAAAACTCATTTCTTAAGTAAAATCACCCAAACTTCCATAAAATACTAAGGGGAAAAAGATTTTAAAAAGAACTTCAATTATTATACCGTATGAAGATATTATAATAAATCACTTAAATCAACAGTAATGTGGTTTCAATGATACTTAGAAGACACTTTGAACACTCAAAATATTCCTTGTGCAAACAAAGAAACCAAGATTCCTAGACTAAGACTATGATGCAAAACGTAAAACCACTGATTTATTTTTAAAAAGCAGTAGACTACGCTTAAGAAAAAAAAGCACACCATTTCTATTTTTAAAATTTATTGATTTTTTACTATTTTATTTTTATTTTTTTGAGATGGAGTCTTGCTCTGTCACCCAGGCTGGAGTGCAATGGTGCAATCTTGGCTCACAGTAACCTTTGCCTCCCAGGTTCAAGTGATGCTCCTTCCTTAGTCTCCCGAGTAGCTGGGATTACAGGTACCCAGCATAATGCCCGGCTAATTTTTGTATTTTTGTAGAGACGAGGTTTGTTGGCTAGGCTGGTCTTGAACTCCTGACCTCAGGTGATCCACCCACCTCAGCCTCCCAAAGTGCTGGGCTTACAGGCGTGAGCCACCATGCCTGGCCCTTTTATTTTTATTTTTTAAAAACAGGGTCTCACTATGTTGCCCAGGTTGGTCTTAAACTCCTGGGCTCCAGCTATCCTCCTCCCTATGCCTCTCAAAGTGCTGGGATTACTGGGCCACTATGCTCAGCTGGTACACCATTTCCATTTGTGGGACCTTGGAAATTTAATTCAAGTATTTTTTATTTTTTAAGGGACAGAGTCTCACTCCGTGACCTAGCTGGAGTGCAGTGGCACAATCATAGCTCACTGCTGCCTCAACTTCTTAGGCGCAAGTGATCCACCAGCCTCAGCCTCCTGAGTATCCAGGAATATGAGTGTGCACCACCATGCCCAGCTGTTTTTTTGTTTTTGTTTTTTTTTTTAACTAGAGATGGAGTCTTGTTACGTCACCCATGCTGGTCTTGAACTTGTGTCCTCAAGCAATCCTTCCACCTCATCCTCCCAAAGCATGGGATTATAGATGCGAGCCACCGCACCCAGCTGAATCCAAGTCTTAGTTTCCTCATTTGCCAAACTGTCAGGATACTACCTGCCTAGCCAACCTTATAGCACTACTTTGCTAATCACCCAGGCACCTATCCTAGACTTCAGGAGACAGGCAGAATTCTATAGTTGGGACTCTAAAAAGAAAGGGGACTGTTGATCTCGATTAATCTTTAAATTTTTTTTTTTTTTTGTAGAGACGGTATCTTGCATGTCTTGCTATATTGCCCAGGCTGGTCTTGAACTTATGGACTCAAGCAATCCTCCAGCCTCAGCTTCCCAAAGTGCTGGAATTACAGGTATAAGTCACCATACTCAGCCAAAATAATTTTTGAAGTTAAAGTAAGTTTTTACATTTAGCTTATGTTGACATTTAAGAAGGTAGTGCAAGTTTTCATGGGTTACAATAAGTAGGTTGGCATACTTTTGAGCACAGAGTGGGTAAATATAGATGTAAATTGTGATAGGCTGATAACGGCCCCGAAAGATATCAGCTCCTAGATCCTGGAGCCTGTAAATGTTGCCTTATTTAGGAAATGGGTCTTTTTGATTTAAGCTACGGATCTTGAGATGGGGAGATTATCTGGGTGGGCACTAACTGCAATCACAAGTATCCTTATAAGACAGAGGCAGAAAGAGATGCTTCACACCCAGAAGAGGAGAAGGCAGTGTGACCATGGAGGCAGATTATGGAGCAATGTAGCCATAAGCAAAGGAATGCGTACAGCCACCAGAGCTGGAAAAGACAAGGAGGCCCTAGAGCCTCTGGAGGGAGTTCAGCCCTGCAGATATACTGATTTTAACCTAGTGAAACTAATTTTGACTCCTGACCTCCAGAACTAAAAGAGCATAAATGTGTGTTGTATTAAGCTACCAAGTTTGTGATCATTTGTTACAGCAGCCATAAGAAACATACTTAAGTATATTGTGAGAAAACAAGTAGCCCATAATAGTCCAAGCATTGAAAGAAATTCAGGCCAATTCTGGGATAGATTCTATGCTCCTAAGAATTTAGGTCAGTCTTAGAGTCAACTATGATTGGTCTGTATAAACTTAACAGGGACTGCCACAAAACAAAACAAAACAAAACAAAAACAAACAAAAAAAACAACTAGAACTCTAGTTCCTCCTTAGAGAAGAGCTGCAAAAATGTGAGGACACTTCAGTGAGTGCATAACTCAAAATATATTCCTCACTGGTGAGGACTGAGGCATGATAGGGTGCAAATTCATGTAGCTCCTCTTCCCTCAACAAAAAAACAGGAATAATTATACAGGTGAAATCAAGTTAACAATGAACATGTAGCACAATATCAAATGGGGGAAAATTGTTGCACAGAGGTAAAATGCAGCTCTATTACTATAGGAGGGAAAGAACAATCTCACCAGTTTTGTGGTGTTATAAAGTTGAGTTTATGGACTACTTATAATGTGTATGAGATCTAGTTTTTGGAATGACTCTTCCTTTCTCCCCTCTTCTTGCACTACACTTGTGAATTAAGACCAATATCCTGGGCTGGGCGTGGTGGCTCATGCCTGTAATCTCAGCACTTTGGGAGGCTGAGGCAGGAGGATCGCTTGAAGCCAGGAGTTTGAGACCATCCTGGGCAACATAGCAAGATCCTGTCTCTACAATGTATATTTTTTGAGACAGAGTCTCACTCTGTTGCCCAGGCTGGAGTGCAGTGGCACAATCTTGGCTCACTGCAGTCTCAACCTCCTGTGCTCAAGTGATCCTCCCACCTCAGCCTCCTGAGTAGCTGGTACTACAGCTGCACGCCAACATGCCTGGCTAATTTATTTGTATTTGTAGAGATGCGGTTTCACTATGTTGCCCAGACTGGTCTTGAACTCCTGGGCTGAAGTGATCCACCTGCCTCAGCCTCCCAAAATGCTGGAATTACAGGAGTGAGCCACTGTGCCTGGCCCTGCAATAAATTTTAGAAAATAAATTAAGTAGGCATGGTGGCATGCACCTATAGTCCCAGCTATATGGGAGGATCAATTGAGCCTAGAAGTTCAAAACTACAGTGAGCTATGTTCATACCACTGTACTCCAGCCTGGATGGTACAGCAAGACTCCATCTGCAAGGGGGAAAAAAAAAGACCAATATGATCCCAGTATGATCATATAACCATATAGAGACCTCAATTGTTGAATTTTGATGAAATAGCTAGAGTCGAGGAGTCAGATAATTCTTATTTTTCATTTGGGATGGAGGATTGTCAATGGTCTTTGTATAACTCTGGTTCATTCATCCTTCACTCATTCATTTACCATTGAAAAAATATATATTCAGGTTCTACTATATGCCAGACACTGTACTACAAATGTGATTCAGTCAGACATGGCTTCTGTCTTCATGGAACTTACAATCTAATGAGAGCCACAGGTAATTAAAACAGTTACAATAAAGTATGGCGGGTGATACTATAGAACATGTACATGGAACTATGGAACCACATAGGAGCAGCAACTAACCCAGCTATTCCACGAGAAGATAAGTCAGATCAAGACATACTTATCTTTCACTTTCTTTACATTTCAGCAGATTCGACTCAGTTGACCGCTCTCTCTTTCATGGCACATGCTCCTTTATTGTCTCCCAGCTCATTGCAATCTTCTGCTTTTCTCCTCCTTCATTGGGTACTTCGTTTCCATCTCTTTTCTGGGTCCTTTACCCATTCTTAACTTTTAAATGTTAGTTGGATGCCAGACTCAGGTCTCTCCAGTAAAATTGTCTCCCTGGGTGATCTCATCCATTCCCATGACTTGAAATATCCTCTGTATATTAATGTCTTTTACATTTATATCTTTCACCTCTAATCTGTCTCCTGAGTACCACGTGTGTATAAGCGATTGCTCACTTACCATTTTCACTTAGGTGTCAAGTAGACATCTCAAATACAATATGCTTAAAATGGATCCTTCAAATTTCCTCCAAAAGCTGCTTCTCCCCTGCTTTTTCCCATCTCAGTAAATGGTCACATCATTCATCTATTTGCTGAAGTTAAGACCCAGTCAACATCTTTTTATTTTCTCTTATTCCTTACATCTGATCCGATTACCATGTCCCCACATCCAGTCAATTCTACTTTCAAAATAGACCTTGAATCCATCAACTCTCCATTTCCACCACCACTCTAGTCCAAACCACTGTCAGGGTTGTCCTGGGCTACTGCAATAGCCTTCCAACTTATCTTCCTGCCCCCAATTGTCCCCACCACCTACTGCAATCTATTCTCCAAACAGTAGCCAGAGATTAGAAAAAACAAGTGAAAACAAAACTCAAGTTCCTTAGCATGACCTAGGAATTCCCCACATAATCAAGATGTTGCCTACTTTCCTCCTTCATCTCATACTGCTCTTCCCTTTCATCACTATGCTCCAGGCTTACATGCCTCCATTCTATTCCTCTTAATGTGCCTCCTCTTATGTGGCTAGCTTAATCTCAGTATTCTTCACATATTACCTTGAATATCACTTCCTCAAGGAGATTGCCCTCAGCATACTTTCTAAAGCGATCTAGATTTCTTCATACTTTTTATCGTACTCCTAATATTTATTTGTTTCCATGTTTATGAGCTCTATTAGATGCTTTGATATCTGGTATGCTCTTGTGTCTTCAGGGCCTAGCACTGTGCCCAACATACAGTGGTCACTCAATAAACATTTGTTATTGGCCAGGTATGGTAGCTTACACGTGTAATCACAGCACTTTGGGAGGCTGCGGCAGGAGGATTGCTTGAGCCCAGGAGTTTGAGACCAGCCTGGGCAACATAGTGAAAACTTGTCCCTGCAAAAAATTTTTAAAAAACTTTGTTGCATGAATTGTAATGGGACAATATTTTTATATTTTACCCTGTGGGTATATGCCCCTAATATTTCTATGTACCATGAGGCATCCTATGTATCAAGGGAGATTGTGGCCAGGCATGGTGGCTCAAATCTGTAATCCCAATGATTCAGGAGGCTGGGGTAGGAGGATTTCTTGGGCCCAGGAGTTTGAGGTTACAGTGAGCCATGATTGTACCAACTGCACTCCAGCCTGGGCAACAGAGTGAGATCCTGTCTCTACATAAAAAGGAGAGGGGGAGATTCTGATAGGATATTAGCTGTTAGTTTTTGGATTTTGATTTTCCAAAGCCCAAACCACCTGTTTTTGGTTTTTTTAAACAAAAAAACATAAAATATAAATACATAAGCCATCAGAGTCATCACTTGATTGATAAGTATTAGTGAAAGAGAATTATAGGAAAAGCAGTAGAGTTAGACATCGCTAATGTTCTTGTGGGAGGTATTGTATGTTGCTCAAACATTCCAAGATCTTCTGCCTTACCTTTCTCTACTATAGAAATAAAAAAAGAAATACTTGCATTCATAACCTTGGAATTACAGCAGTTGTATTGCAACTATGAAATAAAAATCAGACATTAAGGACAGCAGAGCAGAAAGATAGTCTTGGGTTGGCTTCTTAATCCTGCATTGCCTATCTCTAGATTTTGTATTGGAGAAAAACACCTAACTTATATAATAATTTACTATAGCAGGGTTGTCTATTATTTGCAGCCCAATATATTCATAATGATAACATCTCAAGTAATTTTGAGGAATCCAAGACCAAAGGAAGCATATTTCTCCCTTCCTCAATGAAATCCAAGAAGGTAACAAGCTTTGTGAAGCTCACTTGTGTCTAATATGGACCAGGAGGCATAGAGTAGAGAGAGCTGCATGGAGTGTCTAGACAGAAAGCCTGAAATAGGCTTACACAGTTTCCTCAATGCCAGCACTACACAGAGTCTTCAAATGTTTCTTACAAGCTGAACATCACTTTCCTGATTTAAACATTGAATTTCCTGCATCCTGGGAAACCCCTCATTCCTAGACAAACTAGGATGGTTGGTAACCCTACGTTAAAGGACTTTGCTGGTGGAACAAAAAGGATGGAGCAACACTTGAAGGCCAAGTGAGTATGAGACTGGATAGATGGTGGATCCCAGCATATTTGGATGGTGATAACTGAGATCCCACTGCCTAGCATCTTGAAACTTCATAGGTCTCCTCAAACATAGATAAAACCTGGGCAAGATGTGGAGGAGATGGAATTTATTAAGATTACTCACGTTGAGATGTGGTTCATATTACCCAGTAGAATAGTAACCAAACAATTAAGTTTAATTTTAGAAAAGTAAAATTTTTTTTCTTAAAAAAACCCATCTACCTGAATTTCTAGAATATTAGAATTAAAAAATGACCTAAACATTGAAGGAGAAGGAGGAATCAGACAGGCAAAGTGATAGGTTTTCAAATTTCAGGGCAGACAAGTACCAGGCGTGAGATGAGAGAACTAAAAGTAGGTGAGGCTGGAATATAGATTGCAAGTCAGAGGAGTGGTGAGAGATGAATGTAAATAGGTAAATAAGATTCTATACAACCTTGAAAAGTCATGCTCAAGCCTTACTGTAGGAACAATGAGAAGTCTTTTAGGACAGTGTGACATAAAATGCAATCTTCAGGGCAACAGCAGCAGTTAGAAGCTTGTTAGAAATACAGTTCTGCCATCCCCCTACCCCCAATAAATCAGAATTTCTGGAACTGAATCCAAGAAGAACCTTTTCTTTCACAAGCCCTCTTTGTGATTTTTATTCATGGTAAAGTTTGTAAAGCACTGACTTGGAAGGTAGAGTTAACACGACTTGGGGAGCAATGGTTACGAAAAGTGAGAAAGTGAGAGAAGGAGGAATCAAAAATAAATCCTGCAGTTTTGGTTTGGGCAACTGGTAAATGGTGATGACGTTCACTGGAATAGAAAACACAGGAGGAAAAAAAAACATTTTTTGATTATACTTTTTTGGCTTTGTACATTTTGATTTTGAAGTGCCTGAGGGATTCTCAAGTATAAATATCTAGTAGGCAATTAGTTTTATGAATCAACAACTTAGGAGAGAGATCTGGGCTTGAGAAAAAGACAAAGACATCATCAATGCACAGAGAGAAATAGCTTCCATAGGGGTAGAGGAGATCACCCAGGGAGAGTGTATAAAGTGAGAAGGTCAGAGGGCCTAGGACAGAGCACTTGGGAACAATGACTTTTAAGAGATGGGTAGAGGAACAGGAGCTGCAAAGGATACACAAAGAAATTAGAGGAAAACTGGGGAAGTTAATGTCAAGGAGAAGAGAACATTTTAAGCAAAAGGGAATCATGAAATGTTTTTGAGAGGTGAAGTTAAGTATGGACTGGTCTTTATGTGTCTTAAGTATCTACTGGTTTAGCTACAAGAGAGCAATTGGAAATTTTGATTTGAACAGTTTCAACTGAGTGGTAGGAGCTGAAATAAACTTGCTCAGGAACTTAACTAAACATGGTTGATTTAGTCTACTAGTTCTTCACCAGGGGTAATTATGCTCCTCAGGGAACATATGGTAATGTCTGGTGATATTTTGCCTACTGGCATTTAGTGGGAAGAGGTTAGAGATGCATTTAAACATTTGACAATGCACAGGACAGTGCCCTACAACAAATGCCCCAGCCCAAAATGTCAATGTTGCCAAGGTCAAGAAACCCTACTTTAGCCTAATGAAGTGTGTATATTTTTACAGCCCATCATCGTTATAAATCCACTGGTTATATTAAGTTATGGAGGCAAACAGAGAGTAGGGCTGAACAAGTAGTAAAAGAGTAAGAAACTCAAAAGCTGGAAGAAACTATTTCCAACTTTGCCACTATTATCTATGCATGTCTTTCACATCGTCATTTAAGTATTTTCTCAGCCTCATTTCTCCACAGAGAATTATCTGTATCCCCAAGGCATTTTTAATCCTCCATTGAACATTGGTTCCTTTTAGCAACTGTTACAGAGAATACATTCTTGTTCCAATTAGATTTTTCCTCAGAGACAAAAGGAGAATTCAAAAACACTTTTATAACTACTTAGAGAAATTCTAGTACTTACAGATGTGCTGTTTCTGTATCACTTTTCTACAAGTACAAGACATTTCAAGGAATTGGGGTTAATATACTATAATATGCATCATTTGAAAAAAGAATAAATTGAGTATTATGAGCTAAAGTGTAGAAAAACAGGAGTACAACAAGAGAGATAAAGGAACCTGAAGAAAAACAAAACAAAACACAATTCCTGCAGCCGCCAGAGTGGTGGGAGCTGAAATTGCGGGTTTGCCAGCAAGGCAGGGATTTTTGTCTGCTATGGGCTAGAACTGTGTCTGTCACATTTTTGTATCTTCAGTTCCTGGAATGCAGTGCTCAATTAATATGTGTTAACTGAAACAAAGGAATGAATGGAGCTAAGCCTATAAAATACTGTGTATCGAAAATGAGGTTTGAGAAATACTCCTGGGCATATAGAGCCTTGTTAAATAAAATTTACTCAAAGCAGGCGGGTGCGGTGGCTCACGCCTGTAATCCCAGCACTTTGGGAGGCTGAGGCAAGTAGATCTCATGAGGTCAGGAGTTTCAGACCAGCCTGGCCAACATGGTGAAACCCCGTCTCTACTAAAAATACAAAAAATAGCCAGGCATGGTTGCGCGTGTCTGTAATCTCAGCTACTTGGGAGGCTGAGGCAGGAGAATCGCTTGAACCTGGAGGCAGAGGTTGCAGTGAGCCGAGGTTGCACTACGGCGCTCCAGCTTGGACGGCAGAGCAAGACTCCATCTTAAAAAAAAAAAGAAAAAAAATTTACTCAAAAGATTTTCCATTTTAAGCTTCTAATAAGGGTAATAGGACAGCAGCTATCAACTAATGTGTAATTTCTATGAATGAATCCCATTTATTCCTTTATGGTTCAATCATTCAACAACCTTTGTTGTTGAGTGCCTGGCAAGATGTCTCTGCCATCATGGAGGTCATATTCTAGTGTGGGAGGCAACACAGACACAATTACAATATGTGTAGTCATCATGTTCTAGTGTGGAAGGCAACACGGAAACAATACACAACAATATGTATAGTGATCATGTTGTAGTGTGGGAGGCAACACAGAAAGAATACACAACAATATGTGCAGTGATCATGTTTGATATCTACCCAGCAGGCACACCCCTTTCTCCTTTCAATCCGAATCCAGTCCCTGCTTAGGTATCTACCCTCCCCAGTGTAGCCCAGGTCCCCACAGCTTTGGGTCAGTTCTAATCTCATTCCCCTAGGTTCTTCACAGCAGCTTTTTTTTTTTTTTTTTTTTTCCTTCTTAACAGAGATGGAGGTCTCACTATGTTGTCCAGGCTGGTCTAGAACTCCTGGGCTCAAGTGATCCTCCTGCCTCAGCCTCGTGAGTAGCTGGGATTACAGGCGAATGCCACCATGCCTGGCCTCTGCAGCTTCCAAAGCCACTATTTCTACACCTTAAGCAACCTTTCAAATGCTTCTCACTGGCAATAAACTGAGTTGTAATTGTAGTCACTGGCCACAGAGAGGCACTAGCTGCTCAATAAAATTTACCAGGTTGGCCAGCATACATTTAAAACTGCCAATGTAATTCAAAATTTAGGTGTCCTTTTAAACATTTAAAAGAAGGAAACTATGGGGAGATTTTCTTCTGAGTTGTAGAAAACAAGAATATTCCAAAACCCTATGACTCTTGGGTGGAAGAGGGGAGGAGGTACAGTTCACAAGCCATTTTTCCCTAAGTTGTTAACTAAAAGTGTCCCAAGAAACTTTACATATGCTTGTCAAAGAAGGAATTTAAGTCCAATGTTCAGATTCTCAGATCTTTCCACCAGTTTCTACTAAAAATATACAATTATATAATCTCAAGAGTTAAAAAGGGAGGGCAAGTAAAGAAACCAAAAATGTTGTTTAGTCGTAAATATATAAAGTTGTTCCTCCGTATTCATGGGGGATTTGTTCCAGGGTTCCTCGTGGATACCAAAATCCATGAATGCTCAAGTCTGTCATATAAAATAGTGTAGTATTTGCATATAACCTATGCACATCCGAGTTTCACTCTTGTTGCCCAGGCTGGAGTGCAAGGTTACAATCTCGCCTCGCTGCAACCTCTGCCTCCCGGGTTTGAGCCATTCTCCTGCCTCAGCCTCCCGAGTAGCTGGGATTACAGGCGCCCACCACCATGCCTGGCTAATTTTTGTATTTTTAGTAGAGACGGGGTTTCACCACGTTGGCCAGGCTGGTCTCAAACTCCTGACTTCAGGTGATCCACCCACCTAGGCCTCCCAATCTCCTGTATACTTTAAATCATCTGTAGATTACTTATAATGCCTCATACATTGTAAATGCTATGTAAATAGTTGTTATACTACATTGTTTAGGGAATAATGACAAGGAAAAAAGTCTGTACGTGTGGAGTGCAGACATTTTCTTTCTTGAATATTTTCTATCCTCAGTTGGTTGAATCCACAGGGGCAGAACCCACAAATGGTGGGTCAATTGTATTTTATTTTGCCTTTAGAAATTGTATTTTGAAATAACCATGGCATGAAGCTTACCTAATTATATCAGATGGAAGTGTATGTTTGAGATGATTGATAATAGGACGTATAACAGCAACTTTTTTTTTGAGATGGATTTTTGCTTTTGTTGCCTGGGCTGGAGTGCAATGGCGCAATCTCAGCTCACCGCAACCTCTGCCTCCCAGGTTCAAGCGATTCTCCTGCCTCAGCCTCCCAAGTAGCTGGGATTATAGGCATGTACCACCAAGCCCGGCTAACTTTGTATTTTCAGTAGAGACGGGGTTTCTTCATGTTGGTCAGGCTGGTCTCGAACTCCTAACCTCGGGTGATCCACCCACCTCGGCCTCCCAAAGTGAACAGCAATTTTTTAATTACTAAAATCTTTCTGTTCAGAATGGTAACAGTCTCAACGAGTCAGTCTCCAGTATGTCGATTTTTAAAAACTAGATGCCAGTAGTCATATGAAACTGGAAATTCTAGAGATATTTGTCTATTTAAGATGGGCCTGAATGACTATACTTTCCCATCTCCTTGAGAAATCAATCACTGTAGAGAATTTTAATAGCCTCTTTAGTAAAGAAATTGCTTTGCCCTGGTGAAATAATTTGGCTGAGGATTCTTACAGATTTGTGATGTTGAGATTGGAGAGCTTTGGAACAGCTATAGTCAGATGGGAAGTTTGTAAGTATTAATGCTAGCATATTCTGAGAATTATAGCATTCAGTACCACTGATTTGAGTGTTTTCTCCTATCAGTTACTCATTCCTACTTGGCAAATGTTTTAATTAAAATTCAGGTGTTGTTAGGCCAGGTGCAGTAGCTTGCACTATAATCCCAGCACTTTCGGAGGCCAAGGCAAGAGGATCACTTGAGGCCAGGAGTTTAAGACCAGCCTGGGCAACATAATGAGGCCACCACCATCTCTACCAAAAACTTTTTAAAAAATAAAATCAGCTAGGCATGGTGGTGTGCATCTATAGTCCCAACTACCTGCAAGGCTTAGGTGGAAGGGATCACTTGAGCTTAGCAGTTTGAGGCCACAGTGAGCAATGATCATGCCATTGCACTCCAGCCTGGGTGACAGCAAGACCTTGTCTCTAAAACAGAACAAAATCTTACCATTCTTCTATACCCCCTTCTAAGTACTTCCTAGCATGTATTGTTGAGTATTATAATTACTTATTTATCAGTACTAAAGCTGTCAGTCCTGAACTAGTCGAGATCTGCCTGTTTTGCTTACCATTATATCCCATGTATAGAATAATGACTGAAACATAGTAGGTGCAAAATAAATGAACTTCCAAGTGCAGCCTCCCTCCCTAGTCCATCCACCAGTCCTCTCTTGGTCTGTCTCTATCTTCCTGACTTCTAGCTGCCTCATATTCCCACGCTCCTCACAACCAGGTTCAGACTCTGCACTGAGTATCTAAACTCTTGTCAGCACATTTGATTTTCATGTATTCTTATATTTCCACTGCATCATCACAAAACACCAACTTTAATGTGAACTTCTGGAACAATTTTCTAAGCTACCTGAATTTTGCGCATCAATACAAATTCATAGTTACTAACTTCATTCTCAGGGCTATCAGTCCCTGTATTTGTCTGGCTTCAGTTTCCTCTCTTATTCTCCTTTACCACTATTACAAACTTTCTTCAGTCTACTTCTGGTCCTAATTAGAGTTGTTTGTAGCACACCCTTATTATCCTTTAGTATCTGTAGGTCTGTAGAGATCTTCCCTCTTTTATTCTCGATATTGGTTACTGAGTAGTCTTAGTTTCTTGGTCAGTCAAGTTAGAGATTTATCAATTTTAATTATTTTTATAAGAGTCCACTTTGGTTTCATTGATTTTCTCCACTATTTTTCAATTCTCAATTTCATGGATTTCTGCTGTTTATTAGTTCCTGCTTCCTGCTTGCTTTGGGTTTAATTCGCTCTTCTTCCTGCGGTTTCTTAACGTGGAAAATTAGATGACTGGCTTGAGATCTTTATTCTTTCCTATTATAAGTACTTAATGCTATATATTTCTAAGCACTGTTTTGGGTGCATCCACGAATTTCAACATGGCATATTTTCATTTTCATTCGGTTAAAAATATATAAATTTAGCCAGGTGTGGTGGCTCATGCCTGTAATCCCAGCACTTTGGGAGGCCGAGGTGGGCAGATCACCTGAGTTCGGGAGTTCAAGACCAGCCTAGCCAACATGGTCAAACCCCGTCTCTACTAAAAATACAAAAATTAGCCAGGCATAGTGGCACAGGCCTGTAGTCCCAGATCCTTGGGAGGCTAAGGCAGGAGAATTGCTTGAACCCAGGAAACAGGTTGCAGTGAGCCGAGTGTGCGCCACTGTACTCCAGCCTGGGTGACAAAATATATGTAATTTAATATATAAATACATACATTATATATAAATATAAATATTATTTATATATCAATAATAGATAATTCAATATTTTAAAGACATATTTATTAATATATTTGTTAATAAATATATTTATTAATAAAATATTTATTGATAGACATATTGATATGTTTAATAGGTATATTGATATATTTATTAATAGATGCATTTATTGATATAATATTTATTTATATTTATTGATATAACATTTATTAATATATATATTTATTGACATAGTATTTATTAGTAAATATATAATTTAATATATTTAATATATTTTATATAATGTAATTTCCATTGAGACTTTCACTTTGATGGCTGGGTTGTTGTAGAAAGCAGAATAATGCCCTCCCCCTACTCTGGCCACAAGATGTCTACATCCCAATTCCTGGAACCTGTGAATGTGTTAGGTTATGTGGCAAAGCGAGGAATTAAGATTGCAGATAGAATTAAAGTTGCTCATCATCTGACCCTAAAATAGGGAGAGGATCTTGGATTACCCAGGTGTTTCCAGTAATTCCACGGTTCTTCAAAGTGGAAGCGAGAGTTAGAGATGTGATTACAAAAGCATGATCAGAGTGATGGGATCCACCATAGTGAGCTTTGAAGATGTAAGAAAAGAACTTATGAACTAAGCTATATGGGTGGCCTCTGGGAGCTGAAAAAGGCAAAGAAAATGACTCTCCCCTATATCCTCCAGACACGAATGCAGCCTTTCCTATACTTTAATTTAATTTAATTTAATTTATGTATTTTGATACAGTATCTCACTGTCACCCAGGCTGGAGTGCAGTGGCGCGATCTCGGCTCACTGCAATCTCCACCTCTGGGGTTCAAGCGATTCTCATGCCTCAGCTTCCTGAGCAACTGGGATTACAGGTGTGTGCCAACACGCCCCACGAATTTTTGTATTTTTAGTAGAGACAGGGTTTTTCCATGTTGGCCAAGCTGGTCTCAAACTCCTAATCTTAAGTGATTTGTGTGCCTTGGCCTCCCAAAGTGCCAGGATTACAGGGGTGAACCACCGTGCCCAGCCCCTGTACCTTAATTTTAACCTAGTGAGACCCATGTTAGACTTCTTACCTACAGAACTGTAAGACAATAAATTTGTGGTTTTTAAACCACTCAAAGAATGATAATTCCATTACAGCAGCAATAGCAAGCTGATACAATGATGTTAAAATGTGTCATTTAATTTCCAAATATTTGGAGATTTGCCATAATATCTCTTTCTGTTATTGATTTATAATTTGATTGTTATGGCTTGGGAACATACTTCATATGATTTTTATTCTTTGACTTGCAGTCTGACCTCTGTATCCACTGGTTCCACATCTGAGGATTCAACCAACCACAGACAAAAAATATTTTAAGAAATAAAAATCGGTCAGGTATGGTGGCTCATGCCTGTTATCCCAGGACTTTAGTAGGCCAAGGCCGGAGGTTTACTTGAGTTCAGGAGTTCAAGACCAGTCTGGTCAATGTAGTGAGACTTCATCTCTTAAAACAAAACAAAACAAAACAAAACAAAAACAACCAGAAAAACAACTAGCCAAGGATGGTGGCATGCACCTGTAATCCCAGCTACTCAGGAGGCTGGGGTGGGAGGATTGCTTGAGCCTGGGAGGTTGAGGCTGCAATGAACCAAGATTGTGTACTCTAGCCTGGGCAACAGAGCAATACATTGTCTCAAAAAAATTAAAATTAAAAATTACAATACAACAATAAAAAGTAATACAAATAAAAACCAATACACTACAACAACTATTTACATAGCATTCACATTGTAATAGGTATTATAAACTCTTCATTTAAAGTATATGGGAGAATGGGCATAGGTTAGACACAAACACTACTCAGATTTCGGTTTCCTCTCAGGTTCCTGGAACCAATCTCCTTTGGATATTGACAGATGATTGTAGTTTAAATGTCTCATTGCCAAGATTTTGATCTATCTTCGTGAACGTTTTATGTGTATTATGTGTATTTGAAAGGAATGTGCATTATGCTGTTGTTGAGTGAAGTTTTTTTATAAAATGTCAACTAGGTCAAGTTGATTGATAAAGTTGTTCAGATCTTTTCTATTTTTGTTGATTTTCTGTCTCCTCAAGTCTCCAACTTCAACTGCGGATTCGTCTGCTTCTCCTTCCAATTCTATTAGGTTTGTTTTTGTTTGTTTTGTTTGTTTGTTTGTTTGTTTCTTTGAAGACAGGATCTGGCTCTGTCACCCAGACTAGAGTGCAGTGGTAGGATCTCGGCTCACTGCAACAACCTCTGCCTCCCAGGCTCAAGCTATCCTCCCACCTCAGCCTCCCAAGTAGCTGGGACCATAGGTATGCACCACAAGGTCCAGCTAATTTTTGTATTTTTTATATAGATGGGGGTCTCACTTTGTTGCCCAAACTGCTCTTGAACTCCTGAGCTCAAGTGATCCGCCTGCCTTGGCTTCCCAAAGTGCTGGTGTTTCAGGTGTGAGCCACCATGCCTGGCCAACAGTTCTATTAGTTTTTGTTTCACGTATTTGACACTCTATTTTTAGGTGCATCCACGTTTTGGATTTCTGTCTTCTTGGAAAATTAATCCCTCTATTATAATGTAATGTAACTATTTATTCTTGATATTATTCCTTGCTTCGAAGTCAACTGTGTTTGATATTAATATAGATATTATAGCATTCTTTTCATTGTTGTTTGCAGGATTTTTTTTTCTATCCTTCTACTTTTTGTTGTTGTTTGTTTGTTTGAGATGGAATCTCGCTCTGTCACCAGGCTGGAATCCAATTGCATGATCTCGGCTCACTACAACCTCCGCCTCCCGGGTTCAAGCGATTCTCCTGCCTCAGCCTCCCAAGTAGCTGGGACTACAGGCATGCGCCACCACATCCAGCTAACTTTTGTACTTTTAGTAGAGATGGGGTTTCACTATGTTGGCCAGAATGGTCTCGATCTCTTGACCTTGTGATCTGCCCGCCTCGGCCTCCCAAAATGCTGTGATTACAGGCGTGAGCCACCGCGCCTAGCTATCCTTCTACTTTTAATCTATGTCTATGGGTTTCTTATAGAAAGCATATAGTTTTGAGTCTTGCTTTTTAATCTGGTCTGACAGTCTCTCTTTTAATTGGTATTCACAGCCCAAATTAAGCCAATTAACAGGTACTGTCAGTGGATGACTTTACCTTCTTGATTACTAAAAACTAGATCGATAGATGTGTTCTCCCTTAACTTTCAATTATCCTATTTAATAATAATGGCAATGGTTGTAATTATTCAGAATTTTCTGTGTACTAGACTTCTTTTTACATGTATTAACTAATTTAATCCTAATAACAATTTTATGAGCACTATTAGTATCATCCCAATTTACAGATTAAGAAAACGGAGTGACAGCCGTGTGCGGTGGCTCACACCTGTAATCCGAGCACTTTGGGAGGCAGAGGCAGGTGGATCATGAGGTCAAGAGATCAAGACCATCCTGGCCAACATGGTGAAACCCCGTCTCTACTAAAAATATAAAAATTAGCTAGGCGTGGTGACATGTGCCTGTAGTCCCAGTTACTCAGAGGGAGGCTGAGGCAGGAGAATTGCTTGAACCCGGGATGTGGAGGTTGCAGTGAGCCGAGATTGTGCCACTGCCCTCCAGCCTGTCAACAGAGCGAGATGCCATCTAAGAAAAAAAAAAAGAGAAAAGAAAACCAAGGGACAGAGAGGTTTAAGTAACTTGATCAAGATCACAATAAGAAACAGAGCAGTTTCCAAGTGCAAGCACTAGGGCTTCAGATATTAATCCTACACTATATTTTTTCACCACCTTTAACGGGACTTCTCCTTCTCCTTCTCCTTTTTTTTTTTTTTTTTTTGAGATGGAGTCTCACTCTGTCACCCAGGCTGGAGTACAGTGCAGTGGCACAATCTTGGCTCACTGCAACCTCCACCTCCTGGGTTCAAGCGATTCTCCTGCCTAAGCCTCTGAGTAGCTGGGATTACAGGCACGCACCACCATGCCTGGCTAATTTTTATATTTTTAGTAGAGACGAGATTCACCATGTTGACCAGGTTGGTCTCGAACTCCTGACCTCAAGTGATCCACCCGCCTCAGTCTCCCAAAGTGCTAGAATTATAGGCGTGAACCACGGCGCCTGGCTGCTTCTTCCCGTTCTAATCCACATTTCAAGAAGGATGTCTTCATGCATTATCTCTACTTTTTTCACTTCTTAACCATGCCATCTGCTCCCATAGTACTATTCTGATATAATTAACAATAATCTTCATATTGTCAAATCCAATACACATTTCTTAGTTATTCCTCTGGCCTTTTCTGCTATATTTGACTTTACAAATTTCTCTCCTCTAAACCGCATTAGATATTTCTTCTCTGTGTTCCCATAATGCCCTATATACATTCTTATTTTTGCAGTTATATAATGTACCATAATGAAATGTTCAGAAGTATTATGGTCTAAATGGGCCCCTTAAAATTCTTATGTTGAAACTTAATCACCAATGTGATACTAAAAGATGGAGTCCTGTAAGAGGTGATTAAGTCATGAGGGCACAACCTAATGGATGAGATAGGAACTTTAGAAGAAGGCTTGAGAAAACGGATTCACTCTCTTCACTTTTTCCACCATGTGAAAGGACATAGTGTTCATCCCCCTTTTGCCCTTCCATCCCTTCTGACATGTGACGACACATAGATGGTGCCATCTATGAAGAGCATGCCCTCACAAGACACAGAACCTTGATGTTGGACTTCCCAGCCTCCAGAACTGTGGGAAATAATTTCAGCTCTTTATAAATTACCCAGTCTATGTTATATTGTGATAGCAGCACAGGTGGACTAAGACAAGGAGTTGGACTGTTCACTGTGTCATAAGCTCCCTGACATCAAATGCTGTTTCTTATTTATATTTGTATGTCCAGTGCAACTATAGTGCCTGGCACATTGTAGGCATTAAAAAATAGTTTGTTAAATCAATAAATAGTCGAAAACCATTTATTAATAATGGGTATATTATTTGTTGTCACTTTTACAGCAGCAAACAAAAAAACCTCTCCAGGCATAGATTTTATGAACTGTATTATTATTATTATTTTTTGAGATGGAGTCTCGCTCTGTCGCCGAGGCTGGAGTGCAGTAGCATGATCTTGGCTCACTGCAACGTCCACCTCCTGGGTTCAAGCAATTCTCCTGCCTCAGTCTCTCAAGTAGCTGGGATTACAGGCCCCTGCCACCACACCTGGGTAATTTTTGTATTTTTAGTAGAGATAGGGTTTCACCATGTGGGCCAGGCTGGTCTCAAACGCCTGACCTCAAGTGATCCACCTGCTTCGGCCTCCCAAAGTGCTGGGATTATAGATGTGAGCCACCACACCCAGCCAGCTGTATTATTTTTTATGATTCAATAAGGAGATAAAGCTCGGCTGAAACTCAATGATTCTTCTCTTCCCCAATAGGACCCCTTATGATGCTCTGTGGAAAAAGGGAAATTAAATATGTTAATTTGTTAATTAACAAATAAATAAATAAATAAATTGATATTATGGCCTTATAATAATATCCCCTAGCATGATTTTCATTAGAAAAACCATTGCCATGAACTATGGGCTTGACAGCATTAATATAGCATCTTACTGCCTCCATCTTCATGAGCTTTCTTTCATGTTCAAAAGCAAAGGAACTTCCATCAACTATTTTCAATCACTGATTCTGTAAGTTTAAGAATTTCAGGGACTGCTACAAAGAATCAGTTTGATTATTAAGTCAAAGCCAGACTTTTGTTTTCATGCTTGAAGAAATAACTACTCTGGGACTCCCCTCCCTCCTACTGTAGACAACAAGAAACAGGGTGGAGAGGGTGGAATTAAACTAATGGACAACAGGCAGCACAGGACTGTGATCTTTGAGTGAAGGGAAATAATCTAGATGAGCATGATAACTGCACTGGCTTTCTGTCTAGGGACAATTTCTAACCACAGTGTAGGAAGGTCTCATTAAGATGAGATGATAGTAATTGAAGTTCAGGGGTTCCGAAGCCGCTAAAATTTGTGGGACAGTAAATAGGAGAGAAAGGAGCTAGAAAAGGAACTCCAGAAATTTGCATAGGGTTTCCTCCCTTGAGTCTTTGAGACTAAATTCAAATCTGTGTGCCTGAAGGGTGAAACTCTATGAGACTGGGCAAAGAACAAATGCTGCGGAATGAACATTTACAGAGGTGCTGTAAGGTAGAAAATTTCTAGAACTCCCAAAAGCCTAGGAATCATTTTAGTGCCCATCAGAGAGAGTAGAGGGACCTCATTGAATAAATGGGCCATTGACTAGAGATCCCAGAGGGTTCCAGCTTAACAATGGAGCTAAACTAGTTCTATAGTAAAGGCGACCTCTACTTACCTTAAAACACGTAAAATCAAACATTGAAAAGATGAAGTTGATCCAAAAGTCACTTAATTGCCTGCCAGAATAAAGTTCAATACTCCATAGGAATACTACAATAACTTTAAAGGAATATTACAAAAAACTCGTGAAGACAGAAATCACAGTTCAGGGAGATTAAGCTGCTAGAATTGTGAGACAGAACTAGAGAGTAGGGCACTGAGTAGAGAGAGACTTCTGGAGAGCTGTAGAGGGGTTTCAAAAAATATTTGACTAAGTACTGATTTGCACATGACTGAAAGAAATTTTGGAAATAGACACTGGAAAGGAGTGAGCAAAATAATTACTGGCATTCATACAGAGAATAATTTGTGTTCCCACCAGTTGGATTGGAGAGGCCTCATCATAGACAGGGCATTGGGTACAGCCCTCAGAAGAGTCAGGTCTTAGGAGTGTGGACAAACAGCCAAGTAAAGTATTCTCTGGACCCACCATAACAAACTTAATACAAAGCCTCAAATGGTTCAAACTGATCCTCAAGTGTATTAAGCTGAACATCAGAACAAAAATCAAAACTCTTTAAAAGGATACAAAAATTCAATACTTCACAATGTAAAGTTCACAGTGTCCAGCATCTAACAAAAACTGGCTTAACCTGCAAAGAAGCAGAAAATATGATCCATAACTAGGATAAAAATTAGTCAATAGAAATGGGACAAGAAATGACAGAAGTGATGGAATTGGCAAGCAAAAACATTAAAACAACTACTATAAATTTTAAAAATACACTAATGAATTAAAGGAAAATGTGAACATAAGGAGGAGAGAAATGGAAGACATAAAAATGTTAATAAAATTTTTAGAGATAAAATATAATTTATTAAATGAAAAATACACTGGATGGGATTAAGAGCCCATTAAACATTGCAGAGGAAACAATCAGTGAACTTGGGTAAGAACAATAGAAACTATACAAAATGAAGTATACAGAAAAAAGACCAAATATAAGTCAATTGAGCCAAGGGGCAATATCAAGTGGTCTAATGTATATGTAAATGAAATCCTAGCAAAAGACAGCTGAGCAAAAATATTTGAAAGTTGGTCAAGTACTTTCTAAATCTGATAAAAACTGTCATTCCAGAGATCCAAAAAAGTCAACAGACCCAAAATAGAAGCAGTATATAGAAAGCTCCATAAAAGGAAATCAGTTTCAAATTGTTGAAAACCAGTGCAAGAGAAAAGCAGCCAAAGGAACAAAGATTTTTAAAAAGTAATAATTTTCTCATGAGAAGTTATGCAGACCAGAAAACAATCAAATGGTATCTTTAAAGTGCCGAAAGAAAAAATATTCAACCAGTAATTATCTACCAGTGAAAATGTCTTTCAAAAATGAAGTCACGTCCAATCCTGGAAGCTAAGCATGGTTCGGCCTAATTAGTACTTGGATGAGAGACTGTTGAGTGATGTAGGTTTATTAAAAAAAAAATTTAAAAATTTAAAAATGAAGTTAAAGTGACAACTTTTCAGATCAATGAAAGCTGATAGAATTCATTGCAAGTAAATCTGCACTGTAACAAAGTTCTCTAGGCAGAAGGAAAATTATGAAAATGTGGATCTGTGCAAAGGAATGAAGAGTACCTGGAATGAGAAATCTTTGAGAAAGAAACATTAAATTTCTTTCTCATATCTTAATCTCTTTAAAAGATAATTATTTGTAGCAAAACAGACAAGTAGAGAAAACTCACAATGCTAAAAGTTGCCTCTTTGAAAATATTAAAACAACTGATAAACCTGGCAAGAATAAGAAGAAAGAAAACTCTAATTATTAATATGAGGAATAAAAGAGGGAATATCATGACAGATCTTATGGATATAAAATCCATGAAAGAAAATCTTATGTGAATTAATGCCTACATGAAATGGAAAAATTCCTTTAAAGACAGGAATTTTAAAGTTCCTTTAACTGACTCAAAAAATAGAAAATTTGAATAGCACCATAGCTATTAAATGAATTTATGATTTATACATTTTAAGCAAAGAAAGTTTCAGAGCCAGATGACTTCACTGGTGAATTTTACCAAATATTTGATGGAAGAAATAATACCAATCCTACACAAAGTTTTTCAGAGGATTAAGGACAAGGGAACATTTTCAATTCATTTTATGTTATTTATTTTTACTTTTTTATGTTTTTGAGTCAGAGTCTCACTTTGTCACCCAGGCTGGAGTGCAGTGGCATGATCACATCTCACTGTAGTCTTGACCTCCTAGGCTCAAGTGTTCCT
Source organism: Theropithecus gelada (assembly GCF_003255815.1). Taxonomy (NCBI): domain Eukaryota; kingdom Metazoa; phylum Chordata; class Mammalia; order Primates; family Cercopithecidae; genus Theropithecus; species Theropithecus gelada. Next base: position 30,785,068 of record NC_037679.1, on the reverse strand, counting down.
CTCACTTCAGCCTCCCAAGTAGCTGGGACTACAGGCATTCGCCACCACACCCAGCAAATTTTCTCTATTTTTTATTGAGATGAGATCTCCCTATGTTGCCCAGGCTGGTCTCAAACACTTGGGCTCCAGGGTTCCTCCCACTCTGGCTTCCCAAAGTGCTGGGGTTAAAGGTGTGAGCCACCATGCCTGGCCACAACTCATTTTATGGTGCCAGCATTACCCTAAAATCAAAATTAGGCAGAAATTACAAGAAAACAAACAAACAAACAAAAAAACCCTGCTGGTCAATATCCCTGATAACTCTAGACACAAGAATGATTTTTTAAATTGGCAAATTAAATCCAGTAATGTATAAAAGAATGATATGCTGTGATTAAGTGGAGTTTATGCCAGGAATTCAGAATAGATTTAACAACAATAACAAAAATCAAAGAATGCGACTCACTATACTAACAGAATAAAGGAGGAAAACAATAAGATTATTTCAATAGATTCAGAAAAAATTCAACACACATTCATGATTAAAACTCTCAGCAAGCTATGAATAGAAAGGATTTTTCAATCTGTTAAAGAACATCTATGAAAAACTACAGCTAATATGATAATGGTCAAAGAGTAAACATTTCCCTTTAAGATAAGAAACAAAGCAAGGCTGTCTGCTCTCACAGCTTCTATTCAACGTTATACTGAGGTCCTAGACATTGTAATACACCAAGAAGAAGAAATAAAAGGCAAAGAGACTGGAAAGAAGTAAAATTCTCTTTACTCATAGAAGATACGATAGTTAATGTAGGAAATCCTAAGAAATCTATAAAAAAAACCTACTAAAACCACAAACTGAAACTGGCAAGTCACAAAATAAAAGTTTAGTTTTGTTTTGCTTTGTTTGAGACAGAGTCTCGAGAGTCTCGCTCTGTCGCCCAGGCTGGAGTGCAGGGGCGCGATCTCGGCTTACTGCAAGCTCCGCCTCCCGGGTTCACGCCATTCTCCTGCCTCAGCCTCCCGAGTAGCTGGGACAAAATATAAGATTTTTAATGTTAAAAAATCAGGTGTAGGCCGGGCGCAGTGGCTCACGCCTGTAATCCTAACACTTTGGGGGGCCGAGGCTGGCGGATTACCTGAGCTCAGGAGTTTGAAACTAGCCTGGGCAACACGGTGAAACCCCAACTCTACTAAAAAAAAAAAAAAAAAAAAAAAAAAAAAAAAAAATTAGCCGGGCGGGGGGG